>NC_092628.1:2142236-2484474 GCF_039555335.1 Amphiura filiformis
GCAAAGTGTTCCAAAATGTCCCCCTGATCATTAAGGTTGTTGTCACCAAGTCTGAGCCTCGTACCCCTTACAGATGTCCAGGAAATTCATTTCTAAAATTTGACCTCTGCATGACCTTTGACCTGACCCGTGCAAATTGTTCCCCGGTCATGAGATTTGTTGTCACCGAGTTTGATCCCCATACGTCTTACAGATGTCCAGATAATGCAATTCTAAGATTTTTCCCTTTAATGACCTTTTGACCCCAATTCTGTATGCAAGCTCTAGGTGCGGGGTATAGCCGATGCATATATGCAAATGACATCATTGTACTATATAATATGTGGCAGAAGAAGCATTTTGAAGGTATTTGGTTAAATACAGGAAATGCCCCCTTAATGACCATTTACCCCAATTCCGTTTAGACCCTATGGGCGCTGGATATAGCTAATACATATGTGCAAGTTACGTAATTGTAGGGTGTAACATGCAGGAGGAGAAGCATTTTCAAATTTATTGCCAGAAAGAAGAAGAAGGAAAGAAGAACTAGTGGCAAATGGTGGTCATAGACCACAAACCTAGCTGGGGCATGTTGGTGTTTTGGAGGTATCTGACCCCTGCAAAATGTTCCAAAAATGTTCCCCTGGTCATGAGGTTTGTTGTCACCGAGTTTGAGTCCCATACGACTTGCAGATGCCCAGAAAGTTAAATTTTACGATTTGACCCAGATGACCTTTGACCTGACCCCTGTACAGCATTCCAAAGTGTTCCCCTGGTCAGTAGATTTGTTATCACAGAGTTTGAGCCCCGTATCCCTTACAGATGTCCAGAAAATGCATTTCTAAAATTTGACCTCTTCATGACCTTTGACCTGACCCCTTCAAACTGTTCCCATGTTCATGAGATTTGTTGTCACTGAGTTTGAGCCCCATACCCCATACAGATATACAGAAAATGAAATTATATGATTTGACCCCAGTTAACCTTTGACATGACCCCTGCAAGGTGTTCCAAAATATTCCCCTGATCATTAAGTTTGTTGTCACAGAGTTAGAGCACTGTACCCCTTACAGATGTCCAGAAAATGCATTTCTAAAATTTGACCTCTGCATGACCTTTGACCTGACCCCTGTAAAATGTTCCCCAGGTAATGAGATTTGTTGTCACTGAGTGTGAGCCCCACACCCCTTACAGATATCGAGATAAGGCAAAATAGATTTTACCCCCTTAATGACCTTTGACCCCAATTATGTGTGCAAGGTGTGGGCACTGGGTAAAGTCGATGCACATGTGTAAGTGACGTCATTGTGCTATGTAATATGTGGCAGAAGAAGCATTTTGAAGGTATTTGATTATGTACCGTAATGCCCCCTTAATGACCTTTGACCCCAATTCTGTTTGCACCCTATGGGCATTGGATATAGCCGATACATATGTGCAAGTTACGTAATTGTAGGGTGTAACATGTAGGAGGAGAAGCATTTTGAAATTAATTGCCAGAAAGAAAGAAAGAAAAAGAAAGAAAGAAGAAAGATCCGATAGTAAAACAGTACCTAGCTCGGTGGGTTGGAAACCCCCCAGCTAGGTAAAGATCCGATAACAAAACAGTACCTAGCTCGGGGTTGAAAACCCCAGCTAGGTAAAGAACCTGTAAGAAAAAAGACACAGCCGTGACTAACGTCACGGCTGTGTAAAAAGCAAATGAAATCTATATAAATAAACAAACAATGACATTGCCAACATTCACAAATGAATGAAAACAATTGTAATATTTTATACTACAGCAAACTAGCATATTCTTTTTTGTATCTTCCAAATCTGTACTTCTTTGCAGAGAAGATAGGCTTCTGATCCTTTGCAACATGACACATCACCTCATTTCCTCAAATAACACTTGCATTACTTTGTACAGGTTCCCTTTGTTTTCATTTTGAGAATAGACTGGTGAAACATGGGTCAATAGTCAAGAAATAAACACATTTTGCAAGATCGGGATCTGCTCTTTTCACTGCGGTTAAGTTACTAGTATGACCTATGTTGCACTAGATAGCAAAAGTACCGAAAATTTAAATAGAAGAAATACATTGTGGGAAGTGTATGATATCTTCTCTTTTTGTTTTGTTGGATCTTATCTAACCTGAAGATTGCCCAAAATCAAGTTGAATGTTGGTAGAATTAATTTGGAGATTATGCTATATAAAAGATTTCTTATTAAGAAATGCTTTCATTTATTCAAGCAACATTATGTGTACACAGAAGTGTAGATTCATACATAGTGGCAGATAAAATGAGAATAATTTTAAGTTATTCTCCACATTATGTTCACATCTCAGAGAAAATGATTAATAGCTGTTTCAGAAAATGCCTTTAAAGCATTTAGAATGTGAAAGTCTGTAAAATGTAAAATAAAAATTCATTACGCCAATATCTGACTTGTTCACACCACACTGAAGGGAATCTACACTTACTGAAATTCTGTACAATTCATACGAAGCTGTCACATACTCCTGGTTAAACTCTTGTTTTTGCTGTAATTTAAATCAAATTTGAATTACTCATCTGGTTTAATTTAACGTTTCAAGCCTCTTCAACAGTGCAATCAAATGCAAGCCAAACACCTGTGTATCATGTGTTCTATATCCATCCTCGTAATCAATATCATTCTTTTATTCTCTTTAAATTTCTTGTTTTCTTCAGATTTTTTTTATCAAAGTGAAGTGGTACTGTCAAACACAGATATAACTGTAGTAAAGCCCAAAATGTTATAGGGTGATACCATTTGAAATCCACATACCCCTATGAATGACATGACTACACAGGGGGTGCATATTTCTAATGGAGTCACCAAGTCAGGTAACCCGATTAGAAATTCACACTCCCTGTGTGGAAGATTAAGGTTATGGGGTGCATGGATTTCAACTGGCATAGCCAAATGTGGATAATTTTGCTCACGATAACCTTGTCATATATCTGCCAATGACACAATACTTGAAAGCTAACTTTTCTTTTGAAGAAGAGGATATTAGTTTAAGTTTTTACTTGTCTGATAATATCCTGTTTGATTGACTTAAACCATTTAAAGACCTGGCAGGTCTTTACAATAAGTTGCTACCCAAGTGATTAGAATCAAGGTTAGGTTTTGTGGTTTGGGATTGGGTTAGGGTATGGTTAGGCTTTAGGTTTAGGATTAGTGTTAAAATTAGGTAGGTTTTTCAATTTAGGATTAGGAAAAAGTTGGGGTTTTAGAGTTAGGATTATGGTAAAGTTGGGGTTTTATACTTTTTATACTTTTTTTCAGGTTGAAGTTTTAGTGTTAGGATAAGGGTAAAGTTTGTTTTAGGGTTGGGGTAAGGTTAGGTTTAAAGGTTGGAATTAGGATTAGGACTAAACGAATTAGGATTAGATTTATGGTTACATTTTAAGTAAGCAAGAATTTGGATATTCCATTTAAAATTCACAATACCTCTGTGGAAAATGCTATAAATGTTTTCCACAGGAGGAGTATGAATTTCAAATGGAATGAACACATTAGGTAACAACTCTATTTAATACACCCTCTGAAAATGATTCATCTTTCCCAGAGGGAGGAAAAGTTTCAAACAGAATTAGTTAATGTGCTAATTCTACTTGAAATTCCATGGGGAAATCTTTCTACAACCTTCAACAGGGGGAGTGTAGCCTTAAAATGGATCAACCATTACTATTCCTACATGTACCTAAATGTAGTGATATGGGAATGAATAAATCTTTACAGCAGGAAGTCACAATTGAATGGTTATTCTCTACATTCAAATCGTTGCTTCCACTTGCGTCAATTTTGATTTGTTCACAATTCTATACTAAGTTGTTCCACCAAACTCAACAGTTACGATTTAACTGTGCAATTTCATATTATTATTTGCTCATTGAATGAGTCACTAAATGTTTGTTTTAAATTTTTGGATACAGTTCTCCATATTATTGTAATTGCTTAGTTTAACCGTGTAATTTATTTATAAAGAGGGTGCAACATACATCTGTGGATTCTGCTTTTTGTTGTACCTCATCCACTTTTGTTGTTCATTTTTGATGGAAAATAAATAAATTTGATTGATTGATTGATTGATTGAATGCATGGTTGGCATTGACATGATAAATTTAGAGCTTCTTTTAGCACAGTTATAATTTTTCAATTTATGACGTGTCTAAGCATCATCTTAGCACAATGTGAGTTTAGAATATTCCAAGTTTTCAAATGCATTTCAATTCATGATAATGTGCTTCATTGTATACTTCTTGGCCTCTATTTCTAACAATACTTGACTAAGACCGTACATTTAACCTAAATTCCCAGTTACCAAAAAGCCTTCATTCAATCCAATGAGATTATTAAGGCTTTGTCCCGGGGGATCACTCACATAAATGGTCTGTACGCATGCATGACCAAAAAAACAAGTAAAAGGGGGTGTTTTTTAGGCAAAGGCAAGTTACGCGATGACGCGTTTAGGGTCTAAAAACAGAGATTTTCAAGAATAAGGGTAGTTTTCTGAAACTGGACAACTTGTTTAGGGTACCTTTTCAAATTTTTGGTAAATTATGAGTCCAAAAAGGGTACATTTGTTGCATTTTCACCAGCCAAAAACTCATTAGGGGGTAAATTCTACACTAAATTACCTTATTAAGGGGCTAAATTTGCTGGTAGGGTAAAACTCGTTTAGGGGGTGTTTGAAAAAATTTGGTCACGCATGCGTACACTGTCATATTTGAGTGGCCCCGGGGGCTTTGTGTATCATGCCATACAAGTGTTGCCATGTTTCTCACCGAATCTGTAATTTGGTAGCCAAATTGATGGGTGACCTTTGAGGGGTTACCTTACCATTGACTTATGACCATTAAGTGTGTGTGCGTAGGCTAGTACTTTCAGTGTCCTCCCCTAGCTATTTAAAGCTGCATCTAATGAAATGAGCAATGGCGTCACTGCCATATCGGGGTGAAAAATGGTATACTATTACATTTTACAGACATGTTCCCTTTATTTTCATGTTGAGAATAAGACTGGCTAAACATGGTTTGATAGTCAAAATATAAACATATTTTACAAGATCTGGATGTGCTCTGTTCATTGAGGTACTTTTTGCCACTATCGACCCATGTTGCTGCACTAGATAGCAAATCAGTACAGAAAATTGAAATGGAAGAAATGCATTCTGGGAAGTGTACGATATCTTCTCTGGGCTTCATTATTAGCCATAATGATCTCATTCCCCATGGCATAGCTCATTGACCCCCCCCCCCATTAAACAAGCAATGCTCAAACTGTGACCTCAAGTTGTCAAACATGAGTTTATTTACCCAACATACTATCCAAACATTGTTTGTATGAGTGTCCTAGAGAATGTCATGTTTGAGTAAGATCCTAGAGCTTATTCTAAAGGGAAGATATGTGATGTGATCAAGCAAAATCAGTCGGAACTCAGAAATATTACATTTTCAGTTTCTTATAGGATAGTAAAAAGCATTACAAAGCTGCATTTTGCAGAAAACTGCATTAAAATTGAACAAACAGTTCCAAAGATATGAGCAATTAGAGAGTTTCCAAAACAAGAGGAAACAAAAGGAAATATTTCCTTTGTTTGGCTATATCTCAAAATCAATATTTCCGAGTTCCGACTGATTTTGCTTGATCGCATCACATATGTGATGTGATCAAGCTTAAGCAGCCAGTAGTCACATATATACTGACAGCCAAACAAAGATAATAATTTCTTTCGTTACATATTTTTTTATTGGAAATTCTTCAACTATTCATATCTTTGGAACTAAATGTTCAATTTCAATGCAAAATGTAGCTTTGCAAATGCTTTATACAATCATGTAAAAAACTGAAAATTGAATATGCTTGACTTCATACTGATTTTACTTGATCATACCACATAGAAACAATGGCAAATCCTTCTGTTTTATACGATGTCCCACCCCAAGGAATATGGGATATGATGCCATGATACATTCTTATACATGGTTCATTCAATTTTTATGGAAGTTACCCTAAATCCCTTATATTGGACTAAATTCAATTTCAAATTCACTCTCCTCCTGTGAAAGATTGTGCTGAAGTCTTCTACACAGGGGGTATGGGTTTCAAATAGAACAGGCAATTGGGTAACTGCTATTTAAAATAGTCACTCCAATTGTGGAAGATCTAGGTAACACTAAATAGGGTCAATACGCCTATTCTCGGTCACACGCCTATTCTCGGTCAGTTAGCGATTTGAACAACCGCTGACGATCGTTGCTTTAATTTCAGCCGTGTCTTCAGAACGAATCATTTAGCCGTACCGGGGCTGCAGGTTTTGGTGACTTTTTAATATCACGGCAGCACAGTTCACCTCAAATGATAGATTTTGAGATTGTATGGTGACCTGAAATATCGGCATTTAAAAAAAATAATGACGTCATTTAAGAGGGGATATTGTAATATAATCAGTGATGCGAAATTGTAGATGCATTTTAAAGCTGTAATTTTAACAAGTTGATCCACCTGCATCGTAAATAACACCATAGCAAATGATTGGTGTTGTGTTTATGTAAATTCCCATAGAAACAGGGGTGTCCGAGAATAGGCATACGAATTCCGTTGGCATTCCTATTCTCGGTCAGTGTTCCCAAGTATGAGCTATGTTGACATTGTTGTTGCCATGTGTCCTACAAATGACCATGCATGAGCAAATGAGAAGTGTTGCATTTTGCTCTGCAGGCTTAAATTGGGCCTATAGCCATTTGTCGAATACAAATGAGCGAGGAGAAATTATTTGTGACCGCCGCCCCTCCCTCCTCTACCCCTTACCCCATCCCCTAACCTGTCGATTTTCGAGCTTTTTCGGTCGGAAAAATTGGGTCAACAATGTCACATTTCTGGCGGCAAAAATGGTTCCTGCCCTGGACCGAGAAAGGCTCTATATATGACTTGCGCAGATTACATACACCATCTTCCCTGGCCTACACGTGCTATTAGTGCAATTTTGTCATTACTTTATATACATGTTAGCACAAATAGCACCGCTATTTTCATGGATATGCTATCTCTGTGCAATTGACAGTGTTATTTTTTGAGGACTTAGAAAAAAACCATTAGGGACATTAAAAATAGCTTTAAATGTTAATTTTAGCGCAGTTATCATGGTTATGCTATTTTTGAGTTCTCCTATTACTTGGAGGGGTGTTATTAGCGCTGTTGTGCTATTCTTATGGTTAGACCTTATAGCGTGATATTAGCGCTATGGTGCTATTCTTAAAATGGTTAGGCCTTATAGCGTGCTATTAGTGCTATTGTGCTCTGGAAATTGTTTTGGCCTTAGGCGGCATATAGCGCGTTATTATCGCAATAATGTTATTTATTATCGCAATAATAATTATTGTACACTTGGAGGGTGCTATTAGCGCTATTGTGCTATTCTTAAAATGACCTAGACCTTATAGCGTGCTATTAGCGCTATTGTGCTATTCTTCAAGGGGGCACAACACTAAATCCTTCCGCATTTGGTGTAACCTTGTATAATTCCGGTTAAAACTAGCGCCTGAGCAAAATGTATCAGCCTCTCGTGGCTACTAAATTCAAGTGAATCGTGCTTGTTTTTATGGGAACAACAGAGTAGGACCTCAACATTAAAAAATCTATTCAATAAATGTTTCAAATCGATTGTGAATTAGTGACAGGCTGTCGGAATAATATCAAGGCCGGAACTGGTAAGGAGGCAATTGTCGGTCAGAAGCATAAAAATTTTGACTTTCATCGCTTGGATGCTAAATTGGTCAATTTGGCGCCCTAAGGTATGTTCCGTAGTTACGCCACTGATCGATCTGAAGTGGTATTGATACCAAAATGAATTCATTTTCATAAGTAAAACGTGAGTTTTGGTGATTTGTATGTGCCCTACCCTTAATATTGTTATTATTTTATGTTGCTACACATGGAAATTAAACCTTTTTTCCACATTTTATGTCTATCTACCTGACAACTAATGGTTTAATTGCTTTTAAAATGATTACTAGAAAGTTAGAACAACCAATTAGCTACATATTGATACCGAAATGAATTCATTTTCATCAGCAAAACTTGAGTTTTTCGTGATTTGTATGTCCCCTACCCCTTAATATTGTCATATTTTATGCTGTTAGATATGGAATATTAACATATTTCTCATATATTATGTTTAACTACCTGACAACTAATGGTTTAAATGCTTTTAAAATAATGCTAGAAAATGAGAACAATCAAATAGCTACATATTGATACCAAAATGAATTCATTTTCATCCGCAAAACTTGAGTTTTGGTGATTTCAATGTCCCCTATCCCTTAATATTGTCATATTTTACGCTGTTAGACATGTAATATTAACATTTTCAGTATATTTTATGTCTATCTAGCTGACAACTAATGGTTTAATTGCTTTTAAAATAATAATAGAAAGTTGGAACTATCTATTAGCTACATATTGTTACCAAAATGAATTCATTTTCATCAGTAAGACCTATGTTTTGGTGATTTGTATGTCCCCCTACCCCTTAATATTGTCATATTTTACGCTTCTACACTTGAAAAATTGATATTTTTTTACATATTTAAGTCTATACAGCTAACAACTAATGGTAATTTTGCTTTAAAAGATTACAAGAACCAAATAGCTATGTATTGATGCCAAAATGAATAAATTATAATGAATAAACATCGAGTTATGTTGGATTGTATGTCCCCTACCCCTTAATATTGTCATATTTTACACTGTTACACATTGGAAAATTAACATTTGTTCACACTTTATGTAGACCTGATGGTTTTTCTGTTAAAAATAATACTGGAAAGTTAAAACAATCAATTAGCTACATGTTGATACCAAAATAAATTCATTATTATGAGTAAAGGTTGAGTTATGGTGGTTTTTATTTCCCCTAACCCTTAATAATACCATATTTGACATGGTTATACATGAAAAATTAACCCTTTCTCACATTTTATGTCTATCTACCTGACAAATAATGTTTGTTTTGCTTTAATACTAAAACATTTGAACAATCAATTAGCTACATATTAATTCCAAAATGAATTCATTATCATGAGTTGAAGTTGAGTTATGATGGTTTATATTTCCCCTACCCCTTAATATTGTTACACACGCTGCTACATATGGAAAAGTAACTATTTTTTACATTTTCAGTCTATTTTCCTGACAAGCAGTGGTTGATCTCACCCCGCACATATAAATATTCAAAATATTATATGAATGGTAACTTACCAAACAAATTTTGTTAATGGAACTTATATAGTTCAGCTGAGTGACATATTTTAATATGTTGGGGTGTTTTACGTGTCTTAAAAGACACGTAAAACACCCCAACCTCGAACCCTATACACACCCACACCCCACCTACCCCAAACCTACACAACACAAACCAACATGCACGCAAACATTCACTTATATAAATATTTGAACCAGAACATCAATGTTTGCCTAGACATGCTAGATATGCTTGATATTAAAAACAAAATTAAAACATGGAGCTTAATTAATTTTGAAAATAGAAATTGGCACAATAGTAAAATTTGAAGCCAGTGCCATAAAAACACCCACCCTACGCATTGTTGTGAAAAATCTGATTGTCCACTAGTGTATGGACTGGCCACTTCCAATCATGATCTAATGAAACCTAGGTTTGCTTTCAAATAATACTAGAAAGTTAGAAC
Source organism: Amphiura filiformis (assembly GCF_039555335.1). Taxonomy (NCBI): domain Eukaryota; kingdom Metazoa; phylum Echinodermata; class Ophiuroidea; order Amphilepidida; family Amphiuridae; genus Amphiura; species Amphiura filiformis. The sequence goes on from NC_092628.1 coordinate 2,151,939, forward strand.
AATCAATTAGCTACATAGTCATACCAAAATAAATTCATTATTATAAGTAAAAGTTGAGTTATGGGGATTTATATCTGCCCTACCCCATAATTTTGCCCTATTTTTTGTGATTTTATGTGATTATCGTCCATATATAAAAGGACCTGTAAAAAAGTGTTACCACAATTTGAGACCACTGCCTACATAGCAGTTATCTAGAGGGTCCATACTAACTACCTACATGGTGTCAAACCTTGTATGTAGTGGGGTGAACGAACTCCTTATTTAGGGCCCTGTGTGATCTTGCTCCTGGACTAGTCGGGCGTACCCCCGCATTCCCCTATGCGCTCCCACAAAATAGGACCACCTCGGACCCCGATCGGATGGTACGAACATTTTTGCCAAAAAACCTTTTTGAAAGGATCGCTCCTTGTCAATATATCTGAGAATACTGCACGCGTATTTTTATTATGCGTTTAAGTTATCAAAACCGCATCATACCGATCAACCAGGCTTCCAAAGAGAATGACCGAGAATAGGTATAGAAAAACTATACGGTGACCGAGAATAGGAGTTTAGTGACCGAGAATAGGCGTTGTCGTCAACTTTGACCTTTTGACCTTGTACTTCCAATACAAGTTCAATGGAAGATGTCATGCAGGGTATGTTAAACCGGATGTTGTGGGGAATACACTTTCCCATATAGCTAACTTTTATAATTATTTACACAAGAAATAGAGCGGGTTGTTTCTTAAGTGACCGAGAATAGGCGTATTTACCCTACTAGCTAAATAAGCGGGAGTATGGGTTTCAAAATAATTAACCCTAGCCAATTTCATTTGAAAAACATACTCCCCCTGTGGAAGAATCTTCTTAAATGTTCAGTTTTTGTACCCAACATATCTAAGGCTCATTCTTTGTGTGTAGCAACATATTGTTATTAAGGAACTGTGTCCCAGAGACTGTAATGTTTGAGTAAGATCCTAGTGTGTGTAAAGGTCATTCTTTGTGTTTTACAACATATTGTGATTAAGGAACTGTGTCCCAGAGATTGTAATGTTTGAATAAGATCCTAGTGTGTGTTAAGGTCATTCTTTGTGTGTAGCAACATATTGTGATTAAGGAACTGTGTCCCAGAGATTGTAATGTTTGAGTAAGATCCTAGTGTGTGTTAAGGTCATTCTTTGTGTGGAGCAACATATTGTGATTAAGGAACTGTGTCCCAGAGATTGTAATGTTTGAATAAGATCCTAGTGTGTGTTAAGGTCATTCTTTGTGTGGAGCAACATATTGTGATTAAGGAACTGTGTCCCAGAGATTGTAATGTTTGAATAAGATCCTAGTGTGTGTTAAGGTCATTCTTTGTGTGGAGCAACATATTGTGATTAAGGAACTGTGTCCCAGAGATTGTAATGTTTGAGTAAGATCCTAGTGTGTGTTAAGGTCATTCTTTGTGTGTAGCAACATATTGAGATTAAGGAACTGTGTCCCAGAGATTGTAATGTTTGAATAAGATCCTAGTGTGTGTTAAGGTCATTCTTTGTGTGTAGCAACATATTGAGATTAAGGAACTGTGTCCCAGAGATTGTAATGTTTGAATAAGATCCTAGTGTGTGTTAAGGTCATTCTTTGTGTGGAGCAACATATTGTGATTAAGGAACTGTGTCCCAGAGATTGTAATGTTTGAGTAAGATCCTAGTGTGTGTTAAGGTCATTCTTTGTGTGGAGCAACATATTGTGATTAAGGAACTGTGTCCCAGAGATTGTAATGTTTGAATAAGATCCTAGTGTGTGTTAAGGTCATTCTTTGTGTGGAGCAACATATTGTGATTAAGGAACTGTGTCCCAGAGATTGTAATGTTTGAATAAGATCCTAGTGTGTGTTAAGGTCATTCTTTGTGTGTAGCAACATATTGTGATTAAGGAACTGTGTCCCAGAGATTGTAATGTTTGAGTAAGATCCTAGTGTGTGTTAAGGTCATTCTTTGTGTGTAGCAACATATTGTGATTAAGGAACTGTGTCCCAGAGATTGTAATGTTTGAGTAAGATCCTAGTGTGTGTAAAGGTCATTCTTTGTGTTTTACAACATATTGTGATTAAGGAACTGTGTCCCAGAGATTGTAATGTTTGAGTAAGATCCTAGTGTGTGTTAAGGTCATTCTTTGTGTGTAGCAACATATTGTGATTAAGGAACTGTGTCCCAGAGATTGTAATGTTTGAATAAGATCCTAGTGTGTGTTAAGGTCATTCTTTGTGTGTAGCAACATATTGTGATTAAGGAACTGTGTCCCAGAGATTGTAATGTTTGAGTAAGATCCTAGTGTGTGTTAAGGTCATTCTTTGTGTGGAGCAACATATTGTGATTAAGGAACTGTGTCCCAGAGATTGTAATGTTTGAATAAGATCCTAGTGTGTGTTAAGGTCATTCTTTGTGTGGAGCAACATATTGTGATTAAGGAACTGTGTCCCAGAGATTGTAATGTTTGAATAAGATCCTAGTGTGTGTTAAGGTCATTCTTTGTGTGTAGCAACATATTGTGATTAAGGAACTGTGTCCCAGAGATTGTAATGTTTGAGTAAGATCCTAGTGTGTGTTAAGGTCATTCTTTGTGTGTAGCAACATATTGTGATTAAGGAACTGTGTCCCAGAGATTGTAATGTTTGAGTAAGATCCTAGTGCGTGTTAAGGTCATTCTTTGTGTGGAGCAACATATTGTGATTAAGGAACTGTGTCCCAGAGATTGTAATGTTTGAGTAAGATCCTAGTGTGTGTTAAGGTCATTCTTTGTGTGTAGCAACATATTGTGATTAAGGAACTGTGTCCCAGAGATTGTAATGTTTGAGTAAGATCCTAGTGCGTGTTAAGGTCATTCTTTGTGTGTAGCAACATATTGAGATTAAGGAACTGTGTCCCAGAGATTGTAATGTTTGAATAAGATCCTAGTGTGTGTTAAGGTCATTCTTTGTGTGTAGCAACATATTGTGATTAAGGAACTGTGTCCCAGAGATTGTAATGTTTGAGTAAGATCCTAGTGTGTGTTAAGGTCATTCTTTGTGTGGAGCAACATATTGAGATTAAGGAACTGTGTCCCAGAGATTGTAATGTTTGAGTAAGATCCTAGTGTGTGTTAAGGTCATTCTTTGTGTGGAGCAACATATTGAGATTAAGGAACTGTGTCCCAGAGATTGTAATGTTTGAGTAAGATCCTAGTGTGTGTAAAAGTCATTCTTTGTGTGGAGCAACATATTGAGATTAAGGAACTGTGTCCCAGAGATTGTAATGTTTGAGTAAGATCCTAGTGTGTGTAAAGGTCATTCTTTGTGTTTTACAACATATTGTGATTAAGGAACTGTGTCCCAGAGATTGTAATGTTTGAGTAAGATCCTAGTGTGTGTTAAGGTCATTCTTTGTGTTTTACAACATATTGAGATTAAGGAACTGTGTCCCAGAGATTGTAATGTTTGAGTAAGATCCTAGTGTGTGTAAAAGTCATTCTTTGTGTGTAGCAACATATTGAGATTAAGGAACTGTGTCCCAGAGATTGTAATGTTTGAGTAAGATCCTAGTGTGTGTAAAAGTCATTCTTTGTGTGTAGCAACATATTGTGATTAAGGAACTGTGTCCCAGAGATTGTAATGTTTGAGTAAGATCCTAGTGCTTATTCATTAAAAGAGAAGACATAGCAACAATAGTAAATCCTTCTGTTTCTTATGATGTCCCACCCCAAGGAATAGGGGGCATCATGCCGATGATACATTGGTTCATTCTATTTTTTCTTGAATTTACCTGTAATCCCTTATATCTCATTCTCTCTTCAGGGAAAAGCTAACTTCCAGATATTAAAATTTAATATTAAAATTTCAAATTTTAATAATGTTCTTCCTCCTCCACTTTTCTTTTCTTTTGAAAACAACAGAAGCTGCTGTTAGTCCCACAAATCCCCTTACTGCCATGTGAAAGTTGGTCAACTTCAAAATTTTCTAACAAATTTTCTGGAGTACGAAATAATTAAGATGATGATACCATTTTTATCTCTTGAATGAAAAGTTTGTTTTTTTTTGTTTTTTTTTAAACATCTGCAGTTATTCTGATATTTGTGGGGTTTTTTTATTACTAGTTTTTTTTTACTTCTAAAACTTTGCTAAAAAACTGCCAAATACACCTGGAAACTCTTTAATATATTAATACTTCTAGCACTTACTTTTTCATATTTATGACCAGCGTTGAATTTCAATACCCATTTATTTATAACATAGCAAATTTAGTAAGAAAATCCTTTCTGAATCAAGTCAATAAGAACCATATAGAGTAACTATATTGATACTTAGCTAGATATTTCTATAACCGAACCTTAAAATTAAATCTTGCAGTGGATTTATTAATTTTTTATATAAACCTGAAGGTATGAAGTAGAATAAGCAATTTTATGAAAGTATTGTTCCAGATATACAAAGCCTGATCCAATTTACAGAAATGTATGCCACAGTTGAAATGGGCTATTCCATCTATAATGCTCACACCCCTGTGGTAGATTTCACTGCCATCTCAATTTCAGTTAAATCTTATATTTAACCAAGCTGGAAAAACTTGTTAGGTTAGTGCTAAATTCCAGTTGAAAATTGTCAAAAATCCAGTTGAAATGTACATAATTTGGCCTCAAATGAGGTTATTATTGCTTTGCGTCCAAGTTTTGAGATATTTTCTCAAAATATCAAGAGCTATCACAAGAACCACTGAACCAATACTAGGCTTGTTTATACTCATTTTTCATGCCGACAATTCTGACATTTTTTAATTTATAAAGAAAATCTTAAACTTGTCGTCTGCAGTCGACATCTGCGTGGAGAGTTAATTTGTTTGGAACAAACACCTTTTCTACTTTTTATAGATGGTTGGATCTGAACTAAGTTAGACTGTTGGATTTGGTTGGAATTCCAAAATCTTCCACGAGGAGTGTGTGATTTTAAAACAGAATAATTTTGTTTATTCAAAAACTACTTCTTTATTTTAGGGGAGTGCCATTAATTTCTAGAATTGCCCAAAGTAAAGTGTTGAAATTCTGTCGTATTCCATGCGATTCTGCAACATGAAAATGGATCATATTTCAGTCCAATTTTAATGAGAATTTCAGCACATTGATGCATATAGAATAGGCAATAAAAAACTGATTATTTGTAACCAAATGGGCAATTCCAATTGAAATCCATACACCCTCTGTGGAAAACATGCCCTTAACCTCCCACACTGCAGGTGTAGATTTCAAATGGAGTCACCCATTCAGGTACCCCCATTTGATATTCACATTCCCTGTGTGGGAGATTAAGGTCATGTCTTCCATAGAGGGAGTATGGAATGATTTCAACTGGAATAGCCCAATGGCTGATTTTGCTGTATCATCTCATAATTTCTGTCATACCAGGTAGAAGTGTGGTACTGTTAAAAAGGGACATTTTTGCGGAACAATATTTTTCACACTTTTCATATTCAGCACAGCTATAGTGAAAATAAAAATGTGTGAATTATGTCCATTTATATATAGGTCTATTTCAGAAACATCAAAATTGTGAGTTCAACATTGGCAGAGAGCTTGAACAATTATGTGCATAAAATTAGCAGTTAAATTAGAGTATCTGTCAATAGATGACACAACAAATGCTGCCTTTTGACTCAGGTAAATAACATAGTGAAGACTGTATAGTATACAGTGTATACATGTATATGCATACACACCCATACCCGCATTTACTCTCAACCAGCGACATCCCCCGACAGAGAGTTATATTTTTCTCTCTTTGAAAAATTATATATACATTCAGTAATGTTCAAGAGAGAATCTGAGTTGATTGGACTATGCCAAAAGAAATAAGATCCAAAAGATCCGACTCATTATTTGTGCTCCATTGCATTGCATAAACCTCAAGAGAGAGATCATGTCATCATTTATTCCTATCTAACCACTCAAGTTATCATAAACATCAAATCAATGTCATGCTTTGCCTGGTATAAGCAGCCTATCCTATACTAATATAGAGGGCTCACAATCAAAATAGCACTAGCGTTACAGATATACCACCATACAATCAAAATAGCACTAGCGCTACAGATACACCACCATACACATATGGGAGTTGTGTCCATGAATTTCATGTATCATATATCATAGCATCATCTGTATTGCATTCAAACATAAACACATTGTAATATACAACATTTGAATGAGGAGATGCTCTACTTCATCAGGGGTGTCATTACATCAATTAAAAACATCTGAGTCAAAATGTGACCAGATCTGGTCCAATCAGGCTAAAGTTGGCAATAATAAAACTGAGATATAGGCAAAAAGTGAGGAGAAAAAAACAACGATAAAAAACAAAAGAAAATGGACAGTATATAAAAAGTTCATAACCCTGCAATCAAGTATTCAAGAGACCTGGGGATTAAACATCAGTAATTGTATACACTAAGCAAGCTAGTAATGGTAGTAACTCATTTTTCAAAATTTCCGACTTGGATCAGATCGGGTCACAAATAGAGCTGTTAGATCTCTCAGCAATTGTAAGCTTTTCCTTCAGCCAAAATGACTATTCTTACCATACATGTATCTCTGATTGGCTCAATACATGATATAGCCAGGGTTCGAATTTGGCTGCATCGCATAGCAGTTTGCTCCATATTTTAAAGTAACTGCTACCCAATTTTGCATTTGTATAGCACTTTTTATAGTGCTTTAGTATTATGGAAGTATTATGAATATGATGAATTAGCCAAAAACTACTACGCAAAATTATTAAACGAATTCGAACCCTGGATATAGCCTTCTCTTAGAGGCAGTGCCCATGGGGTTAAAATTCAAGCAATATGACAATTCTAATGTGTTAATCATGAAGCCCTGTAAAATAGTAAACACATGTTACAGTGATACAGGGTGTCCCAAAAAAGAGGCCCCTAATTGCGCCCTCTTTTTCTTCTATTTCTGAAAAGTTGATTAAATATATTTTGGTATCTAAAGAAACCTTTAATCGTTAGCTTTAATAAACCAAAACAATTATTTCAATCGGCGGACCACTTTTGAAGATATGCCCTTTTGAATATAAGTACCCGTTTTTCACTCTGTCCACGGATACCAAACAGAGTGGTTGGGATGGCTCATGCTGTGGAGTGGCCTGCACGATCACCAGACCTCACACCACTTTTTTTTCCTTTGTGGCAAAATCTAAGATCTTCGCAAACGTATTACTGAATGCATTCGCAAGTATCCGGCGCAAAAGTATGGAACGCAACACAATTGATGCAATGAGGACCAGGGCTGAAACCTGTATTCGCCAAGGAGGCAACCGGGTAGAGGGCAGAGCAGCACAGTAAACTCAGTTCAGAAGAACCAAAGACAAACCAAACAACCTTTTAGGGAAAAAGAGAAATGACTTATGTTGTAAATAAAAAAAGAAATCAAGAAACAACAAAGTAAGAAAGTAAGAAACATAATAAAACAAAAGTAAGTAAAGTAAAGCAAAAGAAGTCCCATTCGCATCCATTTTACCCACAAATTAATGACACTATTAACAAAATCCATTGCCCATAAACCCACTGGTAAAGCCCATTCCATAAATAAAGTTATTTTATAAAGTTATCATTGAGGAATGTTTGATATTCATGCATGGTATGTGTACTCCTTTTCAATCTTTGAAGTAGCCAAACCTTCTCCGTGGACAGAGTGAAAAACAGGTACATTTCTTTAAAAGAGCATATCTTCAAAAGTTGTGAACCGATTGATAAAATAGTTTTGGTTTATTAAAGCTAACGACTCAAGGTTTTTTTACATACCAAAATATATTTGATTAAGTTTTCAGAAATAGGAGAAAAAGAGGGCGCAATGAGGGGCCTCTTTTTTTTGGGACACCCTGTATTACCTAGCCTTGATATATCCAAGATGCTTCCATGTTACCACAGAATAAGCCATAGTTGGCCACAAAGTCAGCCTGTTATGGAGCCAAATATAAGTTGTCAGGTTGCTTTCGATCCCAGCTTGTGATTATTGGGCTGTCATTTAAAGGTGCATATCCTAATTTCATCAAATCATGAATGTACTTGCCTTACTATTTTTTTTTAATTCAACATTTTTTTTGACACTCTACCTTACAAAATGAAGAATATGACTGTACATATGCTACACTGGAACAACCCAGCACTGCCAAACCACTCCACAAAAACGCACCACACAGATATACACAAACACACCCAACCCAGCACTTACCGTTATCATGGGATGTACGTTTATGAGATGGCGCATACAACACCAGCACTGCCAACACATAGATATTCCACATGCCATATACTCCAGTGAAGAAAGCACTGGTATACTGCAGGGTGGATTTTGCTTCCTCCTCACCCCATTTCCACTGACCCTCGTTGACTTGAGACAAGATGAAGAAGAGAACGGTCATGATGGCGCACAGAAGAGTAAGGAACATGAAGAATCGGAAGCGGTAAATCAAACCCTGGAAAGACACAAAATTAATATAAATTTACTATTTGGTTGCTTTAAGACACTGGAGAGCACCATCATATGACACATTGACCCATGACAGAATCAAGTGTTCCACACTGCAGTCCAGATGGTGAATGGGTGGAAGGAATAAAAAACATTGAAAATCAATCCGAGTGAAGAAGCAAAATTAACAGGAATTTACTGGCTGGCTGCCGTTAAAAATTGTGAAGATGCATCATAGATATGATACCTGAATCAGTATTCCAGACTATTCATGATAGTGCACAAGAGTGAAATAATTATGAAGGATTGTAAGCGGTAAATCAAACCCTGTAAAGATACAAAATTACGAGAATACTGGTTACTTAAAAAAATGGGGAGCTGTGCCATGTCCATAATAAACGAAAAGTATGACATAATCAATCTGCAGTCCCTGATGGTGTACAGTGGAGTAGGCAATATAAAACATCGCAAGTTGATTGATATATAAACACACATAAAATTGGAAAAATGGTAGCTGTCCGATTTAGGCCAATGAAGAAACAGAAGGAGGTAAAAAAGGCTGAATTGAAATGAGCAAAATATACATAGAGTTACGGTTCAAACAGATTGGTGCTGCAGTCCTGTTAGCTCAATTAGTAGGGTCATCACTGGTTTGTGACAGTACGAGTTTGAGCACACAGTGTCAATTTATGTTCTTGTGGAAAAATTGAGCTACCTTGAAATTCCCTTGGACAAGGAACTGCTAATAGGGGAGTTGATGTCTGTGATGGTTATTCTATCTGATTAGAGTACTGTAGCATTAGAATTGCCTTCCAAAATGCTGGCTTGTGCTACAGCGATCAGCAGCTTTCCGCAAAGCACTATATAAAGTATGTGGCTTTATTAATGTTATTTGTGACGATAGTGCACGGGAGACAAGGAACATTAAGAAATGAAAGTTAGACCCTCCGATCCATGAAACAATATTGACAGGAACTGCCTGGCTAAAACCCAAACCAGACTAGAAAGAATATAAAAGTGCATTGCCTTTAGGGTTTTTTTCATTCTTTTATAAACTTACAACAATGCCTTTTACAGAATCTACAGATCAGTAGAGACATGTCTGAAATCACCTTTTTTCCTACATTTACTACATACTTCTTTTTTGATATCAAGGAAAGCTCCAAAGACTTCTTGGAGCCAATTTAACAAACATGCATGATACTTTATATATAAGATCTTTAAGAAACCATTTAGATCCCTCCCTTCATAAATCAATAGAATACACCCTGAATCACATTGGGCTATTCCACTTGAAATTCATACACCCCTATGGAAGACATAACTTTAAAGGCGCATATTGGAATGTCATCTTTCCCTGGGTAAGATCCGACACCAGGCCAGCCCATGGCCAGAGGGTAACATGTTTTACCTTGAAGGCAAGGATAGTCTTGCAAATATGGGCTAACTTTCCCCTAGGCCATCCAATATGCCATATACAGTAGGACTACAACTGGTATCTACTGGTCAGTTTATACTCCTATTTCCACATCTGTTATTTTTATATGCTCCTAAGTTTAAACTCTCACACAGATAGTGTATATTTCAAATGGAGTCACCTATTCAGGTAACCCCATTTGAAATACACACTCCCTGTGTGAAAGTCTAAGGTCATGTCTTCCATAGCAAGTGTATGGATTTTAACTGGAATAGCCCATTTTGTTTATAATTCCCCGCTTTCACATTAATCTAGGGCTTCCATTTCCCTATATATAGTACCAATAAGTACCAAAAGCAGGGAACAAAGCTATTTTGTTATTAGGGTAATTCAATGCGACACATTAATGGATAGGTCAGTCATGTTAAAGCAAGCTAATGGGCCAATGGTTCATCATGATACACCTGTACTTTATACAGGGTGCCACATATTGGGATTTCAAATGGAGTTGCTCATTCAGGTAACTCTATTTGAAATTCACACTCCCTGTGTAGAAGATTAAGGTCATGTCTTCCATAGCCCCTTTCAAGGTTCCTAATGTCAAACAGCATTTTTCTAGTGGAGTAAACAAGACGGAATATTCTGGTTTACAAAAGAAACTCGTCCTCTGGCATTTCCCTGCTTTTATCAACTGATTTTCATCTGTATTTGTCTGGTATTTATCTTTGAGAGATAAGATAATGCCGGGGTTGCCAGCAGGATAACTGATGGGTGTATACTAAAATGCAGCAAACCTTTTACGAGCGCGACTACCGTGATGTTGCAAATTCGGCGCTAACAACGCGTACGGCGCACAGTTCATTCATAAATTTCCACTCGGCAACAACAGATCGCCTCAGCAGCCAATCAGAGACAAGTGCGTGCAACGCAGTAAATATGCGATGTATCCTTACACTACGCGCTCGTCTAAGGTTTACTGCATTTTAGTATAATTCTAGTTTTCCTCCTACCCTGCATGTGTGTAATTCTAGTTTACCTCGTACCCTGCATTGCATGTGTTAGATTAGAGTTAGAGTTACAATGCACATGGTGATAGACCAGCAAATTACTTTTCTCTACTTCATAATTTCAGACTTTGGTCTGATTAGATCACGATATCACGTCACTGTCACATAAGGTGATCCATTGGCTGTATTGATTTCAAATGATGCAATGCATATGAATGTGGCAATTCACCTAATGTGTGTATTTCCACATTTATTTCAGCATCACGCCAACCCATGTGTATAAACCCAATTTGGCAATATCTCATCCACAGTTATAATCACAATCGGTCATTCACCAAATCTTGTGTGTTCTCACAAGACCGGCATGCACCAATCTGCTTGCATATCCCCATGATGCACAGTTACAGCAAAGTGTGTATTGCCACATGATGACATACTTTCCTCAATAATTCTAAAATGGTACCAAATGTATTTCCAATTTCTTTCCAATTTTATTGTTAAATTTTCAGCTTTGTTCACAAACAACAAATCAGCTTTGTTCACAAATGCCAAATTATGAAGCAAGGCAATTTGGTGCTTTCTGACAAATACATTTTACAATAATAGAAATGTTCTGTAAATCTCCAGCTGGCAAGCTTACTCTCAAATCTAATATAATATACTGAATGACTGCAACACAGTGGATGCAATATGGCTGCCTGGTGCTCAACTCATATAAACACACCACAAAGCAAGGCAAAGAAGAAAAAAAAGGTTGATCCAAGTGAACCAAGATTTTCGTGTTTTTTGGGTCGGTCGCGGAGGGCAAACAAACAATTGCTTTTAATTGGCCTATTTACCCTTCCCCCTTCATTACAAGATAATAACTTAAAATCTATGCATCAAATATAAAACTGCAATAGCAAAAAGAAACAAAGTTTTATTCTGCAGATTTTGATGACTTGTCTCAATAGCCCAAAATGTGTTGCTGTGGTTACTGCAGTTCCTTTGAATGAAAAAGATGTAGATTCAAAAGTTGTATTGATAATGTTGCTTTTTTTGCTAGAGTGCGTCACTGGCCACTGTGGGCCATCTTTGACCAGTCATTTAGAGAATGTAATGGTCTCAGATTAATAAGTAAACAGATTGGAATTTTCCATGCCTGTGCCCTCTAAGCGTACTTGAATTCAGCTGACGCCGGTACAGCGTTCAGACCTGGCGACATCGCGCGAAGTTTCTTTTGTGTACGCTCGCGCTGTTTGCGCTATTTTTGAGTTTACTCACACGGTACCTGACTTAGCGTCGATCCCCATGGGTAACATGCCAAGTTTCCACAGTATGGTAATGGTAAACTTAATTAGCTTTTTGGTGCAATTTTTGACTCAGCAACTTTTTTCATTCAATGAGTTACCATTTGCTATTTCAGTTTTAATGTAAGCTGAAAACTGATATATGCTGGCTCTCTGTTTGTAGGGACAAACCCTTTTCTAACCTCATACTTTCATCCAGTTCATTGCTAAATTATAATAAGCATAAAAATACACATTAATGTGATACATGTATTTGTGTGGGCACTGCCATCTTGGATTCGAACCTGGAAACTAACCAGAAGCGAATTGTAATTGTGATTTTCGCCCTGATTTTTAATCATTTGCTTACTTTTGATCAAAATGACCAAAATCACAAAAAATGTGCATTTTAGGCATACTTATGAATTCTAAGAGGTCATAGGTCAAAAACCATAGGTCACACAAAAATGTTGTTATTGAATTTTTTGATCCAAACATCCATCTTATAGTAAATTGATACATTTTCCATGATGCCTAATTCATTTTTCAAAAAATTTCCCATTAAAATTAAAATTTTTGGTCAAAACTGAACAAAAATCACCAAAAAATGGCATTTTGACTGGAAAATTAAATGTATTGAAATAAGCAATGATTTTGTTTACATATTTTAAATATCCTTTTGACATGTGTTCTGTACACCAAATATGAAATTTCTACTCTATTTAGTTTTCAAGGAATAGCTAGTTAAAATGTGCCATTTTTAGGTAAAAATAACAAAAATCATTAAATAGCATGAAGTTTGCCATGGGGTTACAATTTGATAACATGGCAGAAAAGATTCTCCAGAATCTTCTGAACATTTTGATATATGATTTATCCATTTGAAACATCTGTCCAACGACGAGGAAATTTCATGGGGCTGGCCCCTATACTAATTTATGAATTTACTTCCGCCCGTACAGCCAGGCAGCCAAACAAACAACCAACCAGGTAGGCAACCATCTGGATGATAACATAAGCCCCACATATTTATGTATGGGGGCCAAAAACTCAACTGAAAAGTGAATGTTGGAAAAACATTAATATTGTTCAATACATTGACACATCGCAACTCCTTTAAAGCGTGATTGGTGAAACTTTTTCGAGCCCATGCATAGTTTACAACATCATACATGTGTGTGTTGTGTCCAAGAATTAGATATATGAACAGTTCAGGGGGTACTACACCCTGCCCAATTTTGTGCCTATTTTTGCATTTTTCTCAAAAATTATAGCGCATTGGCAACAAGTAAGATATGTATATTATAGGGGCAAGGACTAGTACAGTCAAAAATGAGGGAAAAACAATATTTGATCAATAAATCAATAACTACTTGCCTTGAGTTGTTGAATTTCCAGTGCAGTAGTTGTAGTCCTTGCCCCTATAATAAACATATTTTACTTGTCACCAATGCACTATAATTTTTAGAAAAATGAAAAAATAAGGCCGAGTGAAAAAAATACATGTTTCTCGTCCAGCGCCCTCCTCATTTTTTGAAGATTTTCAAATTTCTTTTTATTTTGTAAACTTTCAGTTAACTTGTTGAAAAAGATGTTTCAGAAGTTGAAACTTATTTTACTGCTTTGTAAATGCATAATACATCATTTAAGAAGAGTTTTGTGATCACCAAAGGGGTCTACCTCTCAAAACAATAAAATAAAAAGGGCCTCCTCCTTTTTCTCAGGTATCAATCTGTATGTCGAATACCCGAAATATGGTGCCAAATAAAAAATAAAAAATAAAAAGCCCCTCATTCTCCTAATTTTTAAAAACCCGGACGAGAAACATGTTTTTATTTTTACTTGGCCTAAGCACAAAATTGACCAGGGGTGTAGTACCCCCTTAACTGCTGGACATCTCCACCCCATGGTAACAAAGTTATGTGTCCAAACGGCAGCTAAGCAGTTATAACGATAGTGAACTCAAATGGCATATTTTACTTTTCAAATATTCAAACATGCCAACATACATTTTAACACCAAATATTAGTTTAAGTCCAAAACATATGAAAACAAATATTTGATGAAACAATCCACACATTGGTGCTATTTATTTGATTTCCCTCGAGTTTGATACAAATTTTGGAAGTTTCCTATTTCCAAGATTTCCCTAGGTTAATTGGACTCAAAGAAGGTATCTTAAACTTCCCACAATGCATTTCTTCAATTTCAGTTTTCTGTACTGATTTGCTATCTAGTGCAACATGGGCTGATATAGAAAAAAAAGTACCTCAATGAATAGAGCACATGCAGATTTTGCAAAATATGTTTATTTCTTGACTACTGACTCATCTTTAGCCAGTCTATTCTCAACATGAAAACAAAGGGAATCTGTACAAAGTAATAGGAGTGTCATTCGATGTAATGAGGCGATATATTATGTAGCAAAGAATTCTGGGAAGGGTAAGATATATTTTCTGAATTTGACTGCTCAATTGAAAAGTAGCAAATACCATGTCATGTTACACTAATGTTGTGTGTCAAATAACCTCAACTACCAGGAACAATTCTTTAACCCCTATATGCGTGTATACTGGTAAAAGTACCTCTGGACCCAAATTTTATAACATTATTTTGAAATTTTGTAAAAAATTAGTGAAATTTGGCCCAAAAAATGGGATCAGGTAATAAAAATATCTCATTTTCATGGACAATTGTTATTAATATAGTAGGAAAAGTGTATTAATATAGTTGCACTTCTCAGAGACACGTCCCTGCCCAAACCAAACTCAGAGTACCATGCCATCTTGGGGAGTTTGGGCCATAACAAGTGTCATCATTTCAAGTATTTCATTGTTTCTAATGTGAAACAGCTTAATCACATGAGCCACAAGTAGAATGGGCTATTCCAATTAAAATCCATGCAAGACATGACCTTAATCTTCCACACAGGGAGTGTGAATTTCAAATTGGATCACTTTTCATCAATTGCATGAAATTTGTGTGAACAAAAAAGGATTTGTTTTGTTTTGGCTCCATACAAGCTCTTCATGTACAGGACCATATAACATTGAGTCAAGAACTAAAATTAGAACATGGGATATTCTATCGGAAATCCACATTTCCCCCATGGAGCAGATTTAGGTTAAGTCTTCACTAGAGGGAATATGTTTTTCAAATGGAATTGGCTAGGGTTAATTATTTTGAAATAATTTATGGCTTGACATAAAATTATATCTTCAAATGGAAATTAAATCCATACCCTCTATACCCTCATCATTAAGTTCCCGTAGATACCGGACTATATAGTGAGGGGATGAGTCGGTAGTAGCTTATATGTGGGAGTATGATTGTACGAGGATGAATGAAGGTTATTTTTATAAAATCAAAATCAAAATCTGATGTCAGTGCAGCAGTCAACAACAGCAGCAGTGCTCTCCTGTGCTCTCTCAAATAATCGCAACTTTTAGCAGTTTCCAGACTGATTTTGTATATAAATTTTATATCAGTGTGTAGCTTGTGACACCAGGATACTTCTTGTGATATTTATTTCATCTAACTGTTCCTGATTTTGATGTATTTTGCATGAATTTGATATATTTTTGTATCATTGTGGACACTTAATTTGCTATATATTGGACCTTTGTATTGATTGTGTTATTGATCTTCAACTTCCTGTACATTCATAATGGCTGTTAGTTTCCTGTTGAACTCTCTTCACCAAACTTTCAATGGCTTCTCTAATGCCTCTATTTATGAGAATGCCTTATGGACAATTATGCCTAAGCAGAAATCTACAACAGTGGCTATCAACCCTGATATATACGATTCACTTATGGATGAACTTTCTACATTATATGGACCACCTGACAACCGAGGAACCAAAGGAAATATCTTCAGATGCTACATCAATGATCAAACTGTAACAATTACTTGCTATGACAGTACGCTGCAATATTTCTGTACAAGGACATCTACATGATCATTGGATAGACACTGTGCTAACAAAAATCAAGATCAAACATGAAACTCTCAACAACTCAATGGACAGTTCGGAACATACATCGATTTGTGTACAGCCATTAGCATCAACACCCCAGACTGGCAGTACTTCATTACCATGCTTTGATTTGAATGCTTCACAAGTATGATTTCTGATATTGACAATGTATTTGTTAAAGATGTTGGAGTACAGACAGCAGATCGCCCTGTTCTTGTGAATGTTGGAACCCAAACCCATCCTACAGCGCCAAAGCCAGCACCAAGACTTTCTTTGTCACAAACTGTGAAACCATCGCCCATCCCTGCACCAAGGACATTTCCGTGTGTTAAACCAAAACCCATCCCGCACCTAGGACACTTGTGCATGTACCTGTAGCTACTATCCCCACAAGCAACCGATTTGATACTCTGGAAGTTGAGGATTGTGTTCCTCTGCCTATCCCTACCATTGTCACTACAAGGAAGTCGAATTCGCCTAGGAAACATATCAAGAAATCGCGGACACTTATTAATTGTACAACTGACAGCATACCATCTCACGTTGAACCTACTGCAGCTAAGGCACCATCACCTAGACAGTCTAAGAGAAAGATTCTGATTATTGGAGACTCTATTCCAAAGCACCTTGTAGGCCACAGAATGACTTCACGTTGTATTATTAGGAACCGATGCATCCCTGGAAGCAAACTAGGACTATGGAATAAACTTGCCCCTGCTATTATTGAAGAAGAGAACCCGGACTTTATTATTATTCATTGTGCAACGAACGACCTGTCCAGATGTTATGTGAATGAGTGCCTTTCTATGTATGATACCCTTTTGTCAACTATTAGCATTCAGACCTACTATTCGCATTGCTATCTCTTCATTGACTATCCAAAGGAACAAACGACATTGTGCGTGGATAAAGGAATTTAACGCGAGACTTTATGACATGTGTTATACCAAGAACTTGAATTTCATAGACAATAGGAATATCACTTTGGATCATCATATTGCAACAACTGACGGATTACATTTATCACGATTAGGAATAACTTCTTCAAGAGAACTATTTGTCTTGTCTCAGTAGTGTATTTCACCAGGATTTTTGTGTTGTAACATCTCATTGGAGGAGCAGGTAAAGAATAGAACTGATAAAGAAACTCTAAATATGCAAACTGTGAGTGATAAATGTAAAAAAAGAACTGTAACTTTAAAATCTGTAGAGAATGCCAAAATTTGTAAGAAAACTGAAAATGATTTTTGTGGTGAGTGTGTAAGAAAAATCTTACAAAATGATCTTTATGTAACTTGTAATAATTGTACACTTGATTTTCACTTTAGATGTGTTGATGACAATGATGTTAAGCAAAATAATTATTGGTATTGTAAGAATTGTTTTCACAAACTTGCTAATGATGAACTTCCTCTTAATGAGGGTTTTATTGATTTAAAGTGTAAGATTAGGAAGGGTCTTAAAATAGCTCATTTAAATATCCAGGGTTTAATCCACAAAGTTGATGAGGTAAACTTCCTTTTGAATGACAATGCTATTGATGTGTTATGTATTAATGAGACTTGGTTAGATAAGGATGTTGATGACTCAGAAGTAGAAATAGATGGTTACAATACTTATAGACTTGATAGACAAAATGGTAAAATACGGGTGGAGTTTTATGTTATATTAAAAACAGTATTTTGTCAAAACAAAATGAGGATTTATATGATAATGATATTGAAGGTATTTTTATTGAACTTAATTTAACCAATACAAAGCCTATTTTAGTTGGCAGTATTTATCGCCCACCAGACTGTACTGTTGATTTTCTTGATAATCTTGATGATATATTTAAGAAATGTAATGATTTATATGATGATGTATATATTTTAGGAGACTTTAATTTAGATCAGGTTAAAATTGGTAATTTAAGAAAAGTGACAAGGTTGGCAAACAATTCTAATATGAAACAAATTATAACAGATTATACAAGAATAATCGAAACTAGTAAAACAAAAATTGACTTAATATTTGTATCAAAACCAGAACTTATAATCTCATCTGGTGTTCATAGTTTAGGTCTTAGTGATCATTCATTAATATATGCTGTAAGAAAATGTAATAAGTTGAAACTTCCACCAAAAATTGTAAGATCCAGGTGTTTCAAAAACTTCAATGAAGTAGATTATATTGATACAATCAAAATATTGATTGGGGTAGAATATGTAATATAAATGATGTCAATGAAGCACTTAATGAATGGCAGTCTTCATTCAATGCTGCCTGTGACAAGCATGCACCATTTAAGGAAAAGAAAGTTAAAGGTTGTTTACCTGAATGGGTTAACAGTGAATTTTGAGACTAAGTAAAGATAGGGACTACTATTTTTCAAAAGCACATAAGACAAATAATGCTGAAGATTGGAGTAAAGCAAAGTCTCTTAGAAATAAAGTAAACAATATGAAATATTCACTGAAAAAGAGTTATTGTAACGAGGCTATAAATAACAACATAAATAATAGTAAAAATCTTTGGAAAGCAATTAAGAAAATTATACCAAACAAAACATCAAGTATACCTACAGCAGTTGTTAAAAAGAATGGTAATTACTCAGGTAACAAAAAGGATATGGCAAATGAGTTCAATGAGTTTTTCACTTCTATAGGTAATGAACTTGGGAGTAAATTTAATAATAACAATGATAATTATGTATGCACTTGTAATACTGTATGTTCTCATCAAAATCATAGTGTAAACAAATTTAGTTTTAGAGCAATATCTAATGAATTTGTTCTTAAACAAATAAGTAAAATGCAAAATTGTAAATCATCAGGATTAGATCCATTCAATGTAAGGTTATTAAAGTTGGCTGCGCCTTTCATCTCAAAATGCCTTGTTCATATTTGCAACCTGTCTTTGAATGGGTCTACTTTTCCTGATGCATGGAAGAAGGCTAAAGTAACTCCAATATTTAAATCGGGTGATAAAACTAATGTTAGTAACTATAGACCTATCTCTGTATTACCAATTGTATCAAAGATCATTGAAAGAGCTGTTCATGATCAATTATATGAATATATGGGTAATGTAGGACTATTATCAAATGCTCAATCGGGATTTCGTCCGAAACATTCCACAACAACAACCCTTCTAGATGTTCAAGATTACATTTTAAAGAATATGGATACAGGTTATGCTACAGGCGTTTTATTTATAGACTTAAAGAAAGCATTTGATACTGTAAATCATGATATTCTGATTGGGAAACTTAAACAATATGGGGTATGTGGGGATGAATTATTATGGTTTAAATCATACTTAAACAACAGAGAACAAACTGTTAATGTTAACTCAACTTTTTCTGACTTTAGGCCAATTGATATTGGTATTCCTCAAGGCTCAATTTTAGGTCCTTTACTGTTTATAATTTTCGTTAACTGTTTACCTAATGCTGTGTCTGAATGTAAAACTGTAATGTATGCAGATGATACCTCTTTAATGTGTAAAGCTAAAAATGAATCTGATCTTAAAATTCAAATGGAGTCATGTCTAAGTAGGGTAGCTGAATGGTTCAAAGTAAACAAACTCACTTTAAATGTTGAAAAGACTAAGTTTATGATCTTTGGTACAAACAAAATGCTTGAAAAGTTCAACAATGTACATTTAATATATAACAACAATGATATTGAAAGAGTAGATGAGTTTAAATATCTAGGTGTGAAATTTGATAGCAAGCTGTCCTGGTCAGCTCATGTCGATAATGTTAGTAAAACTATTTCCAAAAGAACTGGCATAATAAAACGTATAAAATATTTCCTTCCATACAAAACCACTGTAATGTTATCCAATGCTCTTGTTATTCCCCACTTTGATTATGGAAGCATGGTCTGGTCAAATTTTAGTGTAGAGTACCATAATAGGCTTCAGGTACTTCATAATAATTTAGCTAGAATAATTCTCTCAGCAGATATAAGGACACCAACTAATGATTTAATGAATACATTGCAGTGGGTTAATATGGCATAATACTCTATTAATGACTGTTTTCAAATGTTTAAAGAATGAATATCCATCATACTTATCTTCTCAATTTGATTTTGTTCATGATAACCATAATCATATAACTAGAAATCATACTTCTAATACATTGATTGTACCAAAATTTAAATCAAATTCAGGTCAACGTACTTTTCATGTCAGGGCAGCCTATGCATGGAATTCTTTGCCACCGACAGTAAGAGCTCAGATGGAAAATATGACTTTAGGCCAATTTCAATCAAAAATTAAAGAAATTTAGGCCTGTCTTTATCTATATTTTATTCATTTACTTGCTTGATTTTTGTACTATAAATATAATTATTGTATTTATGTATTTTGAATCATGGTATTTATAATTATCTTGTAGTTGATGATACCATTATACTTATTTGTAATATATTGTAAATACATTGTAAATACTGTATGATACTTTGTAAATATTGTGTATCGTAATATATTTTGTTGCTATATAACATGTATCAATGAGGGCCTGCTTGAAAAGCAGTGCTTGTCACTGAAGCAGTATAACCCTCAATAAAGAAAGAATAAATAATAAATAATAATAATAATTTCTTATAAATATTTTGTCTCTTCGTGAAATAATGTGTTAGTTTTAGTCTATGTATATTTTTATATTGTAAATACATGTATCTTTTACAAACTTTTATATTTTAGTAATGTTTTAATATCCACGCAGACATGTGGAAGATCAATATGGTATTGAACATGTTTTTACTGTGTTTAAATAAAGTTATTATTATTATGGAAGATTTTGCTAATCTTGCACAGGGGGAGTGTGGATTTCAAAAGAACTTGGATTTGACAAATGAAATACTTGTTGACTTGGATTTGATAACCTCTTCAGACCCTCAGCTCAGGTGGTATTTAAAGTGAAAGTTGTCATGACTTTGTTTTCCTACTTCCTAGATATTATTCTATTACTCTTACGACCCATTATTCAAAATCGTGCACTGTGATTTGTTAAAACACGTCACGTGAGAGCCCATTATTCAGCAATATACGTCTAGCCCTTTTCTATTCACAGATTATCCATTGTATTCCTTTTGTTTAAGGTTCGTTGCCTCGACCATTACCTAGAGTAATGGAGGTAGCTAGCTGCCCAGAGACCATTATCAACACAATAGCTCAAGATAACGGTCTCGGACAGCGAGCTAAACAAAAGGAACACCATGGACATTCTAGAAACACTATGGAAAGGATCACAACATGCATGTAGAATCTGAGTTGGTTACTTGTCTCTGATAGAATTACGGAACAAATGCATTTTACAGCTCGATTTAAATGCAAATGTTACATGACAAGAGAAAATTATAGAGGGCTCCTGCAGTCCGTATAACAGTAATTCATATAACACCACTGATGCTCAGTTAAATTTATGCAAATTAAATTTTAATTAGCATAACGAAGTAAATATTCATAAATAAAAAGTAACCGTTTCCTTGAATGTATACTCAGTACATGTAGGCCTATATAAACTTGCCATTGGTTTTTAGAAGGGAATCTGTCTTTATCCTTGCCCAACCCAAAAACGCTCAACGGTCCATGCGAATTAGCTACTAGGCAAGAACCCCCGGGATACTACCCGACCAGGGGAGCTTTGTAAACTAACCTGCGGTACTCATTACAAGTCAAGAGGCTGGGGGTGCAAAGCCTTACTGTGACCTACCCGTAATGGGGAGCACCATTGGACACAACGTTACTAGGTTTTTCAAATATCTGCTTATACTCACATTTTTCTAAGATAAAAATTTCATGGTGTTGAAATAAAGTCTGCACAAAAAGAAACTCAGCTGTTATAAACACGCCTATAGCTTCGGAACTAATAATTGTTTTCACATTATTTCAACATAAAAAGAAGGATGGTTTATTTACGCTCACTTTTGATGTTCAATATTAACAATGCAGCAGTGTTTTGGAAGAAAAATAGCCTAATATAAAAGTTGCAGCTATTTGTATTGATTTTGAAGTGAGCGTGAAGATAATGGCGGGCTTTATGTGCTACCGTGCTGGCATAATAACCATTGATTGTTGTAAACTGCAACTTTTAAAATCGGGTATTTTTCTTTAAAAACACTAATGTGTTGTTAATATTAAACAGCATTTGACAAATGTGGTATCAAAATGCGTGTAAATAATTCATCCTTCCCTCTACGTTAAAATATTGTGAAAACAATTATCAGTTCTGAAGCTATAGTCGTGTTTATAACAGCTGAGTTTCTTTTTGTGCGTACTTTAGATTGTAGTCCAAACGTTGAAAACTCTATACAATTTGCATTATTCATTAATCATTTAAATAACAATGGTCACAGGGTGAATACACTCCAGCGGATTAAATATGCAAGTGAATAACCTACCAAACCACTTCAGATACTGAGATATCAATTGAGATCAATTCTGTATTGATTTGATTAAATCACTTCATTTGTCATTAAATAGACTCGTAGACTCGCACGCAGGACACATGGGAAGAATATTACACTATCTCGGGGTGTTTTTATTTTGGGAAAACCCACAACTTTTACAAAATAATACATCAATTTTTTCCATTTAGTCTTTTGGAAAATGAATACACCATTACAACAAATTCGTTTATCTTGGCTCGCCGTATATGTAAGATAAACGGTTCAAAACATACCATTACCATAAATAATCGGTGTCTTGTTGAGGTATGGTTCGCATGTTAGTCGCTCAACAAGACACCGATTATCTATGATAATGGTCTGTTTCTCACCCTTTATCTACTACATAATGGGTCAAGCGCCGTAACACATTCTACGCACAGCATTACACTTGGTTACGTGTGCAATATTTTTGTGATATGCACTGTCACTTACGCGTACCTGCTCCACCTTGAAGTAAACAACTTAAAATATTTGTGCCAAGAAATGATATTTTCTCTTTAAATCGCACTATTTTCTGGTAATAGAATAGAAATAAAGGGTGCAGCATTATCCTTTACACGCAAATAATGTGTCCTCGGCAGTAAAAACGTTTCAATAATGGGTTCGGCTTTTTACTGCCTCAGACACATTATTTGGGTGTAAAGGATAATGCATTACCCTTTATTTCTTAAATAGTAAGCATCACCAGTGAGTTTACAGAGGGCAGCATACATGGTTAGTTAACAGTGTCATCTAATCCATGTTCTTGTAATCAAGAGAATTCATGAGTAACATGAGTTTAAGTTATTATTCCTATTATTACTAGGATATCCTTGTGATTTTCACATCATCGTAACATAATGTAAAGATTAAAGAACAAATACACCTGTTGTGATGTGCATTATGTGCCATATAGTGGAGTCACCTAACACTTCCATGTGTGGGAGAGTACTCTGTTGTGTGCCAATATCCTTGAATAGAACGTAAATTGATTAATAGGACCAAGAACTACTAGTGGTACACCTGTTGTGACATATACTTGCCTTATAGTGGAGTCTCCTAGCATTTTACACGAGTGACAGAGAAGCCTGTTGCATGCTGAGATTCTTCAATAGGACCCATATGGTCATTTTCACGGTAAAGGGTGTAACTTTGGATTTTTAACATTTTGATCCATAGTGTTCTAATAAAGCCACAGAATTCCATGATTTTTGGCCACATAAGTCATCTAGTTAGCAGCTACCTTGGGTAGCATAATCATCTTTGGGAGTTACTGCGTTCAGTTTTAGCAGGCTTAAATGTACTTAATATTGCCATTTTGAAAAACTATAAAAAACAGTAACATTTTTGTAAAACCCTGTGTTTTCTTCAGTTAGTTCATGGATAATTTTCTTATCCTGAAAGTATGGTCATGTGTTCAGTAAACACTGCCACATTAGATTTAATTGTGAACAGCCCTGTATTTTTGAGAACCGGACTTCGATATTTGTCGTTTCGAGGCTTCATTTTCCGTTAACAATTGTTAACAAACTTTGTGGGTATAGCTTTGGTTCATAATTCTTGGTTATTTCTTCACTTCTTCTTGATTCATAACAGTTGATATCTTAACTTGAAATGGGTAACAAAAATTAGTCGATTTGCAAGATTTAAAAATTTTTATAAAATCTTGACTTCAAATAGCCGATTTTCCGTTAACTTTTTTGAAGCCTCCGAAACAAACTGTTCAGCAAGCTTGGGCAAATATAAATAAAAGAGCTCATCCAATCTATTTATCAAAATGTAGCAAAGTAGATCCTCAAGTCACTTGTTTTTAAATCATGAAAATATATATCACCGTTTGAAAATGGGACCCAATACAAACTTTCCGTTAACAATTGAAGCCTCCGAAACAAATGAAGCCTCCGAAACAACAATAAGATTAATTATCATCTATGCATATCTAAATTGGTGTTTCATACTGATATCTGCATTGTAATTGTTACTTGATATGTGCAGAATGTCATAAATTAAAAAATTGTTGATGTTATGGTTAATGTTTGAAAAATATACTGATACCCAAAAAGCCTGTTTCGGAGGCTTCACATGCAAAAAAAAACACCATACTTAACAAATGGGTGAAAAAGTTAACATGCTATAAATCTACAATATCTGCTGCATAGAATCATTGATTCAATACACACAAGAAAATAACAGCTTAGATGATCCCAACAGTGTTGTTTTAAAAAAAACTACTTCTGCAGTGTTTAGCCATTGTTAACATGAAGCCCAAACAAAAAAAATGACTTGCTGTAATAAATTAATCTTTGTCACAACTGAAATTAAATAATTAAAAGCAAAGCATGAAAATTGGTAATTGTGATATTTTGTACCTATTTTTTCATGTCAACTTGCAGTAGTTAGCCAAATATTTTACTTTTATGATCACCTGTGTTGTTAACTGAAGCCTCCGAAACACAAATCGCTTGAATTGCCAATTCTAAAAAATAACTCCAATTTCTGTGAAACTTGGCTGGCAGGTTCCTTTTATCAAGTAGTATTTGTACATGAAGTTAGACATTGAAATTATTTTAGGAACCCAATTAAAACTTAAAAAATATGTTTAAGGTTGGGAAATTTCCATTGTAAATGACACTTTATGTTAAAATTTTTCAAAACTGCAATTACAAACATAGCAAAACATGGTATAAAATGTAACTTATATCTGTTGACTTACTTTGGAATGGGATTTCACATGTATTCCAGCTTTCATGTCATAATTTTCTGAGCTTATGTAAAATACATTTTTTCTTAGATTTTAACAAAAATGTTATGGAAATGTCAAATTTGTTATTAGAAATCAAAAGGTTTAAGCCTTGAAACATTATTTTACTGGAATTTAAGTTGCTCCTATGCATGATTTCAGTAAACAGAAACATATTTAAGTGGTTTGAAATTTTGACCCTAAAAAATCAAAAGTTACACCCTTTACTGTGAAAATGACCATATACAATGTTAAGTTTAAAGGACCAAGGACAGAGCCCTGTGGTATACCTAGCTGTTATGATATATACTTACCTCATAGTGGAGTCTCCTAACCTTTGCCATGTGTGACAGAGTTGCCCGTCTCATGCTGATATTCTTGAATACTTTGTACACCATGAAGCACAAGAAGAAGAAGTAGAGAACACCACAGGTCCCTGCTGAGATAATGAAGGCAAGCTATGTCCCAAATGAGTTAAGGTATATAAAAATAAACTAGATATGATTTAAAGGACCAACAACACAGCCCTGTGGTACACCATGAAGCACAGGAAGAAGTAGAGAATGCCATAAGTTGCTGCCGAGATGATGAATGCAAGCTATGTCTGATTATTAAGCAGTCAAGTTAGCTCAATCGATAAGGCGTTCGACTATGGTGCGAGAGGTTGCGAGTTCGAACCCTGGAGGTGCCTAGTTTGCTTTTGTGAAAAAAATTGAGTTAGCTTGAAATTCCCCTGGACAAGGAATTTATACTTCTAATTGTCTCGTTGTAACCCGTACGAAACTCTGGGAGCTGATCCTGGTTGCGATGGTTATTTGTGGAATGTCTAGGGTGTGCGCTCTTGAAGCAGCAAAGTCCCTGAATTGTTGTTTAATGGTTTATGGAATGATGTGGGGCCATAGTGGTCAGCGACAACCTGTAAAGTGTGCTGAGGCTTGTGGATCAACGTCTAGGCGTTATGCCTGTGCGTAAGCGCATTATAAATCACTGCGCTTTAAAAAACCATTTTAAACAAAATAAATTGGGAAACTGCACGCAAAGAAAATGTGAGTGTCTGTGAATGATCTACTCATTTAGTGGAATCTTTTAACTACAGGGTGTCCCCAAAAGAGCTGATTGAAACAATTGTTTTGGTTTATTAAAGCTAACGATAAAGGTTTCTTTACATACCAAAATATATTTGATCAACTTTTCAGAAATAAGAGAAAAAATGGGTGGGGGACACACTGTATGTATTTGACGTAGAATGATGTAATAATCGAAATAACTACTATAGCAATAGGGTAGATATATAATAGAATATATCGCACTTCACTAGTACGTTCACGCGGTACCTCTGCATTGAACCATATCATGCTGATCACTCCAACTGTAAGATTAGCATCTTTGAAAAGAGAAAAGAGCGGTATTGTATTCAATCTATGATTGCAGACACTGATGAATGCAACCTGCTTGTAGTCCAGCGCGATATATTCAAAAATTGTTTTACCCTATTCTTGTGGTAGTTAATTCGATTATTACATCACTTCTACAGCGTATAGCACATCTATATGCATAATATTTTGACACACGCTAGCCCACAGTACAGGTTATAGTGTTGGTCTGGAGCCCCAGAATCCCAGCTTCAAATCCTGGTCAGATTGCTTTCTTTCCCTTGGCCAACACTATGGAATGATTAATTTGTGTGAGAGAGAGAGAGAGAAAGAGAGTAGTGTCATCAAAACTATTGCTACTATATTTTACATGCCAGTGAGAGCATTTTTGCACACTTTATCGATGCAAACATTACATTCAATTTCATATAATGTCATATGTCATATAAAAGCTTAAGATTGACAGATTTTTTCTGTATAATATTTTTTCAAAATAAGGATACAGCCAGTTTTTTTCCAGTCTCCGTATTCCATATAGAATAGAATGGGTTGGAAAGCTGAACACCTCTGAAAGATAAGAACATTTGATGCTGATTACAATTTACTGATTACAGACACAACCTCACAGATAACACTTAAATTCAAAGGTGGACTTTTTGTCCCAGTGAAAGTTTCAGGAAAGTCGCACATTTCTTTGCCCATTCAATTGATACCGATGCTCCCTGCTAGAGCATAAACAGGCATGAGCCATGTAGTGGGCAACTTCCTTGTTCCCAATGTACTCGTACTAAGAAATGTGTGCCTTTGTTTCCAATTTGAATGCAATTTCCCTCCATAGTCTTGACAAATAAACTTTTCAAGCAAGGCGACAAAAAAAATAGTTCTACGGGCGGGACCGACCATATTTTGAATTTAGAGGATTTCTTTTCAGCTTAAGCCTTTAGACCTAATACCCATTAATGCCACAAAATACCATGATGATAACCACCACGTATGCATGAATCCCACATGATGCGATGACGTAATCACCTTAAGTGCAACATGCTCAAGGAATCTCTGGCGGGCCAGCACAACCCCTATGGCTACCAGTCGGTAATCGTGTGCTTGGCACCCGAGGGTCTAAGGTTCAAACCGGGGTACCAAGTGACTTCTTTGTTCATCTTCTCTCTTTTTGTTTCTTCTTTAACTTCCAATAACAAAAAAGCAGAGTTCAGTATTAGGGTTAAGCATTAGCAATTACAAGCAACTAATCTGTTTCTTGTTTACTTGGCCAGAGTGAAATTTTGAAACAATTTTTATTTCAGATTTTACAACCTGTTGGTGATTTTTAGAGTCATTTAGCTTCTTCCAGAACAAAAAAAATAATCCAGACTGCCCAAATGTCTGTCTGACCATTACCTAAACAACATGAAGTGTAAATAAAGGCTGGCAAATAGAGGTAGGCCCTGCATGTTTTCTAGTAGTTTTCTTACCTTTCACATACATCAAAGATAAAAAGACAAAAGCAGGCAAATGTGATGGCGGTGACCTGCCGCCAGTACACTTTGAGTCGGTTCCTTTCTGCCTGATCCTGGTATAAAAAGAAAATAAAGGTTTTTTGGGTTTGATTCTTGTCAGTACTAATTTCTCAAGCAACATTTGTTGCTACTTGCAAGTAGTAAGTGTTTTAACCTAATTTAAACAAACAATCATAAAAATCTTTTACAGATTTTATTAATTTAAACACAAAAAATGGCATGTATTGAAGATTTTGAATGCTTAGACTTGTTTCCTGTGTTTTGATTTTTGTAACTCCATTTGTCAGAAAACATGTTGAAAATGCACTGTTTGTTCTTTTATCTCCAATATTGTATTTAGGTATACTATTTTCCCTCCATGAGTAATACACAGCCACCCCCACATCTAATTTCTTCAAACACATTAATACTACCTGCTGATTGGATACAAGAACACCATTATGATGTATTGAGCCAATCAGATGCATTTTAAGAGTGATGATAGGACTAAAGAGGGTTGAGCTTAAATATCTAAAAGCCATATTTTACTTGGTTACTCAGATGAATATACACCCAAATGTATTAGGAATACACCCGTGTATATTAGGAATACACTCCTGTGTATTAGTAATACACCCAAATGTATTAGGAACACACACAAATGTATTAGGAACACACACAAATGTATCAGGAATACACATAAATGTATTAGGAATACACCCAAATGTATTAGGAACACACACAAATGTATCAGGAATACACATAAATGTATTAGGAATACACCCAAATGTATTAGGAATACACACAAATGTATTAGGAATACACCCAAATGTATTAGGAATACACCCAAATGTATTAGGAACACACACAAATGTATCAGGAATACACATAAATGTATTAGAATACACCCAAATGTATTAGGAATACACACAAATGTTTTCGAAATATACCTAAATGTATCAGGAATACACCAAAATATATTAGAAATACACACAAATGTATCAGGAATACACATAATCAATTTACATCTTACCATGAGATGTTCGCCAATAAATATGATCCAAAACGAAAACATCATGGCATAAAGTGCCCCCTGTCTGAGGTCGCTGACCAACGTCATGCCAGGTGCTGGTGCCCAGATGGCAATCCATTCCAATGGAACTGAAATGATAATACAATGCAATATCCATTTGATTTGATTTTGATTTGAAAACTTATGACAGACAGAAAGAAGCAAGTGGCAAAAATTGTTTGTAAAATCTTAATTAATGGTTTCAAGCTAGTCCCACCCTAAATGGGGACGGGGCAAGGAAGGAAGGAAGGAAGGAAGGAAGGAAGACATTCCCTTAATCTCCCACACAGGGGGTGTAAATTTTTAATAAGGTTATCTGAATGGGTGACTCAATTTGAAATATTAAAGATTAAGGTCATGTCTTTCATAGGGGGGTTATAGATTTCTACTAGAATAGCCCAATACCTGTGCCAAACCACTATAGTGTAGTTAATCTGAATGTGGTATTTTATCTTAATCCTTTACTCCTATCCTGGCCTGATGACCATCAATATTTCTGTTGCTTTCAGTGTTTAACAACTCAAGAACATTTTCCTTGACCAATACTGACCAATGCAATGGTATCCCAAACCCTGATACATATATTTTATGTGGAAGAACAGACCACAGTTAGAAAGCACTTCCCCTTGAATTCTTTTGAGCTTTAAAAAGACTTTTTTTTTTGAAGATGCAGTTCTTGCTCTCATATGAAAAATAACTTTTTGTAGCAGGCAACCCTGAATGGGTGGCTCCAATTGAAATTCACACTCTCATTATCTTCCATAAGGGGTGTAAGGATTTCATTTATAAGATCATTACTGGAAGACAGACCATGGATGTAAAACTAGTTTTACACAGTCAGTACTTACAGTTGAGGACGCTTACAACAATTGCCAATGCCAAGATGGTTCTGTAATAAAACAACAGCATTATTCTCAGGTTAAGTTATCAGGTGAAGTGTATATTGGAATGAGAGTGTGTGCGATTTGTCACAACAAGCAATTTCAAAGAGTTAATCCATGTATGAAACAGGCTTATCACATCACTGGAGTGTTCATCTTAAAACGGATAGCTCAAAATGGATGTTGTAATGTTTTTTAATGTGTTAGTGGCTCTTTGTAGCCCTGCGGAGCAAACTAGTTGGCTATCCAAATTTCCCAGTTAAAGCATTTTCCACCCTGATTTGACAGTGATGGCAAAGCATTGAGGCAGCTGTTTCCCACACGCATCTATGCGGCGTCTTTAAGCGTATGCATAGTATGCCAGCACTTTGAGTGAACGCTAGTTATCTGTAGCTGCACCCAATGACATGCACACTGACGTCACTGCCACATCAGGGTGGAAAATGCTTTAGTATCATAACTCTCCTCCTTATGGGACAGAAAGTTGTCTTGAGACTTATTCAAGTCTTACCTTTCTAAAAGATGAGGTGGCCTATCTAGTATCATAACTCTCCTCCTTATGGGACAGAAAGTTGTCTTCAGACTTATTCAAGGCTTACCTTTCTAAAAGATGAGGTGGCCTATCTAGTATCATAACTCTCCTCCTTATGGGACAGAAGGTTGTCTTCAGACTTATTCAAGTCTTACCTTTCTAAAAGATGAGGTGGCCTATCTAGTATCATAACTCTCCTCCTTATGGGACAGAAGGTTGTCTTCAGACTTATTCAAGTCTTACCTTTCTAAAAGATGAGGTGGCCTATCTAGTATCATAACTCTCCTCCTTATGGGACAGAAGGTTGTCTTCAGACTTATTCAAGTCTTACCTTTCTAAAAGATGAGGTGGCCTATCTAGTATCATAACTCTCCTCCTTATGGGACAGAAGGTTGTCTTCAGACTTATTCAAGTCTTACCTTTCTAAAAGATGAGGTGGCCTATCTAGTATCATAACTCTCCTCCTTATGGGACAGAAGGTTGTCTTCAGACTTATTCAAGTCTTACCTTTCTAAAAGATGAGGTGGTCTATCTAATATCATAACTCTCCTCCAAAACCACATCATGACAAATAAGACTAATGGAAATAGCGCTGTCTTAAGACTCAGCCACACCTTGGTAAAGCCGCCATTCTGGTGGATTTCCTGTAAATGCAATATGATGTATGTAGATTAAATTGATTTCATGCAAAAGTAGGCTTATAGTATTTTGATTCTCATGGTCTTCTGTTCAACTATATGAGTTGTTATTCACATAGATGCACACACAACACATTACAGATATCACCACCTTCCCCAAGGATACCATACTTGAAATATGCCTTCAAAAAGGCGATCTGTTGTCAAAAATGTCCATATAAAACTGTGCGCACACTGTCCTTGGTAGAATAGAACACAACTTTGTGTGTATGCTCCACCCCATGTTACACTATGTATTTCTTCATTTATTTATGAGTCGACTAGCACTAGCATTGTACTCCCAAGGTGCCCATGTATTGCTAGCTCTTAATCAGAGCCCTCATATGGCATAAGTCCAGCCTCAAGACTAGGGCACAAACCATGCACAAATCTTCTGATCACTGAGGTCCTGAGATTGCCCCTTTCCTCAGACTACAAAATATTTAGTGACCTAGGAGAGGGTAGGTAGGGTTTTAACATATGGTTTTTTAAAAGATTATTGAGCTCATATCATGGTTCAGAAGCTGAACTATGTATTGGAAGGTTCTTGGATGGCGATACAGATCCTAACAAAACCTGCATACTTTCAAATTTAGCTCTGCACACAAACAGTAAAACAAATTTACACCCCGACACACACCCCACTACATATCTACATACATACCACTATATGCATATCAGTAAGTGCCCCTATATCGGTGTTAATCTGCACATTATTTTCATCTACCACTGGGAGTCTTATGTTCAGCAAATAGTGTGAATGGTGAACAGAACCCAGCTCAAATAGCGGAACTGGATCACAGTCATACTGATAACCTGTGCTCTCTGGTATCTGCAAAGAAAAAAAAAATTGTTAAAGAAGGTTTGGTTGCAACTGGATTTTGTACCGTTCATACATGTGAGAGCTTTGCATAGAAGTGTAGACTTGATGGATATACCTTGGATGACCTACATGTACATGTAATGCTCTAGCTGTGGAAGGAGAATGGGCTATTCCAGTTGAAATGCATTCACCCTAAGAAAGGCATAATGACCTTATTTATAATCTCCCACATAGAGGTGTAGATTTCGAGAGTCACCCATTCCGGTAACCCAATTTGAAATTCATACTCATTGTGTGGAAGATTAAGGTCAAGTCATTTCAACTGGAATAGGCCAATGTAGCCTATCTTGATCTTGCAAATATTCAGTTCTACAGCTAAAATAGTCCCAAACAAAAATGTTTGGTAGACTCATAACCGGTGCGATCTTACCTTTCCGATGTTGATTAAGATACTTCTTGCATCGATCCCGAGATGCGGAAAAACCAATAGTCATTTTGTCCCACATAAATGAATAAATAACAAAAACCCCGATCCCGAAAGTGGACTCACCCATCCGGTGACGCACACACGATAATCATCCCTTATCCGACTTGGGCAGCCCCTACCGCCAAACTTGTAGGGGGCGGTCGGGTCGAGATAATCAACATCGGAAAGGTAAGATCGCACGGTTATGAGTCTACCAAACATTTTGTTTGGGACTAGACTCAGTACACCGGTCGATCTTACCGCTTCCGATGTTGATTAAGATACTTCTTGCATCAACATCTGAAAGATCGATCTAGCAAGTAACCGACGGATGGAGGTACAAGATTGGCCAGCATCTGATAAGGATCGGGAGTGGGTAGCATGGTAATCGCGAGGTCAAACTATTTCCCCCCCTCGCGGCCGGGAAACAGAAAGACTACGTGAACAGACAAAAACCCCTGAACTGAAAGTGCAGTGGTTAAGAATAGAAACACTGGTTCTTACCATGTTGGAATTCTGATTGTCCGCAAAACACCTGATACCCAACCACCATGTTATCTCCCCAGAACAGCCCTGGTGAACTTATCGCCTGGTCGTTGGTTTACGCTTTTGTAGTAAACCGTGGAAAAGGACGACGGGTTCTTCCAGGACACAGCCTGACAAATCTCTTCAATGGGGACCCCCCTATGGTAGGCCACGATGATGAGATAGATCTGGTTGAGTGGGCCTTGGGGCGGCGTCTTTTGCCACCCCGAGTCCACCAACACCTGGACCAGCCACCGTGCCAGAGTCTGCTTAGCGGCTGGACCGTGCGGTTCTGCGTGGGTGATAAATAAGCGGTCATGAGCCCCTCTTAAGGTTTGTGTTCGCCAAGGTAGTGCTGTAGCGCCTCACCGGGCACCACAACCTGTCTTCGACTATTGATTGAACCCTGCCCAATACTGGGTAGGAAGAGGGCGAGTGTCGGAATGTACTTCGCTCATTGTTTTTGCAAGGAAAGCCGGGCGAAGAAACAGCGTCGCTCCGTTGTTAGTAAATGCGGAGGCTGACTTCGAGACTGCGTGCAACTCCGAGCAGCGCCGTCCCGAAGCCAACGCCAGAAGAAAGGCCGCCTTAAGAGTGAGCGTATTTAAGGGTCGCTTTTGACAGGGGCTCAAAAGGGGACCCTTAATATACTCCAAGACTGTGTTGAGGTCCCATGGAGGACCACCTTCCTTCCGGGCGGGCGCTCGCTGAACATACCGTCGAGAGAAGACTTAGGGACCCATCTTAATTGATAGTCGACCCGTCTTCAAATCCCCGATGAATCGAGAGAATGGCTGACTTGTAGTTGGCTATCGTTGCCTGCTGAAGTCCTGACCTGAACTTTTCTGTCAGAAAATCTGCCACTAGAGGCACAGGGGCTCTAGTGGGAGATGTATTCTCTCATCGCACCATGCGTAGTAGGGAGCCAAACGCTGACTATACGTGACGGAGGGTAGACTCGTCTACCCCGGCGATGAGAGAAGCAGCTTCTGATGAAAAGCCTCCCTCCGCCGCAGACGTTCCCTGATAAGGGCCATGCAGCTAACTGCAGGTGCTCTAGTGGTAGACTTGGTACCTCTCCTCCGGCATCCGGAGTAGATTTGGTAACTCGGGAGTACTCGCGGCTGTGCCGCTAGTAGATCCACCATCGGTCGAAACCACAGGTGTTTCGCCAGAACGGTGCTATCAGAATGACGTTGCAATCCTCCCTCCCGATCTTGGTCACCACCCTTGCGAGCAGTGAGATCGGGGAAAGCGTAAGCAGTCATTCCTCCCAGTCACGGACAGAGCGCCCACGGCGAATGCCTGTGGGTCTGCGACCCTCGAGCAGTACACCGGCAGCTGATGATTTCGATGAGATGCGAACAAATCTATCGAGGGGTGGTACATCACCTCAAGATCGTCTGGGCGACCTGCGGAGCAAGGGACCATTCTGTAGGTCCCGACACCTTTCCTCGTGACAGATCGTCCGCGAGGATGTTGGTGACTCCCGCTATGTGCATCGCTCTCAACGTAATCTGCCTGGCCTTGCACCACCCTATCAGGCGAGTGCGTGCAGGCACAACCGTGGTGACCTGGTGCCCCCTCGTCTGTTGAGGTAGGCCACTACGGTTGTGTTGTCTGTTTGGTCCACGATATGAGATCCCACGATCACCTTCTCGAAATGCTGGAGAGTTCTCTCCACTGCCCAAAGTTCGAGAAGGTTGATATGGAACTCCGTCTCGTGGCCGACCATAGGCCCGAGACTGAGTCCCGTGGATGTGGCCCCCAGCCCAGCTTTTGACGCGCCGGTCGTCACTACGTGGACGCACCGCTGGTGCAGGAAACCTGACACCTTGAGTCAAATTGGGCTGATGGGTCCACCACCAGAGTTCTCTCGCGATCTCCGACATCGGAACCGCGAGGATATTGGGTGACGACTGGGCCTGTAAAAGGCTAGAAGGTGTAGTTGTATAGGCCTCATGTGAAAGCGGCAGTACGGGCACGAGGTCTACCATACTGGCCATAAGGCCCAAAACCTTCATCCATGCCACAGCGGGTGCCCCTCTGACTCGGCCAAGAGTCGGGCACACCTCGCCATGTTCGTCACCCTCTCGGTGAGGGCGCCGCGATCCCTCCTTGAGGTTGATCTGGGCCCCTAAGAATAGTGGTGTCTGCGTCGGGACCAAATTGGATTTCTTGACGTTGATCAGAAATCCCAGGTCCCGCACCGCACGGACTACTAACTCCACGAGACACTGTGTCTCCAGTGGGGTGCGTCCGTAAATGAACCAATCGTCCAGGTAGCAACACATGTTGACTCCCCTGCGCTTCAGGTACGCTGCCACCGCCCTGACCAGGAGTGTAAACACTCTGGGGGAGGTGGACAAGCCGAATGGCAGGCATCGAAACTGGTAAGTTTGACCCTGTACCATGAAGCGTAGAAACCTCTGATCTTGAGGTGCGATCGGAACATGCAGATATGCGTCCGAGAGATCTAGCGATGCCGCCCACATACCCTTGATGGGGCAGGCTAGCACCGGCGAGAGTCTCCATTCTGAACCTCTTGGGCCTGATGAACTCGCTCAACGGCTTGAGGTTCAGAATGGCCTCAGTCGCCGGTCTTCTTTGGAGCCAGATGAAGGGGGGGGTAGACGGGACAATCGCTTGCTTCGTGAGAAGCTGAGTGACCTCTGACAGTAGTGCCCGACGCTGGGGGCCGTCTGGCGGCACTACCGTGGACCTCTGAATCGTGCAGGCGACGAGGGTGGCTGGTAAATTCCAGCCTGTAACCCCACTGACCACTGACAATACCCAGGCGCCCGGTGAGATGGCATGCCATCTCTGGGCGTAATGCACAGCGCCGCCCACAGGGGAATCCCTGTGGAAGTCCAAACCTGCCGGCATGGACTGTCGACCGCCGTGCCCTCAGGACCGATCTGGTTTGCCACCCTTAGAAGAACGGCTCTTCTTAGGGGCTTGCCATCTGATCCAGCACTACTCTTGCGCTTCCCAGTTTTTTGGGAGGTGCTGGAGTAGCCTCGGGCTCGGGTGTAGTCTGTGGTGCGCGTCCTGCTGAAGCGGAGCTGGCGCTGAAGAACGCTTAGAAGACTTCTTCTTCTTGTGCTTCTTCTTCGCCTTACTGCCCTTCCCTTGGTCAGGGCAGCCTCTGACTTCTTCAGAGTGCTCTCATTGGTGGCCTTCTTTGCCCGGTCCTCTACCGGAGCGCAAAAGGCCTGTCCAAAGAGTAGCCCCTGTCCCACCGAGTCTGACTTCTTCATTGCTTCAGCAAAGTCGGAGCCGTAAGTTGACTGGAGGGACAGACAGGCATTCTCCCGGCGGCAAGATGACATCCTATGGGCTAGGCCCATAGAACTCTCGTTGAGGTTAGCTGTTAGCACCGCTAACAGATTAACCTCGCGGAAGAGTTCCGACGTCGCCCCGTGGTCGTTCGCTACCTTCCTACCGAGGTGCTCGGCAAGCGTGGTAGCGACGCTAGAGACTCTGATAAGCGAGCGTGCTCGCTTATCGATGAGCTTTAGCTCCTCCTCCCACTGGGGGAGAGCGACCCGGCGCCTTGGCCGCTAGCGGCAGGCGCTTGGCAACGCGTCTGGATCCATGTCAGGGACCCTGAGGTAGGTTTCGTAGTCCTCCTGCGAAACACGCAGTGGAAGGGCGTCGAAGCTCCAGCGAGCCTGACAGCCCTATGAAACCTACCCTTGAGGCCCGCCGGGAATGCAAGTGCGGGCGACCCTTGTGTGGACGCGCTAGCTGGGCATCCTACTGAAAAGATGCCCTGGTCCTCCTGAACGGACTCCTCCTGAGAGAAAGCCAGGCCCAAACCTTGGGCCACACGGCTCATCACCTCAGCGGTGTCCGCAGGCAGACCATTGCTAGCGAGTTCCTCACGGGAAGCGGGGAAGGATACCTGAAGCTACCTGCACAGCCTCATCAGACTGTGAGTCGCTACTGGTTTCATCTTCCGACTCCTTTCCCTCGCCTTCAGACTCTGACTCACTCTCTGATGAGGAAGAGATCTGACGACGGGCATCTGAAGGTGGACAGGGAGGTGTCGCCACCGTGTGGCTAGCCAACTGAACACCCGCAGAAGAGGGAGTACTCCGCCAGACCCCGAGATGCTAGCCATAGCACCCGGGATCCATGACGCTCTCGCTGCTGTCGCCCTAGCCATAGCAGCGTGCGGCCTACCCTGAGCTGTATCAGGGTTAGCCACTCACCGCCCAGCCTGGGTAACAGCTGGTGGTACTGCTTGCCCATCGCTAGGCGGCACTTGCCACGGTGCTAGACCGTGGAAGAAACCACCCTGCGGCGGATACCACGGGGCATACCCTGTCGGTAGCTGACCCTGAAAGGATCCGCCACCAGGAAACCCCATGGAGCGGCAGTACCAGTACCGCCTCCCTCTGTTGCCACAGAGACTGTGGCAACCAGGACAGTACTGCGGTACCTGCGTGGTTGTAGCGTAGGTGCCCGGTAGGGCTCCGGCCGCGTACCACTGTACCCATGCCTCACAGCGCTCCCCGCTAGAGGATCAAGCCGTGTGTATGGGTACCCGCTATACTGGCTGTCCCTTGGCTAAAAGGAGCTTGCCTAGTATCACGGGTAGCTGAGCGTGTATACCCCCGATCAGTCACCTCGCTACCTGAATAGGCAGTATCAATCAATGGAGCCATGCTCCGCTGAATAGATAGTGATCGATCATAAGAGGGTAATCGACCCATTGACTGTAATGGATCACCCACGCTCTGCTGGCTCTCGAGGACATAAGTGGGTTGTTGATCAGCCAGGCTGTTCAAACTACCTACCCTAACCTCTTGAGCCTCGCCCAAGGTCGCTGTGTGTGGCGGACCACTCACGGCAGCTATGGGCGCGTGCATAGTGGCTACCACTGAAGTCGAGCCGTAGCTCGTCTCGGTAGCTGCCACCGCTTGCACTTGGGTCGCTGTCCCGTGAGAGACTGCGAGCCCAACCCCGGTATAGCCGCTAGCCAGTCCCGGAGGACAGCCGGCAGCCATTCCAAGGCCCAGGGCATCACTCGGCGGTCCCGCCATGGAGCGCTGCCGTGTGACAACCCCAGTTGGTTCTGCTAAGACTACACCCAAGCGTTAGCCCCGGTATCGCCTCTGCTAAACCCATGCACGGTTTCATTCGACCCTTGCGGGGAACGAAAGGCGTGCTGCGTGCCGTGGATCAACCCAGGCAAGCCCGGGGTCCACTGGCACGCTGCGTGCTACAGACCGGCGAGGCAAGCCCGGAGGTCCGTTCGCACGCTGTATGCTAGATTCAACCCAGGCAAGCCCGGGTACCCTTGGCATACTGTCCGCCGCCGGCTACTTCGCTGGTGCTAGACCCGCTCGTTCGCCAGCAATAGACGGTGTCCACCTGCAAGAAACTCGCTAGAGATCTCACTGGTAGACTGGTACTCGCCTGTTAGGGCAAGTACCGCCCTGCTGCCTGCTACTAGCTTAGACGTTATGTCAGTGCTTTCGCTGGCTGCTAGGCCTTGGGCTCGCTAGCAGTCCCGGAGGGTCCGCCTGCTTGCCCGGGACCGGGGCCCCAGAGGTTACCTTAGCGTGGCCCTTGCCGGCCGCGCTAGTACCTACCATATCAATCTTACCTGTAGGCTTCTGTTTCTTGGTCTTCGTTTTCTGTCTGTGTCGAAGACCCAACCGAGCGCTACTTTCTAAATCCTCGAAGTGAATGTCCGATAAGCCTATGCAAAAAGAAGCACACTTATTTGATTTAGAGCAATCCCTGTGGGTGTAGCAGAGTGGATGCGGGTCCCACTCTGCCACAAGGGAAGGGCATGATTGACAAGGCCTGGACATTGTAGTAATCGGGAGCGTATAGCACTACCCCGAACACAAGCTCAAGCCCAATAAACAGACCCACGCGCACAGTGGCTCTCGCTGATGTAGTGGTATGATATAAAAATATATGTACAAAGGGATGAAAAACTGAAAACCTTTTGGTATAGATTTGTCAGGCTGGTCCTTCGAAACCCACGAACTCTTAGCAGTAACTCGTCATCAGACGCGTACTGAAAGATATAACGATAGAGCACACCATAAACATAGCGATAATCACTCACCATACATGTATACACAGTACTGTACAAACATCTATTGTAACTTACTAGTCTGCTATAGTTGTTTTACGTGAGAACAAAAAATAAAATGGCGCCCTAAGGGCGGCCATTTTGAAACGTGTGTCCCGTATCTAACGGAAACACTCATACAAGCTAAGTTTTGGATCGTTTTGTCACTTTTCTAGGCGAAAAATGTCGTCAAAACTATCTCCCTAGCGTACTATACTGGTTGGTTTTACCTCAGGTGTAACAAACAAACTGTATATCTAAATCCTTTGGTTCGTAATGATACTTAGCGTTGGTAAAGAAAAAATCCACACGTCTATCTCATCTAGAAACCAAGGAGGATAAGGATGATTATCGTGTGTGACGTCACCGGATGGGTGAGTCCACTCGGGGATCGGGGTTTTTGTTATTTATTCATTTATGTGGGACAAAATGACTATTGGTTTTTTCCGCATCTCGGGATCGATGCAAGAAGTATCTTAATCAACATCGGAAGCGGTAAGATCGACCGTGTACTGAGTCTATCATAATCGGATACTTTTTTATTGGCAGTGGCGTACCGTGGCTGCCCCAACCCCGGGGGGCTGAAGAAAATTCAATTTTGCCACCCCTTCCTCAACAGCCCGAAAAGGTTGACCCAATTTTTTTCTCGGTTGTTTGAAAGCAGCACATTTTGATGTAGAGTACCATTTTTTCAAAATTTTTTATGCTTTATCAAATTTTTCCGCCCTTTTTTATTTACTAATTCTTTTTGCCGCCCCTGTTTTTGCCGCCCCTTCTTCTTCCGCAGCCCCTTCATTTTGGCGCTTCTGCTTTTACCCGGGAGCTGACACCCCAAAGCCCCCCCAAAAAAAAAATATGCGCATGATTGGAGACTACCAATTTCATGTACAATTATCATGACTTTTGGTACAATAAAGTGTGGAAAAAATAAGTAACTAAAAACTAATTAATAATACCCAAGGTGACAAGTAAAAAACCCTGTCCTTCGGGCAGATGGACTATCCAAATATGGTCGGTAGGTCAGAATTGTTTGAAATGACTTTAAAAAAAAAAAAATTTAAAAAAGCTTGATAATTTAAACAATATCTGAACAATTTTCCGACTTTGTTTTAAAAAATCAATCTACTTCAGCCAAATAATTACTGTTAATTTCATGCAGCTATATATAAAAAAATCTCCAAAATATAAAATCAGGGTTTGTCAGGCTCATAGAACATGGCAGGGTTTTTTGTTGAATAATTGTAAGTTTACTATTTCTTGCAAATACCAGCAAATCTTGATGCAGTTGAGTAAAGGGGTCAGCTGTCATTAACCTCACTCACTCATTTCCAGTGTACAAGGATATTTGCAATTTCCTCCATGCTTCTT
Source organism: Amphiura filiformis (assembly GCF_039555335.1). Taxonomy (NCBI): domain Eukaryota; kingdom Metazoa; phylum Echinodermata; class Ophiuroidea; order Amphilepidida; family Amphiuridae; genus Amphiura; species Amphiura filiformis. The sequence goes on from NC_092628.1 coordinate 2,192,551, forward strand.
ACTTGCACAAATTAAATTTTACACAGAGAATGTTTTGTGTTATGTAGCTTTGAAGTTCCTGCTTAATAATATAGTTTCATCTCAAACATGTTTTTTTTTATTCACACAAACAGTAAGTGAAAGAAAATATCAGGCATGAGAATGGCTTTTTTGAAAATTGCCTGAAAAAGAATGTGAATTCTGAAATTCCGACTGAAAAAATAATAAATAAATATAAATGCGTAAATTTGGACAACAAAATTACCTGAATTCAGGCAAAAGCCTAACATTTTTCATGCCTGAAATAAGTTGGCAATTCTAGTTGAAATCCATACACCTCCTATGGAAGACATGGCCTTAATCTCCCATACAGGGGGTGAAGATTTCAAATGGAGTCATCCATTCAGGTACTCCCATTTGAAATTCACTCTCCTTGTGTGGAATAATAAGGTCATGTCTTCCACAGGAGGTGTGTGGGTTTCAACTGGAATAGCCCAATATTTAGTATCCTTGTGCGGCTTCCAACACATCTCCACTGGGTATCTTATTATTTGTAATATAATGTGGTATTTCATTTATCATGGTAGTTTCTTTTTTCTTTTTTGATTTAACAGTGTTGGACGGGAGTGGGGCTGTGTATTATGTTGAGGTTTATTTGTTGTTGTTGTTTTGAAACTTGGGGAGTACTTGATTCAGGCCATCCAGACTTTTGAACACTGCCTCATTCAATCCATAAAAGTGTGTCTCTTGTGTTTTATCTCGATGCTTAGTGCTGGCCATAAACTTCAACATAAAAAGTCCAAGTTTTGATATATTATCTCACAATATCAAGAATTATCTCCAGAACCACTGAACCAATACTAGGCTTGTTTATATTAATTTTGATGCATTTTTCATGCTGTTTCCATATTTGGTCATGAAAATGTACAACTCTAAAATTGAATTTTTATGGAAAATTTAGAACTTGTTGTCTGCAGTTGACGCCCATGCAGAGATAGTTAAAATGAAGTAAATAATGAAAATGTTTGCTGTGTTGTAATCTTCCTTATTAATACTTACATATTCATGGTTAAATGTGCACTCCAGCTTACGAGTCTCATTCACACTCACTATTTCTGTCACTTTGTTGTCTTCATCATAAGAACCAAGCTTGATAACAAGAGTCACTTTGGGGTCAACACCTATTATATCATGAAAATAAATCAAAATCAAATCAAATTAATATATCTTTTTCAAATCAATCAATTAGTACACCATTTATCCAACACAACAGTGAGAAACATTCTCCTACATTTAGGTCTGTAACGCTAGCAATCTATATCTTCTCAGCGTGACTGGTTTTGCTCACTTACTTAAGGTACTAAGATTTTTAGAATAACTCAAAAAGTTTGTTTCATGTACATGTACACCCAGGCAGGCTGGTACATGCAGGGATTAACAAGGAGCCAAGCTTTTCCATGGTATGCCAAGTTTTTGCTTCTGGTGTGCCCAATATTTTACACTACAAAAATAGGACCAGGAGAATGCATCTTTGGGACCAGGAGCTAATACTTGAGCCTTGGTTTTGTATGCATTTGGCTATTCCAGTTGAAATCCACACCCCCTATGGAAGACTTGACCATATCATCCACACAGGGAATGTGAATTTCAAACAGGGGTTAGTGTTACCTGAATTAGTGACTCCATTTAAAGTCTACACCACTGGGTGGGTGATCATATTGCAAGAATAAGTTGCTTTTCTTTCTGAATGTAATGTTTGAAGTCGTGGATTCCACCAGCAGCAATTTTATTAACATAAACATTGTTAATGTCAGTTCAGCATATTTACAATACTATAATTGTTTTAAAGTTCCATTTAATGCTCTAACCCAAAATTATGGTCTTTTTTAGTTGTCAGTGACCATTCCCGACTTACCCAATGGTCTCTCAGAATCATACACAATATCTAAAGCCAACACTCCAATGAGATACTGGAACCATGGTGTCATATGAAATGGCCTATTTGGCATCTGGACTGAAAACACAATCTCATTGGCCTGAATCCCTTGTCTAGTAGCTTCCTCAAAGTCTCTCACTTTTTGACATTGTTTTGGCCCCCAGGGTTGAAACCATCCTTTAAGGTTGAAAGCTCTGTCTACACACTTGGAGGAAAGATGGGTGTTGGCTGCTGTAGGGTTGGGAGCTGAAAACAAAGACAAATTATTGCATTAATAAACAAACAAATAAAAGTTTCAAAACAAATGAAAAGAAAGTCTCTACTTTTTTACTTTAAGTAATATGTCTATTATATAGTATTATTAAGGTCACCGGTTCAAATCTGGCCAGATGCACTGGTTTTTTTTCTTCAATATTTATGTGTGCTTGCTGCTCTGTGTAAAGATTAAAATTTGTCCAAGAAAAGTTTCTTTTTGAAAAATAGGCCAATTCAGTTGAAATCCATACACCCTCTATGAAAGATATGACCTAAACTTCCACACAGGGGTGTAGATTTCAAATGGAGTCACCCATTCATTGATATTCACACTCTCTGTGTCAGAGATTAAAGTCATGTCTTCCATAGAGGGTGTATGGGTTTCAATTGGAACAGCCAATTTCTATAACATAAAAGAATGATTCTCTTAAAACTGTAACAAATAAACTTGTAGATTTTCAAAATATGTTGTCAAAATGCATGTCTGTTTTAACTTCAAAATTAAAAATTATTTAAGAGTAGTACGAAACAGAAAACTGCCAAAGCTTGCACTTTTAAATTACATTGTCACCACAGGCGGCAGATGATGGGGATTTAAATAAACTAATTCACAACAGGCACAATATCAACAGTACTAATAGCTGAGCCCGATCTTCCTCACACCCACCTCCACTGTTTCCTGACCTGTATACTTAACCATGACCTTTGCATGCCCTGGGTATTCTAATTTACAACCAAAAAGCTGTAGAGTGTAATCAGCATAGAATTCTGTGTTGCATCCGAACTTTGACAGCTCGGGAACGAGGCTATTGTCGGCTTGCTTCTGACAAGAAAGAGATAGTGATGTAGCTCTTTGTGACACTGTCAGCTCCGCAATATGACAATACCCAGAGTCACAAGTCCCTGACATAGATACAAATGTGTACTGATCTTGACCTTACACAGGGGTGGGGGCACATCCTCAACTCCACAGTTTAATGTCATTGCCAACAGTGCTCGAAGAAAGGAGGAGGCCCCTTTATGTGGTTGTGAGATTCTGAGGGATAAACCATATAGGCCTATACCACAAAAAGACTTGGAAACGATCCTTGTTTTCTAATAAACATATTTATTCATAAAGATATTAAAGCATTCCAAAGTGTTACATTTTTTTTTAAATCTATAAAAAAAATTTAATTGGCTAAATTTAAGATGGGAGAGGACGAGATCCAAAACATTCATTTTATACTTCAGCCTTACATGTAGTTTGACAGAGGAAATGAGAATAATTTTCAGTTTGGAAGGATAATTGGAGTTGGCATTCAGCACAAGACCACATAGAGTGGCACAGGCTGCAACTTTCTACCATTTTAATACAAACTTAATCTAAAACATCCCCAGGCACAGTTCTTTAACCCTAATACACAAGTACATTCACAGAATGACCTTTGAATATTTGGGTACAATAACTCATACTCCACAACTTGAGGTTAAATTTTAAGCTAGTGTTGTAATAGAGGGTTATTGAACTCTGTTATTGGCACACCGAGACCTTTTTGGCTCACAGCGAGATGTGCAAACACAACTTCACATTGAAATATCAATAGACCTTTCAGCCATTAAGGGATTTTAAAATGTTTATTTTGAACATATTTAGTAAAAGAAATTATATCAGATTTCAATTGATCACTGATTATTCAAAGAATGTCACTTAGAGTACCCCAGTACAGTATATCATAGATTTATATACAAATGTACTGGCCAAAGTGACAGAATCAACTTTTTTAATTTTAAAAATCAACTGATTTTTGAAAGAGCGTGAGCCCGGGAGTGTGAGCAATCACAAATGGACAGGGCTTGCAACTAGCTGATGCCTCTGGCCTTTCATGTCTGGAGACATGAACGGCTTGCTTGCCATTGGGCAGTTCCATTTGAAACTGCCATGAAGATTTATAATTTTGGTCTTCCACAGAGAGAGTATGTTTTTCAAATGGAATTGTCAAGAAACCATTATCTTCCAGAACAGGAGTGAGTTCATTTCAAATGGTACTGATACAACCTTACACATCAATTCTATTCTATTTGAAACACATACTCCTTCTAAATCTTCCACAGGAAGAGTGTGCATGCCTGGAAATATTTAAAATCAACTCAAAGGTTGAACTGAGAGCAAGTTTCACCATTTAAAGGCATTTTGAACTTTGATGACCAAATCAATCATTTCTCAGGGGAAATGGAAGCCAAAAAGTAAACCATAAAAACGATGGTCCAGTCAGCATTCAGGACCAGATTCTACCTTGCACTGAAAAAACAAGAAAATGTGACATTTTTGACACTTTACTTGACAAAAGAGCCAATTACAATTGATTTGGTGGTTAAATATTACAATGGGTTTTAAGCGTTCACCCTTGAACCTATTGACTTAATTAAATTGTACCCATGTACATAGAACCATATCTCAAGATTTCAATAACAAGTCTGCCACATGCCGGGGTTGCATGCACTGAGCACTGCAAAGCGGCCTTCGAGCATGGGCAAAGTGCGCACGAGGCCTTCAAGTGCAAGAACTGGGGGAGCTTGTTATGTCAGAGGGCCTGTCATGATCCCCTCGGCCAGTGTCCGAAATAAGGAAAATATGGAGGTTGTCCCGAGGATAACTAAAGCATAAATTATGCTTGTCCTCAAAACATTTTGGTTGTCCCCAAAATGTGTCATATTTTGGAGTGCAAACAATCAAATGTCTTTTGTTCTGATCATGCGGATCTCAAGCACTGCCATCATTGGGTAAGGCCAAGCAAAATAAATAACATGTATATCGTCCCCGCCCTTTTCAAATATATTTGTTATTTTTCCTATTTGCTTCCTTACTTTGTTTCAAAAGTCAAAATTTAATGTCAAGTTTTATATTTTATAAATCATGATTTTGGAGGTAAAATATATGGCTGTCCTGGGGATAAGTACATAGCTCAATATGGTTGTCCCCAGTGATTTTTGGACAAGACAACAAGAGGATAAGTGCTTATTTCAAACACTGCCCTCGGCACTGAGCAAATTTTCACTTATTTCCATGGGTTTTGCCCAAGGGCGTGGCTTTAATATAATTCAGAAGTTCCATTTTTAATAAAATATTTTCTCCTTCAATATTAAAGGTGGGTAACCTGATTGACAGCCTCATCCCCCACTTTACCCCATCTGACGCAGATTTTGGTATCAGGTGACAGCTCATATTTTTCTCATTAAAAACATATCGAAATTAGGCATTCCAAATTGGTATATTTCCGGAAAAATCATCAAAAAACTGTTGAAAAATTAGTCTTGACTGTGGTACATGTTGAGACTAATTCAATAGTTTTTTTAACTCTTCGGAAATACACTGATTTGGACCTCGTAATTTCAATATATGCTATAAAAAAATGATAAAAATAGGATCTCATTTGATATTAATTTATTACATGATTACGATGATTAGGCCCAAAAAATAAAAGGTCAGTCTGTTTGCCCTTTCAGCTCAAAATTTATTTGGGTCGGTAGGTCAAATGCACACTTTAATCAGTATTATTGTAAAAATTATTAATGATTTAAGGTGAAGTACTACACCCCTGATCAATTTTGTGACCAATTTACTGGAATTTCAGTGACTCAAGACAAGCGTACCTACATTATTTATGATAAGAAAAGAGGTACAGAATGTACCTCATTTCTTTTGAAACACTTGTCTTGAATCACTGAAATTTCAGTGAAGTACCGTAAATTGGATTCCTTGCCCTATAATACATAACTTTTGTTACCAGTGTGTAGGCCCTATAGTTATTTTTTGAGAAAAATGCAAAATTAGTCACAAAATTTATCAGTGGGTGTAGTACCACCTTAAATCATTAATAATTTGTACAATAATACTGATTAAAGCGTGCATTTGAACAGCGAAAACAGACATCGGTTGTGTGCCGATCTTTCGTTTGCCAAAGCCGCCATCTTGAATGACTAAAAATCAGATCAGGTGGTGAGTACCATGAATTCTCTAAATTCAGTACATTTCCGTTGTCAACCATGTAATTGAATGGGTTTATTGAAATTCTAAAACGCTTAAAATATCACAAACAAGTAGACCTATGTTAATAAATAATATTCATACAAGCTAAAACCGTTGGGGTTCGATAATGAACCCCACAAAACTAACCGAGTGTATAGAAAATGCCATACAGCTGAGTGGTTTTGCCGGCTCTCTCCGACCACCATGCCACTCGCCAGGCACTCGCCACCTGAATCAGACTGTATGAGGGCATTTTTTTTTCAATCATTTTGCAGTGGGAGCCGGAGGTAGATTTGCGCAAATCAAGGATTCTCACAATCTTGCAAGAATTCAAATGGATTCCCCCACACTGCCTACATTGTAGGCCTGATGTTTATCATTTCCTGGTATACATTTTAAACAACTAAAATTATTTTGTTTAAACTTTATGAAAAGTGAAAAATACAAAATATATCAATGGACTGATCCCAGAAAGTGAGGAGGGAAGTCGAGAAACATTTTTTTAATATTTCGATACAAGTGCGGAGTACCAACTTTCTGGAATTTTCTGTTAAATAGATTCATCAGGTTTGTAACATCAAATCAATTAGTAATTTTGCTTGACAAAACCAGTTTAACAAGTTTTTACTTGTAAGTAAAAACTTACTGGTTTTGTCAAGCAAAATTGAAAAAAAAGGTATGGTACGGTAATACAGCGTATACAGAGCCATGATGTTGATAAATTCTGGAAATCTTCTATTTTTTTAAATATTTTTGAGATATGTTGAAATCAAAATACAGCCCAAATCTAATAGTCCAGTCAATCTAAACAAATTAGTGGTGTCACCCACCACTAATTGCAACAGATTTTTTTTCACTTTTATACATTTTGGAGATGTCCCCTGAACATCATACCAAAAATATACTAAAATATACTTGGTGGAAAGGTAGGTTTTGGCGGGAAAAGGTCATACAGAGGTCAAATTTCAAAATTGCTTTAATATTTTTAAAAACTATACCAAAGCATTCCTCTAGTCTTAAGGATTCAGAAAAAGTATAGTTTGTCATATCTGTGATGTACCATTCTCAAGTTAAGCAAAAAGGTTGAAGGTCAAATTTTGGGCTCCATGTGGGTCAACTTTGAAAAAATGCTCCGATCTCCTTAAAAATGGTCTCAATGTGTTCGTCCTTTAAAAACACTCTAAAATAAGAATAGCTTGCCATATATCTTGGATGTTTCGTTACCTAGGTAGGAGGGTAAAAGAGGTCATTGACCATTAAACTTTATTGACCCCGACCTAGTTTTCGATGTTACGCAGGTAATTAAACAAACAGTGCAAATATTCTTTAAATGAATTATGTTTGCAAGCCGAACAATTTGAGACCATTTTGGTTAAAATCAGACAATTTTAGTTTTTTGACCTCTGTGGAACCCAACATTTGACCTTTGACCTTTTCGGTTATAACTCAAGAACCGTACATCACAGATATGGCAAACTATATTTTTTTCTGAATCCTTATTACTAGCGGAATAATTTGGTATAGTTTTTAAAATGATTGGAGCAATTTTGAAATTTGACCCCTGTATGACCTTTTCCCGCCAAAAACTACATTTCCACCAAGTATATTTTAGTATACTTTTTGTATGCTGTTCAGGGGACATCTCTGACATTCATAGCAGTGAAAAAAATTCTGTTGCAATTAATGGTGAGTCAAAACCCACTTTGACTGGACTATAAACTAAATGACTGAAAATGTCCCCTAAATCTGCCTCGTATACCAAGAACCTCTCGGGATCACATCATGTAAAAGGGGCTAAAGGGAAAATGTAAGACCAAATAAATTAATGTTCGGACTTTCTCACAATTTGGTGAGGGAAGCCATTCAATTTATATAAATTTACTATTTTGCAAAGGCTTTGTCATCATAAAAACTGGGAGGGCCTGTAATATGAAAATTGTTATTTCTCCAAAGCCCTATCAAAATTTGGTGGGAGGCACTTGTTATTTGTTTTAAATTTGTTTCAAACCTGGCTTAGGCCAAAATAAAAAAACATGTATAATCCTCCCCGCCCTCACCAATTGAGATTTTCAAATATTTTTGTTATTTTTCCTATTTGCTTCTTTACTTGGTTCTAAAATTGTTGTAATGACAAGGTGTTCTTGGTTACCGGTATCATAATTTATAAACAAACACTTTCTTCAAGCTAGGGGTAGGGCTTTGGGGAAATAACATAAATATTACTAATTAGGGGGCCTCCCCGATTTTATGTTGACAAACACTGAAATTGCAATTTTACACAGAAATGAATGATAAACTAGATGGACCACGGTTCTCGGGTGTTGCGGTTTTCGACGCACAGCGTCGACCATGATGCCTCCACCAAAGGGAGTGATGTGGCACTCATGCCCATGAGGTTTTACTAATTTGACCTCACATGACCTCTGGATGACCCCTGGTGACCTAAAAATGACCTTCCAAAAATGTGTCTCTATATATGTTGACTTATACCCTGTGTGGGCAAGTCATACTTCAGTATGACTTGCCCTGAACGTCCATGTTCTGACTTTCTCAGAGACGGATAAATTGTATGACAGCCTGCCAATTTAAGCTTCCTATAATATCAATTGCACATAACATACGAAGTCACAAACTTACCAACTTCAATATATGCACTTCAAATACAGCAGACCAGCTGTTAATTATTACCGATCCTGTAGAATAACTTACATAATCGTCCATTTCATGGAAGCCCGTTGCTCAGAATTGCCAATTTCAGTTTTATCTGTCAAATGCGCTGTGGATGTGCTCCATTAAATCACAGGTGTGAAACTGACTTTATACCACTCGCTCGCTTTCGCAGAAAAGCCAGCCTCGTGGCCCTGGGGCATGACATCATCGTGGACATATGCAAAATTTCCGACGGGCGTCATATAACCCGTATTGTGATTGCAAAAGCCATTCTTTGAAATCGTAAGCCAATCAATGAAAGCGACGGCCTTTTACGGTATTAATGAATGTGACTCGCCAGTAAAGTACGTCTATCCTGATTGGTTTACAAAACTACTTTGATAATTGCTAAGCCAGTCAGCGTGCTCGTAGAGGTTTTCGAGAGGCGAATTCACGTGGTGATCCAGCGATTGAGTATAAATTCAGCTTGACAACTGCTCTCGCGCGAGATCGCAGGTGCAATAACAATACATGGACACAATCACTGACATTTACACCATGGAATAATGAATTATTTATGACATGCATCGGCTGGATTTTACGATCGAGGTAAGGTTTTTGGCCTGTCCCTGCGTGAATATCCTTAGTTTTCAGCATCAAAGATACTTGCGATGACCAGTTTTTTGCGGACACTTTGATAACAGGTAAGTCATAGACATATCTTTTATAGGTCATAGACATAGGGTAGAAACTATAGTTGTACAATTTGTACGAAATATACATTTTGTTATAGGCCTAAAATGTTTACAAAAATATATTGGTCCATACGTTGTGCTTGTATTCAGTTGTTCGACGTATAATGTTGACTGTGCCCACCAAGTTTCCTGCCCATACGACAGTTTGTACTAATTTGATCTTAGATGACCCTGGATGACCTTGGATGACCCCAAAATGACCTTCCAAAATTTTTGCTCTTTATGTTTTCTGTACCCACCAAGTTTCATGCCCATATGACAGTTTTTACTAATTTGACCTGGATGACCCCAAAATGACCTTTCAAAGATTTGGCTCTAAATGTTGACTGTACCTACATGTACCAAGTTTCATGTACGTATAATTGATAATTTTACCTCAGATGACCTCTGGATGACCTCAGGTGACCTTGACCCACTAACCAATACAAACTTGGCCTGCCTGTGGTCAAGGTGCACCCACCCACCAAGTTTGAGGAACGTGCGACCCCTAGCCTCAGAGAAAAGAGGTAAATAAGGGGTGGTGCAATAATTATGTGTACCCCAGTGAATTATAGGGGGGGGCAAAGATTTTTGGCAGGCCAAAAGGGGGGCAAGCATTTTTGGCAGGTCGAAAGGGGGTCAAGCGATTTTTGGCAGGTCGAAAGGGGGGCAAGCAATTTTGGCACAGATATTTTGGGCACCGTTTCTATATTACGCCCTAAAAAGGTTTAGGAAAACGTTACGAACACGTTCAAATATGCAAAATTTCCTTCTCGCTGCACTCGCATTATATGTTAAGACAATTTAAGGTTTTAAATTCGGGTTCCCCAAAATCTTGCATGTGTAAGGGGGGGGCAAAGATTTTTTGGCACGTCAAAGGGGGGGGCAAAGGTTTTTGGCACGTCGGAAGGGGGGGCAAAGGTTTTTTGGCACGGCCAAAGGGGGCAAGCGATTTTTGTCAGACTATTTTGATAATTCACCCACTCCGGGGTACACATAATTATTGCACCACCCCTAAGGAAAATGGGCCCCCCTGTAGGACTACATGCAACAACGTATAAAAAGGTCCCTCGATAAATGATGAGGGTTTCCATAGTGCAGCTATGTCCCAAGATTGGTTGCATTATGATTTAAACTGTTCATATGAGACCAAATTTTAACCAAAAGTCTCAAAATAATGGTATTTTACAAGTTGACCTCAAATGACCTTTGACCTCACAAGTATATGACATGTAATCACCACCAATATATGAGGGTTCACAAAGTGCAGCTATGACTCAAGTTTGGTTGCAATAGGATTTGAACTGTTCATATGAGACCAAATTTACAAATTTACCTTGTTTGACCTCAGATGACCTTTGACCTCAGTATATAACCTTGAACCCCACCCAAAAAAAAAGTATCCAGAGTTTTTGACCATGACCAACCTATCCTGAAAATCTGAAGTCAATCCGCCCATCCATGCCTGAGATACAGCATCCGGACGGAAGCACAGACATTGCAAAAACAGTATGCCTCGCGGTGGAGGCATAAAAAATAAATTATAATAAGGACCTCCCTCACCGATTTTTTTAAAAAGTCCAGACGATATACATGTTATTTGTTTACTTGGCCTTACAAATTTACTATTCATTTCTGTGTAAAATTACAATAATGAATTTGAAAAAGTTACTAAAATTAATTTTATGAGCTGAAAAGAAGGTGACAGGAAACCAAGTTTCAAGGACCTAATTATCCAAGTAATATACTGCGCCAATAAAATATCATTACACTTGGAAAAATAATCATAATTTCAAAACTGAACAATATTAGGGTGAATTTGTTTTTTTGATAGATGCACTATCTAATCCTGCACATTATGACACCACATTGAATCCAATGTGACCTCAAGAAAGTAAAGTTACAAGCAATTGAATAGATGAAGGTACAGTTTTTAAAGTGACAAACTGGCCTACATGTATACAAGGCGTAAAAAGATTCCAACAAGCGAAACAAAGAGACAGCACAGTTTTTAGTTAACTTTTCAAATGATTGTACCTTTGAATGAATTGAACAATGATTGGACATTGAAATTTTATTAGCTTCAGTCAGGTCAAAATAAGTTCTGAATAAAATATTGGGAAAATATCCGATATTTTTTTGTTCACATTTTCATCAAACATGATGTGAACAAATCACAATTTCACTTGACATCTTATGTTTAATTAGGAATATTCTTGGAAGTCAAAATAAAACATTTTAAACCATATCCACCCAACATTGCAACACAATCATCATGACGCTAGGCAGTGTTCGAAATATGCCTCAAAAAGTTACAGGCCAGCCGGGCTTGACCTTAAAAAGTTACCGGCCACGGGCCGGCAACTAGATGCCAGTCAGAAAAGTTACCGGCCAGGCCAAAAAGTTACAGGCCAATGGCCGGCTGACCGGCCCTATTTCGAACGCTGATGCTAGAGCAGGCGAGCGATTAAAGGCCCATTCAGTGATCTGGACGATCATAAAAATCATCAAAATTCAGATTTTGGCACCTTGTCATTGTCATAGATAGCCTGCTAGTGGTTCAGCCAAAAGCTGTGTATTTCAGACAAAATAGAAGGCATTTTACATTATTTCTTTTCTGAATGGGGCTTCAACATCGTCAATACTGCTGTTTTTTTTGTTAAGGAGGTACTACACCCCTGTCCAATTGTGTGCCTATTTTTGCATTTTTCACAAAAATTATAGCGCATTGGTGACAAGTAAGATATGTATATTATAAGGGCAAGGGCAACAACTACTGCACTGGAAATTTTATTTCAGCACTTGTGACAACAGTTGTGGAGTTACAGTCAAAAATAAGGGAAAACCAATATTTAATCAATAAATCAATTGCCTTCAGTTGCTAAATTTTCAGTGCAGTAGTTGTAGTCTGACTTTGCCCCTATAATATGTATATTTTGCCTGTAACCAATACTACTAGTACTACTAGGTATGTCCACATTGCTTATTATAGAGGGCGACGTTCAACTCAAAAAGCTCAAAAAGTTGCGACCACAGTAAATGGCTTAACTGTGTAATCCCCATAGGAAAATACAAAATTTTGAAATTTGGACACCAGAAACTTGGAGACGTAGTCTAAAATGTGCTGGTCCTTTATCCTTGATAAAGAAGTCATCATGCAGTGATAGTTGTGGTGAAAAATGATGCATTACTGGCTCTTTTGTAGTAAGTCATTGTAAGGCATTGTCAATGATGGCCGCAGAAAAATGAAAGATTTTACAAACAGACATTTGCTCATATTAAACTTTGTTGATATTTGAGCTACAGACATGGTTGACCCCTCATTTTTTAAGTTAAATGATCACCTTTTTAAATAATATAATTTCCATGTGAAAAAACCTACTTGAAAATTTTGTGATCATGCCTACCAATGGCATGCGGATGCACTATAATTTTTGAGAAAAATGCAAAAATAGGCACAAAATTGGCCAGGGGTGTAGTACCTCCTTAAAATGCTAAATTTTTCATTTCAGAAATACCAAATGACAATTTAAATGACTTACCTTTCACTTTTAAAAGGGCATTTCGTGATCCACAGCCTCATCCCCCGACTTTTCTCAAAAAAAGTTGAGATATTTATATCACTGGGAACCTCTGGCAACATGTTTATTTACAAAATATTTCTTGCAGATTTTGTTTAGCAACTTTAGATATCGTGAAATTTTAATTTTGTTCTGGTATACCAGAACAAAATTACAACACATTGTCTATGGAGCAGTAAATCCAAATAATCATACATAACTCGCAAACGCAAAATCGGAATCAACTGAAATTTTGGGAATAAGATTTTTTTTCGTGGATATCTACTGAAAAATACGCGATACGGTCATTAAAAGAGGATGCTAGGATCACGAAATCCTCCTTTAACTAGCAATTTATAAACAATTTAAATTTTCTTTACACTATACGCTGGGATCACTGAATGGGCCTTAAAATGAATGATGATACATTTTACATATCCTGGCTATTTCCATGTATTCATGAATAGACATGATCATTCATATCATATGAGTCAACAAAATATGACACTCACTTGCGGGATAAGAAAGAGCATTTATGAGTATAATTGGTTTAATTTTCTATCGCGGTTAATACCACTAAAAGCACAAAACCAATACAAATAGTATGCCATAAGGTAATAAGCTTTCATGCTTTAATTTAATGCAATTAAAGGCAAGCTGCGATGTCAGACATTATATCACTCATACATAAATTCTAGACAGTTCATTGGTTGATTACCATTTGCCATTTTTACCATCACCCACTCCGTGTGATAGTCTTTACCATCATGTGCTTTGCTGTAGTGCGCCTGCGCCAAACCGTGCGCTGACTCTTGGACTCGCCGATTTAGTTATGGGGTGGACCCCAAAATGTGAAGTATATCACCGCAAAACATGGTGTTATGTTGATGAATAAATGTATTTCCTATCTCAAATAGTATTTTAGTAATAGAATTTATGCATGAGTGATATAAAACAAATATTAACCGTCTTAAATTCGTATAATGGTCGAAATATAATCACTCGGTGAAAGATGTATTGTTCCATTCCACTCGCCGTTCCGGCTCGTGGAATGGAACAATCCATCTTTCACCTCGTGATTATATTTCGACCATTACACTCATAGACAGTTAATATTTGTATACTCACCGATAAGTCCTCCGAGTAGAAAACATACGACCTGCAATACGAACAGACCCGCGACGAACACCGACAACTTTTTGGTGCTCAAATTCTCCAAAATTGCTCCTGCCATGATCCCTTATTGATATCAACCAATTCTGAGATTTCAAAACATTCTAATAATGTTAATTGTTGAGTTTGTCGATTTTGTATTTCACCAAAATCAATCAGTTTCGAGATGGGTTTCACCCGTGTGTGACCCGTGCAATCTTGTTGATAACTTTGTTGTGAAGATTTAGTGTTGGGAGATATAAACAATACATTACTGTATTTGTATCGGTACCGGTACCTGAGCACTAAGATAAGAAAAAGCATTCCATAGGCATGTAGGCTGTATGGCTGTAGCAACGTTACACAATATTTTTTGTGGGACATGAGAGCACATAGTTTAGTCAGACATATCGAATTACATTCTGAAGACGATCATCGAAGAATGACCTTCTGATATCAAATAATTTTGATTTTCCCCCTGAAATTCGCGATTTAATACGAATTTTTAGTATGGCATATTCAAAATTAATATATATAATAATAATCATTTCTGTCCTCGTTATACCGTAGGCCTACATCTAATCATATTTAGGGGCCTAGACGAACCTAAAGTGTAGGCTATGCAGCTGGGAGGAACTTTTAAGTTTTGAATTTCAAAAGAACTTTAAAAAGCCGTCCATCATTTGAAAATTTTGACTTTGAATTAGAAAATTCGATAGGTGTCTGATGTGCTATCATGTCGCATAAATATATACCATATGCTTATAGGATTCAGGGGCTTGTGGGTCAGTCCCCTCAATAATTTGGGTGTGGGGCTGAGCCCCCACACCCAATAATTCCCTATGAAGTAAAAAAATATGATGGTGTTTTTGACCTATTTTTCGCAAATTTCCTGACACCAAGGAGAGAAACTCCCTTTGGGCAGGAGTCACAAAAATGTTTTGTTATAGGTCAGCCCCTCCGTGTTGAAAATCTTCCATGAATACTGTAACGTTGCTAAGATAATTATTTTAACAACAAAAATAGCCACTCCTCACCCCTGTGCGTGCAAAGACAAATTACTGTCCAAAGAATGAGAAAAGTTGCAAAATGCGAAGAAAGTTGACTTAAAATTCAATTGAGTTAGAAAGCAAAAATATAAGAGCTTAAAAGGGTAGGGGATTGAAAGATTGGGACGACATTTAGAGAAAAATAAATAAAAAGCGAATTGAAAAAGTAGAAAGGAAAAAATAGACAGAAATTTTGAGTCTTAAAAGACTCAAATGAACAAAGAAAAAATGCAGGCAGAAAAAATGGTGCCGATGCTAGAGCCTACATGTAGCAAAAGAAAGAAATTGATTCAGAATGTCGGATTTCTCGGATATCCATG
The DNA here is from genome assembly GCF_039555335.1 of Amphiura filiformis. Lineage (NCBI taxonomy): Eukaryota > Metazoa > Echinodermata > Ophiuroidea > Amphilepidida > Amphiuridae > Amphiura > Amphiura filiformis. The sequence continues at coordinate 2,208,194 of NC_092628.1, forward strand.
AGATTAAATTTCCACGCAAAACCTGATTCTTTTTTTTTTTTTATGATTTCATCATGGATCATGTTTGATACAGAAAGCCAGTGATTTTTGCCTACACAGGGGGCCCGGCAGGGGGCACATCGAAACATTTTGGTGTCGGCTCCCCCGGAATTTTGAGGTGGTGGGTCTTTAGGAGTTGACGGCGTACCAATAAAAGGGGGTCTTTTGGAAACAAGTAAAATGGGGACTTTTGGAGTTGCGAACAGTCCGCCGAAATGGGTCTTTCTTGGCTTGAAAATCGCCTGAAAAAAAACCTTTCAGAGCTGATGATCAAAATCAAGGGTCTTTCGGAGCTCTATTGTCTTTCGGAGCTGCGAAATCCAAAAATCGGGAGCATACCCGATGGTCATTTGTGTTGAGTGCCGGGCCCCCCGCTAAAAACTCAGGTTTTTGGTCAATCTAATCATAAAAGTGGATCGTTTTGTGGCTTTTTGGCGGGGATTTTGGTGGATGAAATCATAGACGTAATTGTGGGTGAGCTTGGACCCTTGAGGCAATTTACAATCATTTGCACTGTCCAATGGCCGATCCAAGTTTTTGAAGGGGCACTCCTAAAAAATATCCGGCTCAAGTTCGCTTGCCCCAGAAACAATGTTCTCACAAGTTGTCAAACATTTTTGTTGTTGTCTGTTTTTTGGGCGTCTTGTTCAACCAGGACCTTTTCACTACGCTTTTCCAATGATATCTTCACAATATTATTTCGTGTGATTGACCCCCCCCCCCTGGCCCACCCCGACTCGTAAAAACTTTCAAAATTATTTTCTCGTATAAATGATGATTTTTTATCTAACCTTCAGGTGTAACCCACTTATTTACCATTGCTTGCATATTGCCCAACACTAAAAAGTTGTCGGCATATCAAAGGCACTCAAAAGCTTGAGAGGAAATCGCGCATGGTAAATCCTATAATTTTTACGACTTAAAAACTTTTGCGAATGACAATTTTATTTTAAATTTTGTTTAAAATACGAATTTCAGGATTGTTTATTTCCTTGTTTTGTGAAGTGTCAATGATGGTGACAAAGGGGTAACTTGGTAAGTATCAAAGAAAAAGATTCAGCAATTGACGACACGTCGTGAAATTATTTGAGCGTCAAGCTCAGATGACAATGTTGACGGAAATGATTTCCTGCTCTGATCTGTTTCCCGGATCTGTTTACATTCGATGCCGGTTCGTTTCGCCTATTAAAGATTAATATTTATTCCACCATTTCCAGCCTGCATAGGCTTTGGAACCGTGGTGTCGGAGGGGGTGTCAAAATACCCGTCAGCCTTCTCCCAGTGATCCCCCCTCACCCCCAAGAATGGTGGGTCATTCTTCGGTAAGGTGCCTAATTGCAATCCCGCCCGCAGGAATCATAACAAAAAAACGAAACATGATTTTATTTTTTGCAGTTGTTTTATAGTATTGACGTTGCTTTTATAGGGTACCTGCAGGTAATATGGGACCATTAAGGACGTTTAGCTTATTTGCATAAAAACTAAAGAAGATATGCCCACAAGAGATTGTTATGATGAACAACCTGTCCTATAAGATTAATAAAACAGGCAATGTTACCTTGTTTTTATGTTTGTTTGGACGCTATGACGTCAAAATGACGTCATCGTCAAGTGTCCCATATTACCTGCATGTGCAGGTAATATGGGACACTGTGTTATCTCTATGGTGAAAATCAAAAGTTCAGAAAATCACTCTTTTGTTCTAAAAACATTTTTGTTACATGATTTTGAATGTTAAATGCAAATTTCTACAAGAAAATTAAATTTTCTAAATAGTTTTGCTTTTCGCATTGACAATGCACACAATTTCCTATGTGTCCCATATAATTACCTGCACCCATTCAGTTGAAAATCAGAGAAAATAATCATTTATAAAAGGAAAGTGCCACTTGTCAGTGGAATTTTACCTGCTGATAAGCTTAACCCATCACCTAAAGATCATACAAAATGACAAATGCCCCTCAGTACCAGAGTTTTGGATACACAATCATAAAATGTGACGTCATTGATTTTATATCAGGCCAAAAAAACGACATAATTTTTTGGGCAATTTCACTCTTTTTGGCATGATTTCCAAGAGTTTGATACACAGACTCCAAAACTGCATTTCTAGAAGCACAATTGATGTCTCTAAACACTTAACAAATCAACTTAAAGTGTTTACCTTCTCTAAGCTACTTTTTGTTAAAATGAAAACAGGTGTCCCATATTACCTGCTGTCCCATATTACCTGCAGCTACCTATCTTAAAACATCAAAATGTTAAAAGAAGTTCTTATTTTCGAGAAAATTGCTTATACAGGGACAGGATGTCACAACCCCCAAAACCCATGTCCCGATTGGAGTCATCATAACTTTTGATGCTGATATCTTTCAGTGGATAACTTCAGCATCGTAAAAAACACCGAGAATGACATTTATTGTAGAAAATGTTATTGTAACGCATCTTTCATAGCCAGGAGTAAAAATAATTTCACCCATATGTCTAAAATTTCCTGTCCCGATGTTTGCGTCATCTACCGTCACGAAAATTTAGCTCCTTGAGAAAAAGACTAATTTTCCCGGCTAATTTTGTTAAGTCATTTGACCCAGAAAGCACAAGTGAAGACCTGAGTGCAAGAAGACCGTAAGTCCACTTGGCCCCTCAACATGTATACACTAACGTTACGCATAGTTTCTTAGGGTTTTATAATGTGTAGTGCATTACTACATTACTAATTACTAATGTGCTAATACATGTTCCAGGGTGAAAACATCATGAAAGGTTGTGAAAGATTTGTTTTGGCCCCTGAACATGTATAAAACATTACCAAAGTAATGTATACGAAACTATCTAAATGTAAAAGAGTGAAAAACTTCGGACTCTACATTTCATCCGCGATTTTGGTATAGGCCTAATGATGGATGGGAAAACCAACTCTGCGCCCAAATGGGCGCATTTTGGTACTAAAGTGCCCTTAAAAGTGCTCAAATAGGGCAAATTGGCTGAGTGATGGGTATAGCAAAAAGTAGGCCTATCATAGAGAAAGTCACCGTGGAACAACCCCCTATAGTACAAAATATTTTATACCGGTATGGGATAAGAAGGCTTATAGACAATGATAGAGGAAAACAGAAAATCCACACTTTTTGGCGATCTCCACTTTTTGCGGCAATTTTCAGCAAAAGTTGTTGATTTTCACCCTCACTCCCATTCCTGGTGCCGCCACTGGTGATCTCTGAGAAACGCCTGCGCCAGTGGTAAAAAAAGGGGTGTTTTCCCCTGAAAACTTCGCGAAATGAGATGCAAAGGGAGTGTTTTCAGTGCCGCCGACAAGGGGGGTTAAGGGGGTGCGTTACCCCCGGGCCCGGGGTCCTAGGGGCCCGACAAAAATAGAGATAACTTTAAATCTCTTTTCTTGCTTTGTTACACGGGCCAACTAAGGCATCTTTTCTTATCCATCCCGGGTATCCATCAGGCCTTAAGGTATCTCTTCTTTGCCTTTTTTACGGGACCTCCTTGATGAGGTCCCTTTTTTCTTTGCTTATTAAGCTTTTTTATGCATGCTCACTAAGGTCCCTTTTCTTCCTTTACGGGCCCATGGTATCTTTTCTTTACTTTTTTATGGGCCCACTTCGGTCTCTTTCGGTTAAGGTTTTCTTTGCCTTTACTGGTTCATTACAGGGTCTGATTGCTTTGCTCTTTAACGGCCCAAACAAAAGTAGCGGGCCTGTAAAAACAAGTAAACATGGTAAAAGAAACGTGCATTAACAATACAAGCTAGCCTTTGACACACTAAAAATATTTCACATGAGTTATGTTACTGTCTGCTTTTGCCACAATGATCATCCTCGATATAATGAAGACTTCGAGAAATCAGGAGAAGGCACAACACAATTTGCACATTTCCGCGCGCTTCGCGCGCATTTTGCCCTCCAATGTTCATTATTATTTGATCATTCAACTTAAAATGGGCGATTTTTCCAATTACTTCAATCTGGGAGCAAAAGCCTTTATTTTCGAATTGCAATTTTTTGCGCGCTTCGCGCGCATTTGTCCAATTCAACGGTTCATACTTGATCGTTTTAGCTTCAACTTGGCATTGAAATTGGCACATTTTCTGCACTTCGCGCGGAAGTTGTTCAGGGAAACTTAATCTTCATATGCCACTTTCAAATTTGTGCGCACTTCGCGAGCATTTGTCTCCTTCAATGTTTAAATTTGATTTTTGGCAGCTATAAACACGCTGCTTTGAACATATGTTCAAGCATTTTATACCAACCTCCCTCCCCATGTCACAAAGAAATTTACGCCCCTATGCAGCCCTACACCATCACCATCATCGCTCAGACCAAATGGGCCCGTGCGTTGATTTTACCCCCGGGCCCGTAACGGCTCTCGGCGGCACTGGGTGTTTTTAAAGTTCACTGACAAGCATGAATACCCGCGGATGCACGGAGTGCGGGGGCCGGGCAATTATACAGAATGTTTAGGACGTTTTGATCTATCTCAAGCAACAAAGGTTTTCAAATTCCAGGTTTTCTGCCTTATTCTGTAGTCAGATTTTCATAATTTTTGCCTTACGCTGACAAAAAAAGACCATCATTAATTTTAACTGTTTGCGTATATTTAGAAATCATCTATAGACCCTTTTTTTTAGAACCCTCACCCCTGACCCCTCTCGGCCCTCTGTGGGGTTTTCATGCACAAAACAGGGCTGGAAATTCAGATTTCTTCATCAAGGGGTGCACTTTTTCAGGAATAGCCCAAACATAGGCCTATGCAATTTTCCAGAACAGTGTCAATTTGAGCTACTTTTAGTGACACTTTCTGTCTTGCTCTTTACATTATGTTAAAAGGGCATTTCGCGATCCAAAGCCTCATCCCCCTACTTTTCTCAAAAAAAGTTGAGATTTTTATACCACTGGAAACCTTTGGCTACATTGTTAATGTACCAAAAACCTCTTGCAGATTAACTCGTTTAGCAAAAATATCGTCAAATTTGAATTTCGTTCTGGTATACCAGAACGAAATTACAACAGTGGCCTATGGAGCAGTGTAATACACATAATCATGCCGCATAACTCGCCAACGCAAAATCGGAATCAACTAAAATGTTGGGAGTATTCGCCACTTGCACAGTTCCGCCATTATGCACTATGTGCGGGGAGAGAGCCTCGAACTGGCAGCATACATGAATGGGAATTGAACCAGTCATATAACATTCTGTGTAAGGTTACGTAATTCTTCCTTTCATGTATGCTGCCAGTTCGAGGCTCTCCCGCATATAGTGCATAATGGCGGAACCGTGCAAGTGGCGAATAGTATTTTTCGTGGATATCTACTGAACAAGAGCGGTTACCGCACCATAGCTGAACCATGTGGCTTCGGCAGTATATTGTGGTATACCACTGTCACCACTCACCCGGGGGTCACACCTTCTTGGCATTTCGAGATAGAGACCCAAAATATAGATATTTACCAGAGTCTTATGAGGAGTAACACCCCCGGTGGGAAAATTATTTGGATTATATTTTTACTTACTTTTTTCTCTTTCATTTGACACTGGGCGGATTTTGAAAAGGACCCAAAATAGAAATAGAAACATGAATGTTGACCCAGGTCTTATGAGGAATGTCACCCCTGGTGGGGAAATGATTTTTATTATATTTTTTACTTTATTCTCTTTCATTTGACACCACTCGGGAGGTCATACCTTCTTGGAATTTTGAGATATGAAAAGGACCCCCCCCCAAAAAAAAATATAAATATTGACCCAGATCTTATGAGGAGTGTCACCCCCCGTAGGGAAATTATTTTTATTCTATTCTTCACTTTTTCTCTTTCATTTGACACCACTCGGGGGTTAAACCTTCTTGGCATTTTGAGATATGAAAAGGACCCATATGAATATTGACCCCGGACTTATGATGAGTGGTACCCCCGGGTGTGGAAATATTTTTATTATATTTCTTTATGTTTTCCTCTTTCATGACACCACTCGTGGGGTCATATCTTAGTGGCATTTGAGATATGTCCATGGTTAGTCAGTTAGTACGCTAGTAAGAAAGCTAGTAACATACACTAATATAGGCTGATACCATTTCATGGTTCAGCAAAAATGTCATAAAAAGATGCTACATGTAGGACATAAGGATCACAAAATGCTCCTTTAAGCTTCTGTTTTAACAGTGATTGCATCTATTCTGTTAAGTCTACATCTTCCAATCTTTAGCCTAAAATTGAGTGGGACAGGGCTTGCATGCAGTGGCGTAGCCAGCACTTTTTCAGAGGGGTGAGGGACAAATTAAAAGGGGGCATCTTTTGGCGACAACATCAATTTAAGGTACAAATGCGTGAAAATTTTGCTATATTGAAGCTAAATTGGCGAAATATGGTACAAATGAGGAATAAATTCGCGAGAAGCGCCCAAGAATTGGCAGGCTTTTTAGATTAAAATGGCAAAATATGAGGTTAATTTGGTCAGAAACACAAAAAGAATCTTGCATATCGGGGAAGCCATCATCCCACAAGGGGAAAGAGGGGTGGGGGGACTTTTCACAGGGGAGCTGCACCCCTGGGTACGCCACTGCTTACATGGTAAGGGAGAGGAATACATCCTTGTAAATACGTTGCACCATAATTGCTAAATTGAATTTTTACATGTACAGGGTGTCCCAGAATGATTTATACCGGGAAAGTTTAATTTTTCTAGGTATGAAGAGCATTAAACTATTGGTAGTATTGTTTCCATTTCTAAGATTAACATATATTTAGCTTTCTTAGAAATTTTAGATTGTAGAAATTGGACATTTCTAATAGAAGTTACAGGATATTGCGTAAAAATGGAGAATTCCAAGTTATGACAAAACAACCTATTTTGAAAACCTGTAAAATTTCAGCACAGTTATTTGGAAAATATTATGCAGGTATATATTTGTTGCATCCTGTTCTTACTTCTACTAAAAAGTCGATATCTATAGATTATTTATGATGTTACGAAGCAATCCTTGTATGGAATAAAGGATTTGTTACGCTTGAGTGACCTTTTATACTATTCTTTATTTGGCAGTGGTTTTGAAGACAACTATTGTGGTGTGTGAGTTTCAACATTTGAAATGCCAGCAGAGATAGATTTGTCATAAAAGTAGGTTCGTCCTTCGTGTCACAGCATGTATTTATGTCCACAATATATTATTAGCAAACCAAAGGTGTGTGAGTTTCATCATTTGAAATGCCGGCAGAGATGGATCATATAGAGAAGGTTCGTTCTTTAGTGTCACAGCATGTATTAATGTCCACAGTATATTGGCAAACCCACAGCTACGTAACGGAGAAGATTAAAATTTGCTGTGAAGTATCCTTGAGGAAGTTATATTCTCTGTAATAACCTAAATATCTGAAGTCATATTGAAATGTTTCACTTAATCCCATATCAAGAATTATTCAGTGTTGTAGGCTCTCCATCTGTGCCAAATTTGATGTATTTCCTATAAAAGAATGTAGGATTTCTCCAATATATTGCACAGTACGGCAAGACGATGGTGATGAAGGATCCATGTGTTGGGGTGCCTTTGCACTGAAAATTACACACACCGTTTTCATCCAATTTCAGTAATATCAATGTCACGCCAAAACGAACCAAGCTATTTATATGGAAGTCACAGAATAAGTATAAGTTGACTAAATATTTTAAATATTTTTTTTCAAACACGGTATAAATCATTGTGGGACACCTTGTACGAACAGTTTAGTAAGTAATTCATAATTTTACCTGAAGCCAAAAACTGCAGCCAATAAGACTCATCCAAGCATTTTGCAATACATGGTTTAGTGATGGTTTATTATTACTCTGGAGAACAATTGACTGACTGAATACTTGTCAACATTTGGCTCCTAACATAATTATGTACCTGTGTAAAGGTAAAAGTTCAGAATGCCAAAAATTGCTTCCCCTCTCAGGGTGCCCAAAATTGCTTTCCCCCACCCTCATCATGCCAAAATGGCTTTCCCCTTTCTTTCTGCCTGCCCACATCTCTGCCCTCCCCCATGAAAATGTGCATATTTAAGCATTCTAAACTGTTTTCCTTAGCCTTTTTAGAGTGTTTTATTTAGGAGGTGCCCCATGAATGTTTGCCATTTTGCTTGCCCACCCCCTTTTTTTATTTTTGCTTGGCAAAATTGCTTAGTTACCCCACCCCCTTCGGCTTGCAAAACTACCCCCCCCCCATTGAACCTCCCCAAGGTCATAATTAACTATTCCCACAGCCCACCAACATATTTGGAATCATCAAAAATAGTTCCTTAAATACTTCAAGTGTTACAAAAACTAATATACATGTACATAATACACATACATCAATTTAGACATGACCAGTTCTGGTTCTAAGCCTGTGATTTGTAGCAAATAGCTGTCCAGTTGAAATACATACATCCCTTATGGTAGACATAACTACACAGGGAGAGTAGATTTTAAATGGAGCCACCCTTTCAGGTAACCCGTACCCCAATTTGAAATTCAGACTCCCTGTGTTGAAAATTAAGGTCCATGTATTTCACAGTGGATAATTATTGGATTTCAACTGGAACAGCCCAATGAAGAGCTACAATGTTTTCTAATGTGAAAAATTCATTGTACATTATCATCAAGAGATGATGATTATGGTAAGTCCTAAATTCAATTTCAGAGAGGCCTGACAATCCATACAAATGGTATATGCAATCTTACAGTTGTTAAGTCCCATCTGTAAGGCGAGGAGACCAAAATTAATTTTCAATAAAAGTGGTACCACTACATAAAACAGCCGCATATATGGTGACTTTATTAGATTTTGTTTTTTTAATTAGTAATGACAAATATTTTATCCAAACTTATAGAATGGTATGCAAAGGTTATAATAAAACCTTAATATGCCTGGTTAAAAACATTTTCATAACATTTTAAAATATTTTAACAAGTTGCTACATATATTAAAAAGGCAGAAACCCCTGCTGTATAATATATTAGCTAGGGAAGTTTTCAGTAACCTTAATGAAAATTATCAAAAAAGTGCCTATTCTTTTGTGTGTTTACGTCCATCAACTGTCACTTGGTAGTCTTGACACATGTCTAATGGCGCTGCCCATAGCCACTTGATGAATTGTTTAATTTGAATTAATCAATTCAATATTATAGACTGATAAAAGAAGAGTACAAGAAGTTGGAAACTGTAGTGGAAATTTCAATTGAATGAGCACAGTCTGACATAGCGTGACGATTTTTTTACGTACACTGCATGATGTATGCCAGTGTGTGCGACCGTGCGTGCGTAACGCGGAAGTGAATCCAACCACACCAACGCACTCGTGATTGGTTAGTATTATATCCAAGGTCATGCATTTGCGTTGTCGTTTGAAATACGATCACGGTTGGATCAAATACACCTGTTGTAAGAAGTGTTCATTCAACTGAAATTCCTAGTATAGTTTTAGCCACTAACAATTGAATACCTGAGTGGAAGAAGGGCACAACTCCATCAAAACTGTTTTTGAGATATTAAGAAAAAACTTAATATTTGGAAAAGTTTTATAGGCAGAATGTGTTCATCTTCAGGGTAACTTTAATACATGAACATACAAAATTACATACATTCATGCTGTTATAACATAATTACGCTGTTTTATGTATTTTTTACATTCAAAATTATATATGTTTCCATGGCAACGGTACAGGTCTTAATACAAGCTGGAGTTGGGCCCTTCTTCCACTAATATACTGCAAGTGCATGTTCCGTAAGCAGATGTGTTATAAATAGCTACAGAGATTTGGTAATTGTGGAAGTAGGCCCCAACTTCATGGAATTGGGCCTTTCTTCCATGAAAACCATGATTAAGTCTATGTGGAAGACTCTTTAGAGAGTGGATTTTGGCTCATCTTTCACACACAAGGAAGAACAACCTGCTGGCAATAAAATGCTGGGTCTAACTCATTTTTGTAAAAAATTGGACCCTTCCACTCAGGTATTCAATTATTAGTTTTACACCTGACACAACCAATAATATATATAATTGCAACGATATTACCATGGTTATCACCACACTTCTACAATAAAGCCTAATTTGTTGGCATGACAATGCTGGTCATGTATGCTAATATGTTTATAATGCAGCATTTTTCAAGAAATTTATCAAACACAGGCTTTGGTTGAATTCTTTCTGTACCCGTAACCATGACGATGATTGGTCCTCTGCTAATTCTGATAACGTAGTAACCAATGATGTGTCCTTAGACAAAGTGTTACCATGGAGCTGAAATAAGGAAACACATAAAAGGAAACCAGGATAAATATTACTGCATTTAGATTAGAGCTGCGAACAAATGGAAATGATGTATGTACTGCACAGTGGTTCAAATTGGAATACATTGTGTCAAACCAGTTCTCTTTTCGATATAAAATAAGTATCATTTGACCTCTGTTATATTACTGTTATTTAATTAATTTAACCATTCCTACATGTATGTAAAACCACTGCACGTTTTAGAGAATAAAAGTTGACAATTTTGGTATGCACTTTTTATTGTGTCAAAGAAGTTATGCAGTAAGTTAAAACTACAAGTAAGTCATCGATTATCACAGTACCGGTGCAGCGAGTCATTGTGTGAGTGTTCAAGCTTTCATAAGATGTGTGTGTCTCCATTAGGATTGAAGAAATGTTGAAAAGCAGAAGTATATGCAGGTTCAATATTTTGAGTAGTTCTATTGTTGAAAATGATCTGAATCACTACAAACTATTTTCAAGAACTGAAATAACAAAGATACTGTCATGAGAACTTTCCTGTACGTAGTCTATAATGAATGTAGCCCATCAACATCTTGTTCACAGCTTAGATTCAACACTGCATAAGTGTTGCTGCACCCCCCAATCCTGTAATGAGAGAATTGATGCTCACCTTTAAAAAGAGTCCTAGATAGGCCTGGGCTATCTCAAAGTTCTGATTAGTTGAGAAGATGTGTCTCAAGAAGGCAATAAAATGCTGCATAGCTTGTGTAGATCCAGTGTCCTCATATGATAATGAACGTATCTCAATGTCAATAGATGATGGGTTCAGCTTCTTCAAATAATCCACAACTGGCTCATCTAAATGGGTACAAGAATGACAACCATCAATTTATAAACTTACCTACAATGTACAGTAGATATTTCACTTGAATGAACACAACTGCTAAACACTTTTAAGTGTTTAGCAGCTGTATTCATTCAAGTGAAATTTCACAGAGACAGTCATCACACTGTTTTAAAAAACAGTGTGATGACTGTCCCTGTAGCACTGTGTGATTAAACGTCCAAATGTACGTGTGCGTAACTTGGAAATGAATCCAACCATGCTAACTTAGTATTTTCATTATTGTATCCAAGTTGTGCATTCGCGTTGTATTTTGAAATATGCGACATACGATCACAGTCAGATCATGTACAGCTGTTGGCAGCTGTGTTCATTCAAATAAAATTTTACTCTAGGCAGAATTTCAAAGGATCCCGTGGGTTACTTTAAATTTTCTGAACAGATGCCAATTAGAAAACAATTTCCTACTAATATCTGAGATGAATATACTTAAAGTATTTGTCTCAGCTAATATATGACATAATCTGATCCATGGAGGCTAAACAAAGCATTTTTGAAAGTGTGTAGTTTTGTGTTGTCTATTATGTATTTTTTACTCGATATTTTTGCTTTTATCTTAATTTCAAATTTGCTGCCTTTGGCCTCCATGGACCAGATTGTGTCACATATATTTATAGGCCTATATACCATTTTGTAGAATTGAATGAGGCTTTAAACAATGTATCAAAAGCTTTCTTGAGAACTGTAGTGAAGTGGTTATTTTGGTGCCCTGTGTTAGAGTCATGTTTTTACCCAAGTCCTAATTCTTATGTAAATGAATGAAAACTTAACTATGATTCAAGACCCCCTCGATCCCCCACTCCAAAGATCGATATCTATTCCTCTAACAGTATGGTGGTGTGTCTTTCTTTTCTACTAAAATCAAAACTGATCTATAATCACTTTGTTTATTTGAGGATTTTAGTATGAGAGATGGCCACTGGGAGAGAATAAGTCATGAGTGATACCTATTCTCACAAAATGGGCTATACCATTTGAAATCTGTCATACCCTGTGGATCCGGAAGATTTAATAAAGGTCTTCTACAGAGGGACTATGTTTTTCACATAATAAGCTTGGGTTAATTACTTTGAATCTTATAATGCCCCTGTGTATGGCTTTACCTATATCTCCTATAACTGGAGGTTATCCAATTGTCTATTCTATTTGAAACGCATACTCCCTCTGTGGGAGACCTTAGCTATATCTTCCAGAGGGTGGGTGGATTACAAATGGAATACCCAATGAGCAGAAAGTTTCCTGAGAAGAAAACAAAAGGGGCTCATTATGTAAATCAAAAAACAATTTACTTACATTTCTCTGTCTCTGAAGCATGCTCAAGTGCTTTATATAAGTCTGATTTCATTCCAATAAATGCTCTCTTCAGGCGCTTTGCTGATGGCTGGATTGAAAACAAAATAAGCATTTATATTGACATTTTTTATAAACAATATGTTTGAATACAAAAAGCCCCATATTTCATGGGAAATGTTTTGAATAAAATCTTTTCATATCTTAAAGTAACACAGAGATTTATACACAGATGCATAGAAAGGAAATGAAGAACTGAAGGTAAATAATTTAAATTTGAGGAGAAAATGATTCGTTTTTATAAATCACAAAAGTGAATTTTACTTTCAATTCTAAAAATTAAAAAACCACTAGTATTTACTTATCATGACCCAAAGACAAAATAAAGACAAAAACTGTTAAAATTGCATTTTTATTTCCCAATTATGCTTTTATATCTAGTATTTTACCCATAAATCACCCAGACTTGGTTTTCAATCTCTTTTGCATACGACAGGGGTATTATGGAGATTCAAAATGTTTGGGTAGGACTTGTGAGCATATGCTCATATTCTGATTACTTTTGAAATACAAATGTAGGACCATTACAAAGTTGCTCTTGGAACAAGAACATCTAACTGTGTGGCTTCAGACATATTTGACTAGTTTTTTGCATTCTGCTCCCTCATGAAGGAATATCTTTGCATACTAACTTACCTCATCATTCTCCTCTTCAGGAGCTGCAAATGTTGGTGTCAGACCAGCAATTGTTGGAAGGAAAAACGGTGCTGCTTTAGGCACTTTAGGTGGTTCTGTAGGCTTGTTCCTTTTCTGAAATTTAATAAATGAATAAGCAAATTATTAAGTATTTATAAAACTCTGTAGGCTGAAATCAAACTGTCCATATCTTAATTGCCACTACATACCCTATTTAGAATTCTAACCAGAGATGTAAGTAGCCTTAATAAAAATATATGAAAAGTATTTTTATAGGGAAGCATAGCAAGCAGAGCTCTTGCCCATCACAACTGGGGTCCAGGCTAAGGGCTCCTGGTGGGGTCCAGGGGCAACACCCCAGTGGGGTTTGAGCAGGCGAAGCCCCCAAAGCTCCTGGGCTTCTACACTTAAAAAACCCTTAGGAGGCCCTTCTAGAATAGATATTTTACATTCATTCTATCTTTATTCTGGTAAGCTCTTTCAATAAATTACAGTAAAAAACATAGACAGAAGCTGAGATAATGCATGAGTCAGAGATGCAAACATCATGAACATTGGGAAATCAAACTTGAGGATTTGATAAGAAGTTACCATTAGTGAAAAGCGTTGGATATCCGCTGTCTAGTCAACATCCATTATAATTTATTGTTCACAATCTTGATGTTTAACCCTAACAAAACGTTGATGCTTTTTCACACAAATTTCATGCACAAATTGTGATTTAATTATACTTAAACATGTGCACACACTCATAATCATTATTAAAGACACAGGCACACAGTAGCACATGGTACGATACATAGATGGTAAATAATTACTGCTTTAGACCTATGACCTAGGTTAGTCCAAATCATCCAATTGGAGGTGCCCTTTATAGTTTTTCTTTCCAGACGGTGATTGCGAGATTTATTTATTATATTACAGAAAAATACTAAAATTACGGAAAAATATGAAAGCTTTGGCAAATCTGAAACAAATTTTGTATAAATACGGAAATTGTACATCTCTGTAACCAGACCCAAGATATTTTGTTATCTCTACTCTATCTAACCAGTATTTCTACTTCACATTCAATTATTCCTAATGATGCTTTGTATGCTGGTCTTATAGGCTTCAACATGAAAAGTTCTACTTTTAAGATATTTTCTCAAAAATATCAAGAGCTATCTCAAGAACCATGGACCAATACCAGGCTTGTTTGAACTCATTTAATGCATTTTAAATATGGTCATGAAAATGTGAAATTCAAAAATTTTGTAAGAAAATTTGGAACTTGTTGTCTGCAGTCAACATTCACGTGGAGAGTGCTAACTCTTATTCTTACACTAAGGCATCCCAGCCAACATTCACGTGGAGAGTGCTAACTCTTATTCTTACACTAAGGCATCCCAGCCAACATTCACGTGGAGAGTGCTAACTCTTATTCTTACACTAAGGCATCCCAGCCAACATTCACGTGGAGAGTGCTAACTCTTATTCTTACACTAAGGCATCCCAGCCAACATTCACGTGGAGAGTGCTAACTCTTATTCTTACACTAAGGCATCCCAGCCAACATTCACGTGGAGAGTGCTAACTCTTATTCTTACACTAAGGCATCCCAGCCAACATTCACGTGGAGAGTGCTAACTCTTATTCTTACACTAAGGCATCCCAGCCAACATTCATGTGGAGAGTGCTAACTCTTATTCTTACACTAAGGCATCCCAGCCAACATTCACGTGGAGAGTGCTAACTCTTATTCTTACACTAAGGCATCCCAGCCAACATTCACGTGGAGAGTGCTAACTCTTATTCTTACACTAAGGCATCCCAGCCAACATTCATGTGGAGAGTGCTAACTCTTATTCTTACACTAAGGCATCCCAGCCAACATTCACGTGGAGAGTGCTAACTCTTATTCTTACACTAAGGCATCCCAGCCAACATTCATGTGGAGAGTGCTAACTCTTATTCTTACACTAAGGCATCCCAGCCAACATTCACGTGGAGAGTGCTAACTCTTATTCTTACACTAAGGCATCCCAGCCAACATTCATGTGGAGAGTGCTAACTCTTATTCTTACACTAAGGCATCCCAGTCAACATTCACGTGGAGAGTGCTAACTCTTATTCTTACACTAAGGCATCCCAGTCAACATTCACGTGGAGAGTGCTAACTCTTATTCTTACACTAAGGCATCCCAGCCAACATTCACGTGGAGAGTGCTAACTCTTATTCTTACACTAAGGCATCCCAGCCAACATTCACGTGGAGAGTGCTAACTCTTATTCTTACACTAAGGCATCCCAGTCAACATTCACGTGGAGAGTGCTAACTCTTATTCTTACACTAAGGCATCCCAGTCAACATTCACGTGGAGAGTGCTAACTCTTATTCTTACACTAAGGCATCCCAGCCAAATTTGTTTGATCTTAGGACAACATTCATGTGGAGAGTGCTAACTCTTATTCTTACACTGACTAAGGCATCCCAGCCAAATTGGTTTGATCTTGGGATTCACAATTGATGCTGCTTTGATACTTACAGTCAGCACAATAAAGGTTGCAGTTCATGAATCGTTAACTTATAGTCAAAGTGAAGGTTGATATCAAGGTGACCATAATGACCACCAAGGACAATTTCTTTAATTTGAGATGAAGTCAAATTATGCAGAAATAACCAAGCTATGACACTAAAACGGATAGAATGTATATATTCAAAGCTTACAACCATATTGATTTATACACATCATGCATGTCATAAGAGCACATTACAATACACTCATTTAATTATGATGAATGCCATGGACAACTGGCTATTCTAGTTGATAGATATCCATACACCCCCTATGGAAGACATGACCTTAGTCTTCCACACAGGGGGTGTAGGTTTCATGTGGAGTCACCCATTCAGTTAACCCCATTTGAAATTCACACTCCTGGTGTGGAAGATTAAGGTCATGTCTTCCATAGCAGGGTGTATGTATATCAACTGGGATAGCCCAATTTATCAGTCTCAAATCAGCAACTTGTTGTCTGCCGTCGACACCTGCATGGAGAGTTAATTATGTGTTCTCTTGTGATAGCCTGCAGCTGATTACCTTGATAACATCCAGGTGTATAAGACTTTGCCATCTGGAGTTTGGTAGTGTTGATAATGTGACAAGATCCCTTGATATCTGGTCTGGAGACTGGAATTCTTCTTCCATTGGTTCAGCTGCTTCATCACTTGGTTCCATGTCCTCATCTGTTTCTTGTTTGACCTGATATGATGTACCAGGAAGCGCCACCATAGTTGGTGTGTAGTCACTAGGTAACGGTCTCAATGACACATGGCTGTATAAAGTCTTATTAGACCTACAAAGAATATACATGTATATTACTAGGGATGCCCACTGTCCATACAGTTTCCACTAGAACGATTTTTCATTTACTGTGTGCGTGCACTCACACACGTATTGTCTATGGAGAATCTGATCGATACAAGAAATCCCAGGCCTGTTAAATGGCGTACATACTTGTTTTTGATCCAAATGTAGGCCTATATCAGGGTGTTTCAAGAAATTCCTGATTCCACGGAAAACATTAACCAAACTTTTTCCTGATTGGTCAGTAAATAGAGAGGACCTTCCTCCATGCAGAGATCAACTTTTTTTATTGTAAAATTTAATGAGATGAGAACTACAACAGGTTGAAGTGACACCATTCCGCGCATCAGGTGTTCAAACGCAATTATTTCCGAATTTGGAGTGAATCAGACAAGCAAACTTACATAGTCATAAAATGTAACTATTTTTGAAGACAAAATGTACAGGATGTTGTTATAAGCAAATATAATGTTCCAGATAACGCTAGTTAATAAATGCATTAAGAAAAAGTACCTTAAAATTGCACTTTCTGTTAGTAATCCTTTTTGGACTTTAACTTTTTAACATGTTCTAGCAGCCCTATATAAAACCGTAACACTCAAAAGGCCATATCTCTGGAATGAAACGTCCGATTAAGATTATTTAAACGCCAAAATGTTTCTTTCATCAATTCCCAGCCAATAAGTTAGGTCTGAATCAATTTAAAAGTACTTCAATTTTTAGTGGACATGCCTAATATTACAAAACAAACATGCATGTGCATGAGATTCTCAGAACACAGTAACAGAAAACATGTCTCAAATTGTCTACATGTATTTAGATAATAATAAAATCAAGGTTACCAACATATCACATTGTCAACAAATAAATAAATTACACTGGTGAATCACAAGTCAATATAATGATAAAGTAATCACTGTTATGAATTGTACTCTACTTATCCAAATATTGTTATCAATCCTCTACACAATCAATTTTCATGATTATTTGGAATACTTGGCTTGTTTGTATTCATTTTAATGCATTTGTCATGCTGGTTCCAAATATGGTCATGAAAATTAACAATTCTGACATTTTTGAATTAAAAAAAAAAAGAAACTTGTCGTCTGCAGTCGATGCCCAGGTGGAGCGAGTTCGAAACCAGGGAGTGGAGAGCATTCACTTACCAGAGATAAACTCCTAGATCATCAATGTGTGTGGAAGCTAAGAAATCACCAGTAGGAGACAGAGCTATGCTGGTTGCAGCTGAGTCCAAAAGGAAACAATCAACTAGTCTGAAATTAAACACCACAAAGGGTTAGAAGCTTTAAAGAAATCGATCAACGAACTGGATCATTCTGCTGATGAAGGTTGTAGTGTAAACAACCGAAAATTTCAGATGAGCAACTTTATGTGTTGTGAACAAAAGTTCATACATACTCACGATATAACGACGTTTCTGATTGGATTTGCGCCCTTTTTTGCTGGTCATAAATACCGTTTATGACCAGTACGCAGGGCATAAACAAGCTGCGTCACGCAACGTTGGAACCCAATTAACACGATCCACGATTTGGTAGTGTTGCGTACACGCGCATGTCACCGCGCCCATCTCACGCGGAGCGCAAAAGATAACGCGTATCACGCGTTGACTCCCGGCCGTTGACCTCATGAGCCGTGCTGCTTCCTGCAAGTAGGCCTGCTCATTTTCTTCCAATTTATGAAGGAAAACGGTATGGAAATGTTATTTAAACTTGTAAACCCTTATTATTTTCATCTGTATTGAATTGCTAAGAATGTTGTGTATGTATGAACGGGGTTCATTTATAGGATTTCGGGCATGATCGCTATTTATGCCCTAGGGCATAAACAGAGATCATGCCCTCAATCCTATGAATGAACCCCTAATTCAATTCTTCATTTATTTGTTTGTATTTTGTGTATTTTTAGCCACATTTCATATAAAAATGTCAAATAGCAAAAACAGTCCCCAGCTAGTAATTTCCGGTAAAGACTAGTAAAGAGACAGTGATTGGCTAGCCTATTCTGGCCTGTAAAAGGAAATCATACTATTGGTCAATCAGTGTATCAATTGCTACATTACCTGCCAGTGGGCATATCCCATGTTCTTACAGTACAATCCATTGATGATGACACAAGCCAGCGTGCATCTTGACTAAATGTCTGAAACAAAAAAGATAATATCAGGAGTTACCTCTCTTGTAAAATATAATATGTGACACGATCTGGTCCATGGGGGTCAAAGGCGACACATTTGAAACTGAGATAAAGGTAAAAATATGGAGTAAAAAACAATAAAATACATAAGAAAGTAGACATCAAAAAACTTCATAACTTTAGAACCAAGTATGCTGGACCTTTGGTGTTTACAGTAAATGATAGCCTATTGTATGTATAATGTAATAATTACAGTAACTCAATTATCAAAAATGCCTCCTTTGGCCCCCCCTCCCCCGGACCAGATCGTGTCACATATCATGAGATATCTCTCTTGTAAAAGATAATATCATAAGTTCTCTCTTGAAGTAAATAATATCATGAGTTATCTCTCTTGAAAAGGATAATATCATGAATAAACTATCTTGTAAAGGAAAATATCATGAGTTATTTCTCTTGTAAAGGAAAATATCATGAGTTATTTCTCTTGAA
Organism: Amphiura filiformis; assembly: GCF_039555335.1. Classification (NCBI taxonomy): domain Eukaryota; kingdom Metazoa; phylum Echinodermata; class Ophiuroidea; order Amphilepidida; family Amphiuridae; genus Amphiura; species Amphiura filiformis. The sequence continues at coordinate 2,227,361 of NC_092628.1, forward strand.
AAAGACAGCAATGACCAAACCCACTTATGCCCATAACACCTTGTAGATTGGTCACATATTTAGGAACATTTAGATTTAACTAACAAAGAACTTGAAAGATAACCAGAACTAAAGGCCATAACAGGATTCACTAATGACTCTGGGTTACCTTGGCTACTGAGTACCCAAATGGATGCTTTATAAATGAGGAACCATGTAGGACCATAGAGGTACATGCAAGCCATATGCTTCAACATAAAAAGTTCCAAGTTTTGTGATATTTGGAGAAAATATCAAGAGCTATCTCAAGAACCACTGAACCAATACTAGGCTTGAGTTGTTTGTACTCATTTTAATGCATTTTTCTTCTGAAATTAAATTTGAAACTTGTCTTCTGTAGTCGACATCCGCATGGAGAGAGTTAAGCAATAGGAGGGGTTAACTTAGAGTCCCAAGTTTACCGTTTTCTAAAATCCATTTTCCGTGTTGTAATCCGTGTTGTAATATTTGTAAATCCGTGTCATGAATAAAGCTTAAAATGTATAAACTATGATATTAATATCACAATAAAGTGTTCAATATCACAATCAATATGCTCTGATTTGAATGTTCTCATGATAATAGGCCAACTATTACGATGTTTGGAGGGATATAGGGGGTTCATGCCTCGGTAATATACCTTTATTTTGGTATTATTAAACAGTCTTTTTATCATAAAAATTGACATACACAACTCATGATTGTTTTTAACATTTATTTCTCTTATCTTTTAACAATTTTTGTCACATCATATAAAAATGTAATTTTCCGTGTTGTACCTCCAATTCCGTGAATTTCTTCCATTTTCCGTAAAACGGAAAACTTCGGACTCTAGGTTAGCTTACCAAGTCAGTAATCTTATTTTGATGTCCACTAAATCTCCTGACCACTCTTCTTAGTTCTACATCTACCACATGTACGGTAAAATCATCTGTATTCACTGCTAACATAGAACTGTGAGAGAAAAATTACGTAATGATTCAGTGACCAAATATCAGACAAAAAAGGATCTGCGAGTGAATAAATATGGCAACCTTATTGGAGGTGAATTAGTCCGCAGGGTGCTTTCAGTGCCAACATAGAACTGCAGCAACAAAAGGAGAGAAAAATTACCTGTTTCTTACTGGTACAAGCTTTTAACATATTATTTATAAAATTACAAAAGGGGGAAGTACCTTTGAAAGAAAAACAAACGAATGCCAGTAAGAATTAATTCTGCTCTCACTACAAAATGGCATTGAGAATTAGTACTCCATCCAACCTATACCTTTGAGTACAAATCAGTCATTTTTGGTTGCACAATTTTTATTGGGGCAGGCTGTAGTTTGACCCTGTATAATTATTGGCACTACTATTTTGCTTCATTACAACAAGGGTTATATCATGCTGAGCCAATCAGGAACATGATAAGAATGGTCAGTAGGGCTGAACAGGGTTAAGCTACAAGTGTTGAGAGATCTAAAAGCTATTTTGAGTGGTTTAATATTCAGATGATTATATCATGTAATAAACCAATCAGGGGCTCTGTAGTGGTGCCAATGTTAACAGGCAATTGCAATCTGATTTCATGAAAATGTGAAACCTGTACACATTTCATTGAAAATTATATTTTCAAATAATTAGTTTTCTTCTTCTGTGTTTAAAATAGTACAGTATCACAAGGAAAAATCTTTTCCAGTTCCCAGGAAATTTGAAAAAAAGAAAGAAAAAATAGCGGTCATGAGTTTTTAAGGTCACTCGGGATATTTGCATATTGTAATCTTACCTTTCTCTATGGAGCAACATTTGACAGACTGGACTTTCTATGTCCAGTGTGTGCAGTAAATGCTTGGTTTTAAATTTCCAAAACTTGACTGTCTGGTCTGCTGACCCTGTCACTGTGACTTGATTAAGGCCATCAATGGCTACACCACGCACTGAACCACTATGGGCTGCAAGGAAAGTCATAAAAACCTTGATTAAAGCTATCAATATGCTACACCAACACACCTAAATCTAACTGTAAACTTCGATAATAGCACCCTCAATAGGAGACAGCCCTTTTGCAAACAAAAATTAAGAGTAAAAAAGTAAAACAAAATATGCAACCATATTATTTCATAAATTCTGCAGTTTGCAAACAAAAGGTAGTCATATATTTAATTTTTCTAGTTTTATCAGTAGTCCATGTGGAAGCTTCAGTGTCTACAAGTAGGCATCTGGCAGATGACAAAATGCTCAGTTATTAACTGTTTTATTGGACAAGAAATATGCAGAGTTTGACCTATAAGATCTCTACAAATTATAATCTTGCAATTAGAAATGATTTTCTTGAAACAAGGGTAGCAAAAAAAACCATGTCAATTGTCCTAGGCTTAGGATCTACTGTGTAGCTTACACAGACATGTCCTGTACTCCAGCCAATAACAAGACAAACTGACAGACAGAGACATGGCACTAACCTGTAGGCTGTCCAAATGTTCCTCTGTGTAATCCTGATTGTATATTATATGTGTCCACATGGCCTGTGCTCCAGCCAATTACTACAAAGTTTCCACATGATGTGATATCTACTGCCTGAAATGTAGAAGAAACTTGGCTGTCATTGTAAATGAGAGAAGAGGAGGTGCTGGCTGCAGCAAATTTGTAAAATGACACATTGTAAACAGCTTTAATTGCCCCGGGACTATTTGAAAGTTTGAACCGAAAGTACTAGCATCTTATTTTCATCAAGCATCCCCTTTATATGTTTTTCTTTGTTAAGCACTGTGTTCTCAGTAGAGCGCTTAATAAATGTTTGTACAGATTGATAAATAAAAGCATCTAATTTTCAACATGTCAGATTTTCATCATTTACATTTGTGGCATTGTATGTCAAATTGAATTGAATTGAAATTCAGGGGTTTGGGCATGGAATTTGAAGGGGTCAATGAGGTACGTGTTTAACCCCTCAGGAGATAACTGAGGGATAACAGGTTTTCACCTGTGCTTTTTAAATGAAGGTCTCAAGAAATTCAATGTAATGGATCAACCTGATTTTCAATTGTAGTGAAGATAGTCATGCAGTCAAGTTAGCTCAATTGATAAGGCGTTCGACTATGGCGCAAGAGGTTGTGGGTTTGAATCCTGGCGGTGATTTAGTACACTCTTGTGGAAAATTGAGCTAGTTTGAAATTCCCCTGGAGAAGAAACTTATTGCTAATTGTCAAATGTTGTATCCAGTACGAAACTTGAAGACCTGATCCTGGCTGTGAAGGTCAACTGTGGAATGTCTAGGATGTGCACTCCTATGCTGCAATGTCTCTGAGTTGTTGTTTATTTAATGGTTTATGGAATGTGGAGCTGTAGTGGTCAACAACAACTTGTAACATGTGCTGAGGCTTGTGGATCAACATCTAGGCATTGTGCCTATGCGTAGTGCACTATAAATCACTGCACTATTTTCCCCTTTTTCACAATATTGACCTTTGAAATTTTCCAAATCTGCTTCAGTGGTTTTGACATACCACATCACATTTGTTGGATATCATAAGGCTTACCGTTGCTATGACATTATCTTGACCTTTGAACCTATCATGTGCGAGTTTATGTTTACCCATAGTGCATCTCTGGTAGTTCCATGTGGTAACTAGGGGCAACTGTTGATGACAGGCTACGATACCATCCCAATCACTTTCTCTGCTTGTTTCTATATGCGAGGGATATCAAACATGAAACATAAGTTAGTATTTCCACACCCATATTCTCACTCAAAATGTGGTAATGCTAGTGTAGTGATTTCAAAACATTTGCAAAGCTAATGGTGAACCATGAAACTGACATCAAGATAGAACAAGAACTATGCAGTTTCTTTTATATCTATACCACACAAAATGGTAAGCATTTGTGAAGAATCACAGAAAATGATTCTGTTCCTGTAAGACCTTATAAATACAGACTGCATCAAAATGATTAAGCAGGCCGCGATATTTTTTACTAGCCTGATCAGGCAGCCACCACTGCAAAATAACTTGCCTGAAAATTGCCCAAAATGTAAGCATTATCAGCCAATATCAGGTCGGCATTGATGACGCAACAATAAACAACATGTTATGACATGTACATCTTCATGATTGTATGCAAATGAGCATGGCCCATTGCCCCGGGGATCAGCACAGGTAAGCTGCAAACTCAACTTTCATTCATGATGCACACGCATTCTATTTAGATGTGAGCAATCAGTCCATCGTCCATTAATTACGTACATTTTCGTAGCACTAACAGATTTATTAGTAATCAAATGTTAGCCAGGTAGTTGTCATTACATACAAAATGAATAATAATGGGCCTAGGATGGAGCCTTGGGGTACTCCACATATCATATCCTCATATTGAGATTTACAGCATATCAAACTATATCACAACAGACTGGGATTGATATTGAATATTTAATTGAATTGGAGCTGAGATGTGGACAACAATCAGTCTAAGCATGGAATAATCAGTGATTACTATGGAACTATCAACAAGTTTGATGAATTGTTTTGTGACACATATGGTAATAATGTATTAAGTTTTAATTATTACAAGCTCAGCTGCATAAAATGTGACTGCCCAAACAGGCAGTGCTGATTGAAAAAAAAACATGCCCTAAATGAAATTCAATTGTCTCGGGCTATCGGACACAGGAATTGTGACGGCCTGTGATTATGTATATCCAACAGTTTCCAGTGATTGGGCTATTTCATTTCAAATCCGCACTACCCCTGTTGAAGATTTTGGAAACGTCTACCACATCAGAATGCTATTCGATACGTCTGATGTACAGTCCCTGTTGTAGTAGGCTTGACCCAAGTCTTTGTTCTGGTTCTCATGTACATAGTGTGGTATGAATACTTACCAGATACAAATGCTGTGATTGGTGGCATTTTAAGATGTTCTAATTTGGCTTTCTTCTTCTTGCCTAAGACTCTGTTGTAGTAGGCTTGACCCAAGTCTTTGTTCTGGTTCTCATGTACAGTGGAGAAAGACTTCAGAGAGCTGTCTTGTCCTGTATGGAAGCAATATAAGAGTACTCATTTGCACTAAAGAATTTAATGGATGGAGAATTGGCTTGAATTCTGACTACAGAAATGGATGTTACAAATTTTCTTTACATTGGAGAGTAAATATGTGACACAATCTACTCCATGGGGGCTAATGGAGGCACCTTATATACATGTACTAACATTAGGCTATCATATACTGAAAATACCAAAGGGCTAGCATCCTTTGTTTTTAAGTTCTGAAGTTTTGTGAAGTGTATTTTTCTTATGTATTTTATTGTTTTTTACTTCATATTTTTACCTTGATCTGAATTTCAAATTTGCTACCTTTGTCCCCCATGGACCACATATTGCCTTGGTCCCTACCCATGCTCGGTGAATTGGGTTATTCCAGTTGAATTCCATACACCCCTATGGAGACATGACTTTAATCCCCCACAGAGGGAGTGTAGATTTCAACACCATTCAGGTAATCCCATTTGAAATACACACTCCCTGTGTGGGAGATTCAGGTCATGTCTTACATATGGGATGTATGGATTTCAACTGGAATAGCCCACTAACTAACAAACTTCAAAGGTTGTAACTTCAATGTTTTACAAAGGCCCCAGATTACTTACATGTACTTACAAAATATTACAATAACATAAAACATCTCATGCTTCATATGTATATGGTCGCATGTCATAAGTTGGGTATGCAAAAAGGGTGGAGGGATTACACTTTTCTGAAAATTGCGATACAAATTTGATTGGCTTTCCGCAACCCCATATCCTACAGCAGTGGTTGATACCTCATTTTAAGCCTAATTTTATACTCTTTCAGTCTACTGAAGCATATAATTATATATTATTCAGTAAAAAAATCACATCAGTTGAAATGAAAAATGCCAGGGGTGGAGGAGCAGGCGGATGTGGAGCAGGCGGATGCGGGAGTGTGCAATAGGGCCTATGTGAAAATTCACATGTCAGCATGTCAAAACTACTGGTTACTTTTTTCACGAATCTAGTGAGGGTATGATGTATTGAAAGCTTTGAATGTTGAATTTGTACACCTAAAACAATTACTAACTATTTAAGGTGGTACTACACCCTGTGATAAATTTTGTGACTAATTTTGCATTTTTCTCAAATAAGTAACTACACACTGGTAACAAAAGTTATATGTATATTATAGGGGCACGGAATCCAATTACTTCACTGAAATTTCAGTGATTCAAGACAAGGGGTTCGATCATTATTATGTTAAGAAATGAGGTACATTCTAGCGGTACCTCTTTTCTTATCATAAATAACATACCGCTTGTCTTGAGTCACTGACATTCCAGTGTAGTAACTGGATTCCTTACCCCTATAATATATTATACATAAACTTTTGTTACCAGTGTGATATTATTTTTGAAAAAAATGCAAAAATATTCACAAATTTATCAAGGGTGTAGTACCACCTTAAAGGGTTATATGTTCCTTTTTTTCATTTTTAATGAAACCCTAGTTGAATTTCAGTATTTTTAGCAATATGCTAATGTACATTTCTCTTCTTGATATTCATTTCCTCAACAATAGAATAACCATCTTGCTAATTACAAATAAAAAGGTCATTGACCTCCACAATGTAATTAACATACGTACAATTATTTTAAATAGTTCATTTCAAGCATTAATGTATTGAGAACATATCCTCCAAATCTGATGACATTCTTGCATAAAATAAAAATTTTACAGTCATTTTTGTAATTGAGGTCCGATTTGAGAAAAATGCATTTGAAAATTGAGATTTACATAGGCGCCTGTGTATTAATTAATTAGTAATTAAGCATTATCTCAAAAATTAGGCATGTGCTAAGGTTAAAAGTGGTGTTAATTGTTAGAGGTTGTCAATATATACAACATATCAAAAAATTCATTTTTTGTCATTTTTGACCATGTAATGGAAATTGTACCCAACTTATGACATGCGACCATATGACAATCTGGGATTCATGCCTGGGAAAAAACTATGGTGATATGACACAAATTACAGTACATGTAAAAGACTTATTATCTTTTGCAAGGTTCCTTTTAAGCATTAACCATCATGTGTAGAGAGAAGTAATCCATTGGTAGAGCACCAGCGCAGTCACCTTCCGAGCCTTATTTCACCCTTATACAGATGAGCACTCCATTATAATGCCTCTTTGAAGGTGTCTTGGGAAGTATTTCTTGAACTTCATATCTCCTTGTCTTGGGTAGGCATCAAACAATTCTCTGAGGTCTCTGGACTTAGGACAAGACTCTGGTCCCACCGGTATATGGTTTAACCATATGTGACGTCAAACATGTGCATAGGACATTATGCAAAATACTTTGCGCTGGTAGCAGTATGCTTAATTTGTAAAATGAAATCTGCAAAACATTATATACCATACCTGCACTAAGAATATTTTGACCTTTGTTGCCATGGAAGTGTATTCTAGTTGGGGGTGAACTATGACCTGACCTGACCCTTAGCTGCCTGCCACTTCCATCAGCTTGGTCCAATATCCACATCTAGGAACAGTGCAAATGAGAAAGAATATAAACTTGTAATTATAAATTTTGACAAACATCAATTTTGTCTGAATAAGAAGGTTCTGAAATATCAAGAATCAAGAAATAGATGTGCACTGTTCATTGAGGTACATTTTGTCGCTATCGACCCAAGTTTTACAAGTTAGCAAATCAGTACAGAAAATTGAAATGGGAGAAATTTATTATGGGAAGTGGAAGATATTTAAAAGTTTTCACTGACCTTGATATGGTTATCTGATGAGTTAGTAATCATGACAGGTTCTGACTGTAAGAATGCCATGCCAGCTATTGATTCCCTGTGAGCATTTCTCATCTGGGCTTGAAGTCTCTTCTCTTCCAAATTCCATAGTGCTATGTGGCCCAGTGTACTGCCAGTAGCCATAATGGGTTGACCATCTGAGGAATACAAGTGGATTAGATTAGATAGGATTATTCTTTGGTTCACCTCAAGTTGCACTGCAAGCGTGCTGACAAACTCCCCTTGTACGTGTGCCTGTATGCTCTGCACGATTAACTTTACATGCCCGATTCCACACTGCGACCAGCAAAGTACATACCAACGTCACTACGTCACTAACTTGAGGCGAACCAATGTATAGATATGGCTAGATTGGACTACATTAGATTAGATGAAAATTTATTTGCTGTTGGAACCTACTTACATCCATTGGAAAAGCACAGTGAAATTCAAAGCTTAATTAGTGTCCTCTGGGATTTCAAGGCATAATAAATGATTCTGCCACTGATATTACCCCTGATACTAGGTATGTTATTGTTCCCCTTCCAAAGAAAGGAGACCTCAGCCTCATGAACAACTATAGAGGAATCACACTGATGTCAGTTGCAGCTAAGGTGTACAATAGGATCCTACTGAATAGAATCAGGGACCATGTTGATCCTGTAATAAGAAGTAACCAGGCGGATTTAGACCAGGCAGAAGCTGTGCACAGCAAACGCATATCCTCCGTAGAATCATGGAGGCTTTCCATAGTTACCAACTTCCACTAACTATAACATTCATTGACTTCAAGAAAGCCTTTGATTCAATCAACAGGAAGATGATGTTTTCTGTTTTGCGGCACTATGGTATCCCTGAGAGCATTGTAAAGGCAATACGTGTACTGTATACTAATTCGCAAAGTGCAGTATTGGTAGATGGCAACATCTCGGATCCTTCCTAGTGACTACTGGAGTTTTGCAGGGGATGTTCTGGCCCCATTCCTATTCATTGTTCTCATCGATTATTTGATGACGATGGCTACCGAGGGTAATAACAGCGGTGTTGAAACACACCAGCGTCGCTCCAGGCGTTATCCTGCCAAGGTTTTGAGCGACTTGGATTTCGCTGATGATATTGCCTTGCTTGAATCTTCCATCCCGCAGGCACAGGCACAGCTGACCAGAACAGCGGCTGCAGCAGAAAGCCTGGGTCTCATCATCAGTGTTCCCAAAACTGAGTACATGACCATCAACTGCAATCCTCAGCCACCACTCCAAGTATACGGAGAACCCATCAAGTATGTCACTGATTTTAAATATCTTGGTTCCATGATGGGCTCTAGCACCAGTGACCTCTCCCGACGGAAGGCGCTTGCTTGGTATGCATTTTGGAAACTGGAGCATCTGTGGAGAAGTCCAACAATCACTGTTGCAACAAAAGTCAAGCTGTTTAACACCACTTGTGTTACAGTATTGCTCTATGGCTGTGAGTCCTGGGTGATATCTACTGATATGGAAAATAAGATCAACGCTTTTGGTACATCATGTTACAGGATAATGCTGAACATCAAGCGCACCGACCATGTTAGTAATGAAAGGGTCTATGCCATCACCAACACTGTGCCTCTTATCAACTCTGTCAGATCACAACAACTCGATTCCTGGGACATATCCTGAGGATGCAGGAAGATGAACCATGCAGAAGATATGCTCTCTACACCCCATTACATGGTAAAAGAAGACCTGGAAGGCAAAGAACATCCTACTTGTCTTATGTGCAAAAACTGTTGGGGGATTTTGACAACTTTCTACTGCCAGATGCCATTGCCACTTTGGCTTCAGATCGTAGTACATGGAGAAACTGTGTAGTCGCCTGCTTCGCAGCCGAATGAAATGAATGAAAATGAATGAAAACTAGGTATTGGAAATATGTGGATGACTTGACACTTGCTGAGAATCGCACTCATCCCACGTCTAGCAAACTCCAGGAGGATTTAGATAACTTTTTGCAATGGACCAGTGACAATAAACTGCACGCTTAAATCCCAGAAAGTGTCAGGTTCTCCAGGTGTGTTTTAAAAGAGATGTACCTCTTCCATCTGGCTTATAGATTAACAACACTACACTTGAATATGTAAATGATGCAAAAATTCTTGGTATCTGGATTAATCTCAAATGGGATAAAAACATCTTTGATATCACCAAAAAGGCCAACGGCTGGCTGTACATGTACATGCTACGCATGTTGAAAAAATTTGCTTGTAAGCATGAAGAGCTGATTACAGTGTACAAAGGGTATATTAGACCTCTAAAGGGTATATAAGACCTCATCTTTAACTGCTGGCCAGTCTAAAACACTTGAACAGCTGCAGAGATGAGCTTGCAGGATAGTCCTGGGCAAGAATTTTACAACTTATTCTATTTCTATCAGCTCCTCTCATTGTTTTTATATTTGTTTGTTTAAACGGTCGCTCCGTGTGGAGACACGCTTGGGTCCTGATGGGACCAGGCTCAAACAAAATGCTCAAGCCAGGCTAAATAGCCTATATAAGCATGCTGGCATGTATGGACAGAGAAGTGAGAAACAGATTTGAAGACAAAGACCAAGGAAAAGAAGGCCACTCCCAACAATCAAGTTAACAATTTTACTGTCAGCCTTTGGGTCAAGAGAAAGGAAGTGCTTAATCCAATCTCAACTGCCACTGAGGACATATGCCATTGTGATGATTTAAATGAAATTTTATCATTTTCATATTTTTATATACATGACTTTTAAATTTGCTGCTGTGATAAAATTGTGTTTTATTTGCATCAAGTGCAATAATTGTAATTTTGATTGTTGTACATTTTTTTGATGTGTTTTAAGATTGCAGTTTGTCATGTAATTCAGCCTTAGGGCTGCAATTTTAAATAAATATACATTACTACTACTACTTGAACTGTCAATCATATCAGATCTTTGTAAGATTGTTGTAAAAGGATAAAAATTCTTTGATAACAATTATTGCAGTCTTGTACAATGTAGATCAATAGTCCATGCCATTCATTAAATTCGACAAGACTGACTGAGCTTCAACAAATATAACTTATAATATGTCATGAACCATCATACATGTAAATGCTCTTTGCAATATCACTTGAATATACCTGTTCTAAAGGCTATGGCTGTGACTGGTCCCCATTCTTGTTTGAATGTTATGATAGTTTCATCAAACTTGAGATTGTGTACTATGACTGTGCCATCAACATGGCCTACTGCAACCACATCAACTGCTGGAGCCTAGGAAAAGAGAATTGAAAAAAAAAATATGGGCAGAATTTCTTAAATGTATAGCGATGTTACTTAACTTATTTAGCTCTCCTTGTATAGGCCCATTTTCAATATGCATAGATATATATGTGACACAATCTGACCCACTCAGTTCAAAAATTGTGTTATTACTATTACTACATGTAATTTACTCAGTACATAAGCTTACTGATGTTGAAAGTTATGAACTTTATATAGATACTTACTTTCTTGTGCTTTTTGCTACTTACATGTGCTTATATCTCAATTCTAATATTGCCGAGTTTGCTCTCATCGGATCAGATCATGTCACAAACACCTTGTACAGTAAAGTCCCTTACTTGTTTGAGTGGTAATGAATTTTAACACAATTAAAAGCAATCATGTTAACATTGATATGAACATGAAAAGAAATTTGTTGCCTCCAGTTGGATACTGCACTTGTGTAAAAAAAGAATGATCTTGACATGAATGATGATCAATATTTAACTTACTAATCAACATAAGTCTTGAAATGTTATCGATAATGGAAGACTCATCATGACTGGCATGCGGTTTTCAGTACAGTAATAAGTGTGAGGCCTTTATACAATGTAACTTACTTGTTCAATGACTGATATTGGTGCTCCCCACCCTTGGAAGGTATAGATGAGCTTGCTGCAGAGATAAACAACAAGAATATTAGGATGATACCAATATGCAGGACATATCAATGAATAAAAGTAAACAGATTCAGTATGAAGTCTTTATTAAAGGTGAACCTCATTGAAAATAAAGTTATATATCAATGGAAAGCTTATGATGTCAGGATACCAAAAATTATTTTTTCCGATTTTTTTGATGGCCAATAAAGCTGAAAAATTAAAAAATGAATGAATTTTTGGTCTTTTTAAGCGCGTAAAAAAGCACCCAAATCAATCGTCTATGACCTTGGGAATGCTCGTGACGTAAGCTCAGGGTTATGATCACGTGAACCTACTCGGAAACATGTAAACAAGACTTGCTTCCTGTACTTTGCAAGCTGTCCGGCAAGTCTGATTTTCACAATAAAGCTTGAAATTAGAGGACTCTTCAAGTTGCTGGTTCCTTCTATATATATTAGAAATAATAGAATTATTGTCAGCACATAAATTTTCCGTAAATTTTGACAAAATCAGTCATAACTCGCTGGGTATAATTGGGTAATTGATTTTGAATTTCGCGCTGGGATCAGTTCCATGCGCAGTGCTTGCTGCTACCGTATACCGCTCATGTCATGGACTGAATAAACAAATTAAATACTTGTTTGTGACATTCTCTATTCTATGTATTTTCGCAATAAAGCTTAAAATTAGAGGAATATTCAAGTTGCAAATAATAGAATTATTGTCAACACATAAATTTTCCGTAAATTTTGACAAAATCAGTCGAAACTGGATGGGTATAATTGGGTTATTGAGTTGAATTTCGGCGCTGTGATCAATTATTCCATGCGCAAATGCTTGCTGCGACCGGTGTCCGGTCATGGCATAATATAAACATCAAATACTTGCTTATCAAGTGACATTCCCTGTTCTTGATTCATTATAAAATATCTGATTTCTAAAAAATATTGTCTTGCAGTAATCAAAAAAAGATTTCATTAAATCCAGCTCATAAAAAGGTTTTTCATATCTAGCGCCGTGATCATTCCCGGTCGGATATCATTCATTGCGGAAAATATTCTTTCCATGAATTCACAATTGAAAGAAACATACTTTATAAATACAATTTAGGCTTAGTAGACCGAATATTTGATGGAATTCTGAAATCTAAATTATAATATTGTCATTTCTGTCACAATTCTTGATGATAGAACAATCGGTGTAGCCCTACTGAAAAAGAAAAACATCCATGTAAATTGTTGTATGGATGATGGTAGTAGCGACATACTGCAGAAATTGCAGGAGCTGATGTCTGCTAGGCGGGTATGACCAAACAGCGCTAAGCGCTTAGCGTCGTATTCGGGAGAATTTCTGCTGTGTAAGACTATTAGCTGATTTGATCAATCGTTCCTTGATATGAACATTTACAGGAATAAATTTTGCTGATGAAGTAGCAATATAGTTGGAAATATCAGAATGTGAATATCAAATCGGTCATTTTGTCTGCAAGTACAGTACAGTCGCGGATACACTCGGCGACTGAGACTCGATCAGTCACTGAGTTCATCCACCATGGTTCATCCCGTGCACGTGCGTATCTACGAGTTCGGCTATCATACATGACCGGTTGCAAAGCTAAGAAATAATTTTAAAAAATCCTGTACATGTACCTTATTCTATTCCCTCATTTTCTCATTGTGATAAGTTCATCTCAACTTGGTGGGACGATCTGAACTGGTAGCACTAGCAGTTATTTTTGCAATCTGTTTTCATTCCGGTTCTTGGCGAATCTTCGCTCTTCGTGCTTTACTGTAATATTCCCTATGCATATCGTGGATGGCTTGGGATGGCTTGGCCAACACTTTCTCCATTTTTATCCACACACTTTATTCAGGAACTTCTTTATTTGATCATGATGTTTCCTTCATTTTATTCTTATTTTATTGAAGATATTTTTCATGTAAAGTAAGTTGGCAATGACTGAATTCGTACATCGGCCCGATGCATGACACAGTAATGCATGGACATTGTGTTTACTATCAAACCCGGAAGTAACTGTGTGTCCCCGAGCTGACGTCATCAACGAAAGCGCCCAATTTGAACGATTTCGTTTTGTAATTTAGGGGGGGTGCCAATATCCAATCTTTGCATGGAGATTTTGTCTAGCCTGGTACGTTAGGCAAATAAAAAATATTCTTTTCTGCTTCCTGACATCATAAGCTTTCCATTGATATATAACTTTATTTTCAATGAGGTTCACCTTTAAAAGACAACCTTTTAGGGGATGTATGGGGGATAAAATAGGATGCTGCACAAAGTGGGTTAACTGCTCTCCTATATATTGTGTATGCCATACTTCGAAAATGTTAATTGTTTTGTTTTTTCACAAAACTTCTTCCATTTTTGGTTCTGCTGAACTATCCCAGTAGCACAATATTTTGGTTCCCATTGGTGACAATCATATATTGCACTGTGGTTTGCTCCAGTGTTACACATGCATTTTGACAGTCATCCTTATAACTTCTTTGGTATTGACATACATCTTATACATGAAATAAACTTACTTTGTTTTGATGTTCCACAGCTGCATTGTTCCTTGTCTACTTCCAAGTAGAATCTTATTGAGATAGGTCGTAGGATGCATAATAGCAGTGATACAAAATGCCAAGTTATCAAATGACAGCTCCAGGTAGATTTCTGTATCAAACAAAAACAGGTTTTGTTGAATTACAACACAGGTATTGCATGGTCTATCGCTACATGTTTTTGTAGTTCCTTGTCTTGGTGTGTGATTGTGTTGTTTGTTTTGTTTTTTCTTTCCTTGTTTACAACATGGCAAGAACACTTGATTATTTACAAGGCAAAGTCTACACTACATGCATTTTAATCATGACATGCGGGGAAACGTCTTATCCATGTATCTTCAATCTGATAGATCTTGATCTGATAGGAGGAGGGAAAGATGAGCAATAATTTGGGACAATAAATACAGTGGGGTCAACCAATTTGAAACCAAGTGAGGAATATCTTAGTCCTTCAGTAGGCGTGGCTGAAACCTGGCTGGCAGATTACATCTCCAGCAGTTGTGTTCTTCAAGATATGATCATATTTAGAAATGATCGGAACACTCATGGGGGTGGCTATATGTGTGGAGTGTTTTATCATCCTCGTAGTGAATATGGAATCACTTGACTGTCTTGATGAAACATTGTACAGCCTACACCCTGAAGGCTATGCTGGCACATTCCTTATGGGAGATTTCAATGTTGACCAATCGCAATCACATCACCAGCAATAATCCAGATTCAATCCTGGACCTTGTCTTTAATACCAACACTGATCAACATCTGACTATTACATTTGTACATGGTGACATTCAATATCAAAATCAAAACCAAGAGACTTGTCAGCATAGCTCCAGTCCTTGCTCGTATCTTCAGTATATCTGCTCGTCAGGCAAATTGCCCATGGGTTGGAAAATAGTTCCTGTGTACAAGAAGGGGGATAGTTCTAATTATAGACCAATTGTCTTAACGTCTGTTGCTTGTAAAATGCTTGAGGCTATCAAGTGATGAGCTATAAAGTCATCTGCTCGGTCTCATGTTTGAAAATCAGCATGGGTTCTATCCTGGCAAATCATGCCCCGCAGCCTTTTGTGAAGCCACCACAGAATGGCTTGCTGCCCTTGATCATCAACTGCGCATCGATCTACATTTGTAATATCCATAAACTATGGCCGTGTATTTGACTCTATTTCCCATCAAAAAGCTTCATAAGTCATATGGCAATGGATAACATCATTCCTTACTGGCCGTTGCCAACGTGTTATGTTTCGCGGTGCTAGTTCAGAGTAGACCAATGAATTATCTGGGGTCCCTCTTGCCTATATATACGTAAACAATCTTCATCATCATCTACAGTTGCCCATGTACGCTTATGCTGATGACACATTCATTTTTAGAAACATAAAAACTGACACTGATATTACCATTTGCAATCTGATCTAGACAAATTAAACTGGTGCTCAAACAATAACGCTCTCCAATTAAATGCCAAGTGATGTGTATAACTAGACACAACAACACACCATTCATTTTCCACCACATTAATAACACTAGTCTTGCTACTACTGATAACCTGCATCTCCTGGGTATAACACTAATAACAGTCTCCAGTGATCTTTCATGGAATTGTCATGTCAACAACATAGTCAAAAATGGCAATAAATTACTCTGTTTTACCAGAATTGTTGTGGGAAGTAAGAACTCATAATGTTCTACTCAAACTTTGCCATGTTTACCGAACTCTCATTTTGCCAATATTAGATTATTGTTCACCTGTTTGGAATGTTTACAAGAAATATAATACTGATAGTCTGTAGTCAACAAGTGAGTTAGTAATTTACAGATTTGATGTCCCAAATCTTATGTTGACTGTCAAGAACCACTGAACCAATACTGGCTTGTTTACAAGTACTCATTTTAATGCATTTATCATGCTCCCAAATATGGTCATGAAAATTTACATTTCTGAAATTTTGAAAATTTACCTGTAGACTTGATGTCCCATATCTTAAGTTGACTGTCTTCATCAACAGACACAAGATGCTCTCCAAATGGTAACAGCAGGTGGACATCACTCACATGGCCCTCATACGTATGGATGATCTGTGTATCATAGTATCAGTACAATAATTATTATGTAAGTATAGAATACATGACTGCAGCTCTGTAAAATATGCATGGAGCATGGTGACAGAACCAACTCACGCAAGTGGTCAGCAATGGTGGTGCCAGGATTTTTTTTTTTTTTTAGTGGGGGGGCATGGGGGGGCAAAGTGAATTTCAGGGTGGCAAAATCGACAAATTTTACATGATTTGGGGGGTTTTGCCTCAAGGGAAAAAGTGGGCGGAAAACTGGGGGAAAGAAAAATATTTGGGAAAATGCCCCCTTGCCCCTCTCCCAAAAAGAACCACAATACATGTATATTATATAAACAATTATTGAAAAGTCATGTTTTGCATTCCATACCCATTCAAATCTTCAAGGTGTAACTTTTCATTAATTTTAATTAAAATAATCTAGATGATGAAAATTAAACCCTAAATATCAAAATTCTCGAAGCTTGGCTTATAGTGGTCAGGCTTTCTAATGCCAGCAGACTAGCCCTATCAATGTAGATTCATTTTATGGATTTATCTTTCTAGGTGATCGGGTGATATCAAATTGTAAGCAATGGTAGGATTAATTGAGCTTAAGCCTTATGGCCAAGGTGGAATACTTCGCAATTAAACAAACATATTCTGGTCCAAAAGATTGCATGAGCGCACCTTAAAGTTCTGCTTTCATGCTTAGTACCCTACATGTACATGGATGTAACAGCTCCTTGCCCAAGAATTACTTAAAATACCTGTACCGTAGGATAAGTGTGAAATTGTCCTCATAATATAGGAATATGACTTAGATATTTTGTGAAAATGAGGCTTTTGAATGATAGTGACTCACCTGGCGTCCATTAGCAAATGCTCTGATGATATTGTGACATCCAGTGTACACCAAGAATGCATCCACTGCCAGACATGTGATATCATCTGGATGAGAGTTACCTACATAAATACATCAAAAATACATCAGTGAGATATATGGAAAGAGCCCTGTGCAGTTATGATTTCTTTGCTTATTACCATCAGCAGTTGTTTGTTTCCACCAGCGTTTAACAGTACACAGGATAACTTGATCGCAGAGATGAGGCTAGGGTCCATATTACTGTACATGTACCTCCGCAGCAAAAAGAAATATACCAACCATATCATTTTGGTGAAGTGTACATGTAGGTACACCCTATAGAAGTGTATTTACTTGCTACTACATGTAACTGATTGGCCTAAAATGGACATATCTCAAAATGCCACAAATGCATGACCCGAGTGGTGTCCAATGAAGGAGAACAATGTAAGAAATACAATAAAGAACATCAGGGCTACTCCTATCCTATTATGCTAATAGTTTTAATGTTATGTCCATTTTACTATAGGCCCACCTCCCATGCCAAAAGATGTAACTGACTCGTATAAGAAGTTAAGTCTTTCTTATGTTGTGTATTGATCTAAGAAGTGTGTCCATGGGACAATTTGTGACTGGTCTAAACTTACATGTATT
The DNA here is from genome assembly GCF_039555335.1 of Amphiura filiformis. Lineage (NCBI taxonomy): Eukaryota > Metazoa > Echinodermata > Ophiuroidea > Amphilepidida > Amphiuridae > Amphiura > Amphiura filiformis. The sequence continues at coordinate 2,245,221 of NC_092628.1, forward strand.
CATTAACCAGTCTTTAAATCTGACAGTAGGCCTAGTGACCCTTATGCATACTGTGATATTTGACAGCAAGGTATGATGATGTGGGACTTGTTCTTTTTAATACTACATGTACAATATAGTTCAGTTGTTAGTTTGAAGATTAATATTAGGTAAAGGGTAAACATTTAATTATCAAGTTAATTAATATTTAAACTGTTTTAAATTAATAGTTATTGTTTAATTTTTAAATATTAATAATTAAAAGAATACAATTAAACAAAAACTAGGTACCGTACTCCTAAACCTAGGCTTAAAGAGCCACTTGAATTATGCCCCTACCTCGGTTCACCTTTGCGGTTCAACAACCGCTCTAGTTTTGTCAAAAGTGACGATGAGGGACAACTATCGCTTCTAACTTAGTAATTAATGGGTGTAGCCTAATGGATACATGTAGGTGTAAAGAAATCTGAACCATTATACAAATAAGCTATATATTTTTAACTATTTAAATCCTTATACCACATCTACTTAGTACAATAAAATGTGAAAAATTATGAACTTTCTAATTTGGTCATAGATGCAAGATACTTACTGACACTAACAATGCCAAGTTTGGAACACTGAAAAGAAAAGAAAAAAGCCAAGAACATCATCATTAAATGGTAATTAATGTAAGCCATTAAAGATATCAACGTATCAAAAGAATGGATATGGGGAACTAAAAGGCTTAAACTTATAATTTTAATCCATCAAATCTACAATGTAAGTGTAATAAGCATTATATTCGCATTACAATATTAACACAAAAGCCATTGCAACATAAAATTTCCTTTAGCTATAAATTGTTAGCTTTTTCTGTCAGACCTGTCCCCTTTTAATATTGAGCCGAACAACTGAGATAACTATTACTAAAACCAAGCAAAGAAAATTGGAATTTACTAATAAACCATGATTTACCGTACCTTATTACGAAGCCCTTTTGTGTCCCACCGTATAGGTATTTTTTAAGAAAATGTTTCTGACTTTCTGTCTAACCAAATTTGTAATCAAATTTCATTGTAAACCAAATTTCATTCAAGTAGTGTTCAAGTGCAAAATTTTGCGCGCAATTGTTTCAAAAATGGGTGCAGGGTGGGGGGAGGGTAGTCCGAATAATCAGACCCAGAACGAAATATTAATTTCTGACATGATCGTGTTCTGGGTCTGAACTGTTTCCATTCGAAATCTTGATGCCAAATTGGACATAAGAAGCACATGGTTCTACTTCACAGTTTTTTAATCCCCTATTCATGTTGCGTTAATCACTCTATTGTGGACCATCCTTTTGATACTTTGAGTATTTGGACAAGTGGAACAGTTTTGACAGGCCTTTTGTCTACCTCTCTGTTTGTAAACAAACGAGGAGGTCGAAATTGTCCTCCTCGGCGAATATGAAAGGCAGCGTAATAGTACGGCACTAGGGGGAGGGCACCTTTATAAAAATACAGCCTTGCCCCGGGCGCCACAACCTAGCTATAGTTACGCCACTGCACTAGGCGCAAACTAAAAATTAACTTAAGTTTTATATCAAACAATCATTTATGTAGATGACAGGGAAACCTCCTGAGTTAACACATTTGCTAGTCAGTTAAAATGGCCTAAACCGGCAACAATACAAATTTACATTGAAATTTAAAAGAACCGCTTGCTCAAGGAAACCTTCATAAATATATTGTTGTCTATACTTCACTTGACCCAAATATGTGACCCTCCAGCACAACCGAGCCCGGAAGTTGCCAATCATCACTTTTCAGATATTCAACCAAAATATTCTGCTTGAAATTAGCTTGAAAAAGGTGTATCATGTCTATAGTACTTGACATTTAAGTAGTGAAACATCAATATAACAGTCAATAAATCCTTTGTTTCCTATTGTTTATTGTTAAGTTCAATGGAGCATATAATATATCTCAATAGTGGCACTGGCGACATCCGGGCTCAGTTGTGCTGGAGGGTCACATATATGATTTTTTTTGGTGATGAGAGACTCGCACATGGAATTTCAGAGGGATTTTGATAGCAGTTCCATTAAAAAAAGGTGCTATCGTCATGAGACTAAGATCTAGAAACACCCCCGTAATGCTGGTTTGGGGAATAACTTTGGCTTTGCTACGGAAAGTGCTGCAAAAAGGTTTTCAGTGTTGGCTTTCTTTACTAAAGGGCTTTAATTTATATAAAATGATGCAGTTTGATGGCAAATTTGAATTCACCTGGCATACATAATTTATGATTTATGGCATGGCATGGACATGGTCGACAATCACATGTCACATGACGATGGCAAAAGTTTAATTTTAAAAGTACATTGACTGTCATTGTAGTGTACATAACAATCGTGTTTTTTTTAAACAGAATTTTGAAAAATACTAACATGACTGAGGGAGTCCTCCAGGCCCGTCGGAACCGCTACGGCCGGTGGTACGGCCATGGCCGTACCACTTTTCAGCCAAAAAAAAAGAGGAAAAGAGAGAAGAGAAGAGAAAGAGGAAAAGGAGAAAAAAAAAGAGAAAAGGGAGAAAAGGAGAAGGGAAAAGGTTAAATTGCACGTATAGTAGGCCCATGCCTAAATCGCAGTTGGGTCAATCTATAGCCTATAGGCCTAGGTCTGTGATTATTTTGCTTGCGGGTCCTCTGCCCAAAAGCATGTGAAAATTACGGCGGGACCCCGATATGCAGGGCCCGTCACATTGTCACCAAAGTCAGTATAATTATAGAGACGCACTCCGTGCCGACTTCAATTCAACATCGATCCATGCATGCTTTAATTGCGACTCTCAAGTCTTAGGCCTATTAAGTGTCCGTGTAACATTTATAATTTTACAAATTGAGTTCGGGACCTTTTTTTGTTTTAAAAAGCAATGATAGTGTAAAAATGATGCACCAAATGGCTTCAATTGGACCTTCATTTTGCAAAATTTCCAAAACTTCTCAGGGGGTAGGCCTACATCCCCCAGGCATCCCCCTCAGACAAAGCTGCGTATACAAACAACTGCCCGTTTTCGTGTCTGTATTTAATACCCACCACTTGATGTTTAAACCAATATTATTCATAAAATAACAGTGAAAAAAATGGCCTTCAATTGGCTTGTCATTTCGTAAATTTGATATTTTCGGCTTTTTCAAACTAATACACAATAATAGTGCTCAAATTTGGTCTACCAAATGGCTTCAATTTGGTCTTCATTTTGCAAAAGTTTCTCACTTCTGAGGGGGGGGGGACACATCCCTGCGTGCGCGACTTTATTTACATGTAAAGCAATATCGGGTAATTTATAAAGGTCAAACTTGTCCACGAATGGCTGCAATTGGGCCATCATTTCGCAAATTTTCGGCCTTTTCAAACTTAAAATTTTACACAATAATAGTGCAAAAATAGTCCACCAAATGGCTTCAATTACATGTAGGTCTTCATTTTGCATCATTTTCTCACTTCTGACACCCGCGTGCGCAACTAATATGGGTACATAGGCCCTCTAATAGGCCTAATTATAAAGCAATAATTCAGACAATAAAAGTTAAAACTTGTCCACAAGTGGCTTCAATTGGGCCCAGACACGGAAAAGCCCAGATCAGCCCTTGAGCTGGTCTTCCCTGGGGCCGTGTTGCTACATAAATTTACATGTTACATGACATCATTAATCAAGGATATTAAAAGTAAATGGAAATATATAAAACAAGTATAAAAACTATATATGACAAAGTGATAAAATATAAATTAAACATACAAAGCAAGTACAATTGACAAAATAATACGGTAACCAAAAGCAAACATTTAGGCAAAGTTCAATTCATAATTACAGTAAAGCAATCTCCTGAACGCAGCAGATCTATCGCACAACTGTGCTTCAGCTGAGAGATCGTTCCATAGATGAGCACCCCTGTACGAAAGATCATGCGTTTCTTAAAGTTATTTGAAGGAAAAGGAACATCAATTTTATTTGGATTACGCCTGAGATTATAATTATATTCCTTTTTCTCAAATAACATGCAAATATTATCAGGAAGTATGTTGTTTGTAACCCTGAACATGAACTCTGCCAAATGGATGTTTCTTATTTCAGCAAGTGTCAACCAGCTGAGTTGATTAAGAACTTCAGACCCTGATGTGTCCCAAGGAACATTGCAAATATATCTAGCAGCTCTTGCCTGCATTCGATGCAACTTAATTGAATCTGTTTTGGTACAATTACCCCAAATTATATCACAATAATTGAAATGTGGTGCAACAATAGAGTTGTATATAAGCTTGAGAGCACTCATGGGAACTAATGACTTAGCCCTCCTAATCATAGAAATACTCCTGGCAGACTTCTTCAACAAATAATCAATATGATCATGCCAATTTAAATTACTATCAATTATTATACCCAAGTGGGTGCAAGAGAAAACTCTTTCAATAATATCACCATTAATATGAACATTCAAAACATCATCATTAATTTTAGCCAATCTTTGTAGTGTTCCAAGCATAATAAATTTAGTCTTATTTACATTCAAACTTAGCTTATTATTGTCAAGCCACTGTTTCATTGAAGAAAGGTCATTATTAAGGTTATGTACAATATCAGCTGGGTTTTTGCCAGCACAGTAAATAATGGTATCATCAGCATACATGCTGATCTTAGTAAATTTAAGACAGTTTGGTAAATCATTAATGAAAACAATAAAAAGGAGAGGTCCAAGTATTGAACCTTGAGGCACTCCATAACTAATAAGATCAAAATCAGAAAGAGAACCATTAACAAATGTAGCTTGGGTTCTGTTTGAAAGATAACTACTGAACCAATCAATACTGTATTTGCTGATTCCATAACACTGCAATTTTTTGATCAAAATGGCATGGTTTACAGTATCAAATGCCTTTTTTAAATCAATCATTGATACACCAATAACATTACCATCATTTATATTGTCAAACCAATCTTCAGTTATTAAGGCAAGCGAAGTTGAAGTAGAATGTGAAGGGCGAAAACCAGATTGGTAAGGAGAGATCAAATTGTTAGAGTCTAAATAACTATAGAGTTGATCAAAATAGCCCTTTCAATAATTTTCGATACAACTGGTAAAATAGAGATAGGCCTGTAATTGTTTGGATCAGAATGCTGGCCACTCTTGTAGATAGGTGTGACTTTTGCTTTTTTCCAATTTGTTGGAAATTTGCACGTCATGATAGAATAATTTATTATGTGAGTCACAATAGGTGCAATTACATACGCTCCTGCCTTTAAAAGTCTTGCAGGGATCTCATCAAAACCAGTGGCTTTGTTGGTAGGAAGATTACATAATTGTTCAATAACATATTCAACAGTCACTGGAATTATATCAAAGGAGAGATCATTGGAAAAATCATTAACATTATTATCAATATTTCTACAAGCATCATGAATATCAACAGGTCCAAGTTTGGCAGCAAGATTAGATCCAACACAAGTGAAGAACTTGTTTAATTCATTTGAAATGAGCTTTGGTTCTGTTATATCCCGATCTTCATTTGAATACAATTTATTTTAGAAGATGATTTCCTAGAAGGAACAATATAACATGAGTTGTTTCCATGTTTTCTTTGTATTACCTTTACAAGCAGCAAGAGAATCTGTAAGATATGTACGCTTACTTTTCCTAATTGCACTGGTAACTTTATTTTTTAGACAACGAAAATTGGCCCAGTCCATATAATTATTGGACTTTACAGCTTTTAATTTAGCCATGTCACGCTTATTCATCAATTCACTTGACTGGCCGTCTTTTTGCAAATTTTAGGCTTTTTCAAACTAAACTTTTATACAATTTAAAAAAGTGACAAAATGGTCCACCAATTGGCTTCAATTGGGTCTTCATTTTCCTAAAAGTTTCTAACTTCAGACATCCCCCCACGTCGCACAAGCATTTTTTTTTCTTCGAAAATTGGGCTTTCAAATTTACTATCATGTGTAGGCCTACTGCAATCGAAGTCTAGACTTATCATGAACTGGTAACATAGACGTTCGCCTTTTGTATCTCTTTCCTTGTTGGAAAGGTATAACGTTGTGGAGATAGGAACATGTACGACCATCCGGGACCTACTCTGCCATGTTTGGCTGAGTAACGCTTCACGTTGAACACGGTCTTTTGTGCCTATGTAAATTATCCTCTGACAGGGATTGTGTTGAGAAATGACCCAACGACTTTCACGTGCTTGGAATTGTACCATTGACATTTATCAAATTTTGGACGTTCGGACAACGATCGGATCTTTCTATATATGCAGATCATATTCGTTAGCCTGATATCTGGCCTTTAAACTTACCAATATTCTTCAGAAACTTGCGCATACATCTTTACGGCTTGAAATAGACGACATTTGTGTGATATTGGCAATGTCAAAGGTTACGATAATCTGGACTATTCTACTTTACGGGGGAGTCCGAAAATGAACTTTGGCAGGGGCTGAAATGCATTTTTTACTAGCGCAATCTCTGTTTGTAACTAAAGCATTTGGAGTTCCAAGACAATCCAGCGTGTATTTTTATTCCAACTGGCGGCCGGCCGGTCGGTCATGCGTGAGTTATTCTCGTTTTATACAGGTGTTTTACGTTTCATGTTAATTTACTATTCCTAGTCCACTACTCCGTCATTTATCCACCCCACAAGTAAAATGGACATGCGACCCGGGATGTGGCGAGGTCAGATGCGGTTGCATGATGGTATAATTGAAGACCGAATTAAAAAGACTAGTTTGCGTCTGACGTCAGGGCAAAGGCGCGACGTGATTGGTTACTGACCTGCGCAGTACGGCATTTTTGGTCTGGTTGACAGGGCGTCATACGCAAACTAGTCTTTTCAATTCGGTCTTCAAGATTGTTGCAAATGGAAAAAGTCACAGCGCCTTCGGCGCATCACTAAGAGGTCAAATGATGCCAATGATGTAAATAACGGAAGAACCGAACAATTCCCTCCAAGTAAATGCAAGCGTTTTCACGGCAAATCAACAGGGATCGTCGAATTGAAGGTAACACAAATGGGTACAATATGATGGTCAATATTGAGGTTCATTTAAATAGGTAGGGAAAGTGTGCATAAATATGAAAAATATGTTTTTTCAAATGGAATTTTACAGCTCTTGCGGTGACCCACGAACACAATGAAAAGGTCAATTTTCATCATTTATTTGTTCTGTTGCGTTCAACCATCTCCAACAATTTTTTCAATGTAAGTGCCTCTGGCCCTAGTGGAAGTAAAAACGGATACTATGGCCAGAGTTCTAGGGCTATGGTAACATGTTTTATGGTTGATCATTTTTATTTTGAATGTCCTAGTTTTGAAGTTTAGTCCTATTAACTTACCGTTGAAATTCTACTTTTCATTTTCCAAAGTGCTTCAGCTTCCAGGGGGCTTCGCCCCTTGAACCCCCATGACATGCATGAGGGGCTCTGCCCCTTCAAACCCCGCTAGGGGTTTCACCCCCAGACCCCCAAAGTCGGTCGTACCACTTTTAATTTGCATCCGACGGGCCTGGAGTCCTCCCCAGCAAAAGTTTACAATATGACTTTAAGTTAAATGTATGAATGATTTTTTAAGCTTATCATTACTTACGTTGTACGTGTGGAATGCCTTGCCGACAGCCGTCACTACATAATGATCACGGTGTTTTTTGTGGTATCTTAACGCTAATGGAACGTGGTTACAATAAAATCCTAGTGCTCTGAAACCACTAAATATGTGGCTACCTTGGGATGACATTGTGAATTATAACATCGTTTAATTAGACATTAAATACTAAATTAGTATGACATGGAAAACACAAAAACATGTGTTCATGTAAGTTTCCATTAAAAGTGATCCCGTTATTGGAAGGAGCACCAAATTAACCAAACGAGAAAATTGGACAAATCCGCCGCGCCGGGAAAATCCCGGTTTTAAAGGCCGCACTGTGATTTGCTCATCCGGAGAATCATAAAATTCATCAAAATTCAGATTTTGGTACAATGTACCTTTGCGATTGCCAAAGATGTGCTAAGGGGTGATGCAAATAGGCCTCACCCCGGGGTGGTGAATCAGAGTGGTGCCAAAAATTGCTTGCCCTCGGGCGGCCGTGCCAAAAAAAGTGCCCCCTTTGTCGTGCCAAAAACCTTTGCCCCCCCTTTTGATGTGCCAAAAAATCTTTGCCCCCCCCCCCCCCTTACACATGCAAGATTTTGGGGAACCTGAATTTAAAACCTGGTAGGTCTATCATATGGGGTGCATCATGGTGCAACTTATGTGTAGGCATACCCCGGGTGGTGAATTATATAATGGTAGGGGGGGGCAAAGATTTTTTGGCAGGGCAAAGGGGGTCAAGCATTTTTGGCAGGTCAAAGGGGGTCAAGCAATTTTTGGCAGGTCGAAAGGGGGGGGGGGGTAAGCCGAATTTTTGGCACATTGGCACCGTTTCTATGTTACGCCCTAAACAGGTGTATAAAGTTAGGAACACGTTCAAATATGCAAAGTATAATTCAGGTTCCCCAAAATCTAGGCCCAAGGGTGGGGGCAAAGATTTTTTGGCACATTAAAAAACTTGGGGGCAAAGCTTTCTTTCTCCGAGTTTATAGGGCTAGGCTGTGCGATAATTAGGCCAATAAGCCCGGGCGGCCAAATTTCCATGCGTGCAACAACTTTGCCCCCTTTCAAATTTCGGCCTGTCACCCCCCCCCTCCCTGCTCTTGGCCTGCCAAGTTGCCTCCCTTTGTGCATGCTAATTGAGATCAATTTGCAAGGGGAGGGGCTGGGCATTTAGAAATGTTTGAATTGAAGTTAAAACTATTTGATTCTCCAGAGACCTAAAACCTTGACCACCATTTTGAGACATAACTTTTTGACCCCCTTTCCAACTCCAAGAGGTTACAAAATCCACTTCCTCAAGCTCCATTCGTGCAGTAGCTTGCAGTAACGAACTCAATCTAAATTATAACATAGGCCGCCCCCTACATGTTTGTTTATAGTTATAGGGCTACATATTTTATTTAATTATAATAGGCCGACATTCATTTAATTATATCGGCCTAGGCCTATTACTTTCGCAAATGCACAGAATGCAAATAAAAGCTACGATATGTACTAAATTAGAACTAACTGGTACTACCATAACTTTTTGCTAAAATCATCAAAACTTTTTTGAACAAAATCAAAACATTTTCAAATGTCCTCAATTTACCTGTGTCATCAGGTTACCTGATTAATCTCTTGAAATCGAACCGGAACCCAGTAATTTGGATGCCTATGGAAAAGTACCATTGCCCCCCAATAATTTTGGCCAGGCACCATTGACCTCCCCTCCCCCTTATATTTAACATCTTCCGGAGCCTCTGAAGTAGTGTTGGGCTTGGTCTCAGATCTTAGCTTCACGCGCCTCCTCATCTGATCCCACCCGCCTGAATCTGTTAATTTGGGTTCCTCACTCTTTTAGAAAGGCCGGGGCCTGGATGGAGCACTCACTAAAACTGGGTGACGAGGATGTGCGGCCACATTGACCCCCATTATTCAACTCTCACCCAATGACCCCCTTTTTTTATTTTACTGAACTCCCTCTCACCCAATGACCTCCCTTTTTTTGTTTCCTGTCACTAAAAGACCTCCTTTTTCAAAACTTTTGGGAAAATTTCTGATCTCTCACTGAATGACCCCGTTTTTTCCTCAAATTTTTCAAAAATATTTCTTCCAAGCTTTTTTTTTCTTTTCGCATTTATCAAGTTATTTTTGGCTATATACAAAAAAATAAGTTTTTTTCTGTCGTTCTTTCCACTCTTCCAATTTTCCCGTTTCATCCCTTTTCCCTGGCTGTTTTTGTTCGTTTTATCCCTTTCTTGACCTCCTTTCTTGTCATGATGCATTGATAAGATTCAGAGACCACCTTTCTTGACATGTGTGTGTGTGGTGGTGGTGTGGCAAAAACATTTTTGGGGGCAAAGACGAACCAAAAATTCCCGGTTGCATCATTTCAGGGGTCACACCACTAAATCAAGTTCCTATTCTTTTATGTGTTAAGAGGTACCTAAGAAATCGTCATTTTCTCATGGTTAGAACGTGCTAGGGCATTCAAAACAAAAAATTTCTAAAAGATTGTGATATATTCTACCCTAAAACCACCATTATTTTGGTAGTTGAGTGGCTCGATTTTTCGCAGTGGTGCATTGAACATGATGTAAACCATACCAAAGCCTACATCTCAGCGCCTCTATGCTGTGACGTCATTTGGTGCATGGAACTAAAAATCTTCCTAAAATGTCAGAATTGTAATATGTTTTATTATTTTATGCTTGCATGATAAGAAAAACATCCAAAGAGCACAACTATCACCAAAAAATAGGCACATCAGCCTTCATTTCAAACTTTTTTTCCATTAAAATGCACCTGGTATGGTCAGCGAATAAAAACACTGGTTGTTATTTCTTCAGTCAGATAGGGTTGGACCTGATTTAGTGGTGTGATCTCTTAAAAGGGAGCAAAAATTGTTTAAAAAGATCATTTTACATGATATTCAGTCTTTCTTAGCATATCTTGACCAATTAAAAGTGAAATAATTCAAGTTTAAATATAATTCTGAGTCACATTAATGCAGTATGTGCATTGCCAATCATGCACTATCTACTGAAGATAGCAACATTAAGATATGATAATCAGGCAGGGCCTAAGTTTTTGCTTCTCAACCTTTCAGATGTTTTTAATTTAGTCACAGGACACATGTAAAAGTTGAGACAAATGTTTATATATCCAGATCTATTGTCAAGTAGGCAATGCCATGTAGCTGAAATTACTAATGAAACCCAGCATGCCCTTTTAAAGGCTTTTCTTGTTTGCTGTTTTCTTGATTAATCTTGCTTGTAAATAGTCAAAAGTGCTTGAAGGGTGCCTTCTTTTACTCCATCCATGATACCATGATGGTAACACAACTGAAAGAACACAAAACTGAAATCAGACGTTACTGCAACTCTCAGGCCTAACCGAACTCGGTCTTTTAAGGGGTCACACCACTAAATCAAGTTCCTATTCTTTTATGTGTTAAGAGGTACCTAAGAAATCGTCATTTTCTCATGGTTAGAACGTGCTAGGGCATTCAAAACAAAAATTTACTCAAAGATTGTGATATATTCTACCCTAAAACCACCATTATTTTGGTAGTTGAGTGGCTCGATTTTTCGCAGTGGTGCATTGAACATGATGTAAACCTTACCAAAGCCTGCATCTCAGCGCCTCTATGCTGTGACGTCATTTGGTGCATGGAACTAAAAAATCTTCCTAAAATGTCAGAATTGTAATATTTTTTATATTTTATGCTTGGATGATAAGAAAAACATCCAAAGAGCACAACTATCACCAAAAAATAGGCACATCAGCCTTCATTTCAAACTTTTTTTTCCATTAAAATGCACCTGGTATGGTCAGCGAATAAAAACACTAGTTGTTATTTCTTCAGTCAGATAGCGTTGGACCTGATTTAGTGGTGTGATCTCTTCATTTTGACCAGGTATTATCGGTGGGATAGGCCTAAAATACATGCACAATACCGTTGTTTAACTGGAGGTGGTGTTAGTTTTGTGATTGGACCTTTCTGTCTCAAGTTATATGACATACAAAACTGTCTCGTCAGTGTCAAAATTTGTAATATGCAAATACTTCAATATATCGTCACAAAACACAATGCTAAATACAAACAAATCAGACTTGCACTAATAATGCTGATATTTGGAGAACATTCTTTATTTTGAACCTTTCAGCCACAATGGTATAGAATGATTGGTATATTATCTTTATACCACTAGAAGATGCTGGGCCAAATATGCCACTGTGACAACAGAAAACATGCTGCATGACATCAACCAATTCTTAGTCAGTCCCATCGGACTGGTTGTTCCAAAGTGTCAAGAGCTCATACATTGAGAAGAAGAGAACAGTCTCTTCCCTATCAACCTGGTTATGCCCCTCCCCCTGTGTCAAGTCATTTACTAATATACATAACATGGTTTTCAATCATTCAAATGCCGCTTAAATGTACATGTATTTATTATATTACATGTACCGTACTTACACACCCATAGCCCTTGTTTGTTTGTATAAGGTTTTGTTTCAAAGACAAGTATGTACTCATTATGACAGTGATACTATTATCCCTTTCAACAATATAATGTCCTGGGTAGGATGAGGCCTGTGTTCACTTGAGGGGCATGAAACTAGCACTACAGGCTCCACGCTAGTAAATGCCAGTGAGTCCCTTGGAAACTTAGTTGTTTCGCAAATATATTTTCTAAATATGTTTTTAAGGGATCTGGAACGAGCATTTCGACAGTATTTTTTGTGGGACATGAGAGCACCTCAGATGTATCAAATTGCATTTCACGATATAATACAAATTTTATGACAAATTATTAAAATTTGATATTTTTCACATTTTTGATATATAACAGTCCTCAAAGTAAATTTTATAAATCTAATGATATATTCTTAAAGTGTATGTAGCTGGGAGGAAAACCCGATGATCAATTGAAAATTTTGACCTTTCATATTGAAGATATGGATTTTTTCCCAAAGAGACCTAATTTTTTTGGAAAAAAAATCCATATCTTCAATACGAAAGGTCAAAATTTTCAATTGATTGTCGGCTTTTCATCCCACCTGCATACACTTTAAGTATAAATCATCAGATTTATAAAGTTTACTTCGAGTACTGTTAAATATCAAAAATATCAATTTTTAATCATTTGCCATGATAAAATGTGTATTACATTGCTAATTTCAAAAAATCAAAATTATTTGATATCAGAAAGACATTCTTCAGTATTCAGAATGCAATTCGATATGTCTGATGTGCTCTAATGTCCCACAATAAATACTGTCCAAACGTTCATACCCCAGCCCTTAATGTTTTAAATAATTATGTTTTTCTAAATATGTTGTCTGATTTTACATGATTTTAACAAAAACCCAAAAAAAACCCAACAACTCCAAAACATAAAATTCTGTGTCCGCCAGGCCTGTAGAAGAGAGTTTTTTTTCTGTTGCTTTACTACTATGTATGAATATTTACTTGTTTTATTGAAAACTAAAAATATCATGAAAGAAAATGTGTTTAAATCTTTGGAATCGGACATAATGCTTTGCCATTTTTTACAGCAACAATCAATTTCTATTCACTTTCTCCCTCTTTTAGATTGACAACAAGTAAACACAGGTTGAGCAACATATTTTAAATCATAGCAACTGGTGTAGACATCTTAGCCAGGAAACCTGTTAGGTCCAGCCATACCAAAAGATTTTTCTTTCATGATATCTTACAAACATCAGCACATTTTTACCAACTTTGTGTCAATGAGCTGGTGCAAGATGATATACAAAGCTGAATTAGTTTTTGTACAAGCAACATAAAATAAATTTGGCTTAATAATGTATGGCTAAAATACCAGTTTCATTCAACATAAAACCTATGCAGTCATTGTCTTGTACCAAGCATTGTGGGTAGCAATGACAAGATTCTGGAAAGGTTCCATCCCCCATCAAAAATAGGAGCAAAATACCTTTTTTTCATACTTTGTGATTGTAACACAAAAGATTCAAAAACAACAAATTATAATGTAGTACTGTCTCGTAGTATCACAACATATCAAGCTGTGTGAAGTGGCCATCTTCATTATAAAAATTACTGTAATGCATAAAACTGATAACATAAATAATTTAACATTAATAACTTCTCAACACAAAACATGAACAATAGCCATGACAAGAATAAGCAGTCCATTATATTGGCCCCTGCAAAGATCATCATGATGATGATGATATACATTGTGCCTTAACAAATAAGGAAAGATTTGAAACAGTGACAGTGAGATCATGCCCTAATCCAACTAAGTCAATGTATTGCTCATCTAGAATATTTGAACCACATACTGGACCAGAGCTCTCTCTATATTGGCTATCACTTGCTGTTATATGGTGTGAAATTTAAATCCATTTGTTATATGTTGTTATATTTGTTATTTGTATTCTGAATACTTTCCTAAAATAATATCTTTATGTATACGCGATTTGAACAAGCAACATGTGAACAATATTATTGAGTTTAGTAAAAATGAAATTTGAAAATGCCACTTCCACAGTGAATAGTGTGTAAAAATAAGTTAAATCAAGATTTAAAATAAGAGTTAACAATTATGATTAAATATCAGCTTGTGTACATTGCTTCCTGATATAAAATATTTCTATACATTTGCCTATATACAAGTAGAGCTATTTACAAAATAAGCAACCATTCCCAATTGTCTCATACCTCACATTAAATGCAACGGGATATACAAAATGAGATGAACATTGGCTGAATATAATATAATCTTCATTCCGGAATAAAAAAGCAATTGTGGAACACCATCTAGGATCATGAATATCTGCTGAAATATTACTCTTTATTTTACTCTTTTATTTTAGTTTCAATTATTAGTTATAAAGAAAATAGCAAACTCTTTTCCAAAAACAACTAGAGTTACACATTTCTCAACATTAAATGTTGTATGCGAGCGATGCCTTCAACTTTAAAATGCATCATTTTAACTGGGCAATTTCACTTGGAGCTGCGATAAGGGCGTGGGGGAAAAAGGAAAATAAAAATACCCCAAAATATTCAGAACAAAAAAATAAATAAAAAAATTTCAATTAAAAAAAAATGCAGACCACCAAGTGCCACCATTCCACCAGGTCATATCACTATATGCCTGACCAGTTCCGAGAAACTGCACTCGCAACCTCAGCTGGATGGCCGGAAGGAACGATGGACAACCATGGAACATAGTATCTCCAGTGGAGGCATTATTGAAATTAGATTTTGTACACTGCTTTGAGCAAATATGCCAAGATACAGGTCACCAACTCTTTTTAACCATTTAGATTTCTTAATCCCAATAAGCATAGACCTGTGTATTTTTGTTATCAACAGAATTCAAGCTTTAATTTGTTTTGGAATTCAAAGTGGAGTACTAAAACAATCAAGTGAAGGAAACATAACACAAAGTTGTTTTGTAAGTGCCCAAACTCATTTGAAATCTACACACACAATGATGACAATGAGTCGGGCACTTTAATTGAGTTGTATGGTTTTTGTGCAATTGTGGCCAAAGATTGGTATCTTTGTATATCACTAGGCAAACTATGTGGTATAATTAAGCAAGCAGTGCAATAGGCACAACTGCTTATCATTGCATCACAACATTTGATCTTTTTGTTAAAATATTGCAAATTTGATACTGCAGTTAAAATAATTGAGGAAATGAAACAATTTGTTTTCAATTTTCAAAGACAATCTCCCATCATATACAATTATGATTAATTAGTAGCCATAATAAATACATGTTTAGGAAAATATATAGCTAGCTAAATATGAAAGTCAAATATGTGACCAATCACACTGCAATATGCCAGTTGCCAGAGCCCTTCAAAGATAAGAGTGAAGATGTGTATGAAAAAATAAAAATAAGGAATTGGTACTATATTTGTCACATAAAATAATTTAAGGGCTCATAAGACCATAAATGCAACTCTATAACTTTTCTTTTTGGGAGACAACTGTTCTGATATGATGCGATGGGTCACATATAAATAGATATAAGAAATAATACATGTGTTTACTATGATCAAGCAGATGTACATGATCAAGCAATGTGAGTTAAACATTATGATTTCAACTCTGAGAAATCACCTAGGCTAAAGTTTCTTTGGTTTTCTGTGTATTTCAAAAACTACTGCTTTTGATGTGGATTTTAACAAAATGTGTCAGTAAATTATGTAGAGAAGTTAAAAATTCACAATGGTTGATATTCAATTCACTTTGCTTGTTTGCATAACATATTATATATCTTTTAGTTTCTTTTTTCCAAAGGACAAATCCCAGATTACTTTGGTATTACAGTGCCTTAGTTTGTCAAGCACTGGCAATAACAATGTGATAACCTCAATCATTATTTGATAACATACACTGGTAACCTGGGATTCACTAAAACACCATGTACATAATGAAGAGTTCAGAACCAAAAACTGATATATATCCATTTTTCTCAAATCAAGCTTTGCCAATATAACTGGCCAAGTATATAGAAAAGATGTGCTACTTTTGGTCAGTTTTAAAAATTTTAACTTGGAATTTGTACTAATAGGGCATCAGTTTGATGCCAACATTATACGACAGATGTTGGTGAGTTTCAGAACTCAAAAACATAGAAAATGGCATTGACTGTCTCTTGCATCTGAACTCTTCTTTTACATTAAAACCAATGAAAGAACTGCAAACTGGTCAACACCAGTCACACATAAGATGAAATGAAATAAAATATATACTTTTCACAAATAAAACAAGAGAATATCTGATTGTGAAGTTCATCATTCATCCAGGTATACATTTTTCACCCTGATGTGGCAGTGATGTCAGTGGGCTGTTTATTGGGCGCAGCTTCAAGCAGCTAGCAGATGCTCACCGCGCTGGCGTACGCACACGCTTAAAGACACCGCATAGATGCAAACAGCCTCAATGCATCCACGTCACTGCCACATCAGGGTGAAAAATTGTACACTAATAACTATGAATTTGAGATTATAATTTGATCTACTGGACTTCTGTTTTTTGAGTGTACATAATGTGTTAACACAAATGGATTTCACCAACATTTATATTACATCACATTGTTGACAACATTTCCCCAATTAATCGCAACATATTATGGGCAGGACGGGTCGGTTTGACCCTATTATTGGGATGGAAAAAATCTTGCCCAGCAGGGCATCAATGTGAAACTGTTCACAATTTGCAAAGCAAGAAAAATTAATCGCACAGAAATTTCCACTCTATTAAAACATTAATGAAATCCATTGGCACAGATTACATAGCATATTTGCAAGAATTTGAAACTTTTAACCATGATTCTACCAACACAGATGAACTGTCATGAAATATATTTTGACGTGTTTACATACATTATCAATAAATCATACCACAGGACCCACATCTGACAAATCCTTTACAGTATTTGGACCATATGTGCTGGCTTTGAAGTCCTTTGATATGCACTCAACTGATCAGGGTTTAACTTTTCAGCTTTTGTTTAGGATAGCTGGACAAGGTTATCATAATGATAAGGATTAGTTTCAAGTACTGCAATCTTTTTACTGTTAGCACTGCAGGGTCTATTTCTTGCATAGCATATTATGCACCCCTCTTACTATACAAGTATACAGTAAACGGGTCCTACAGCATAGAGAATTCCATAATTCAGTTATCATGAAGTCGTTCACTCATCCCATGGACTCATATCTGTATCTATGGCAACACAATTGTAAGCTGCATAACGAAGCTTCTCCTCTGCTACCTTCGCACTGAGGAAAGAAAAACACAAAATTAAGTAAATTACAACCTATCATTTGAAGAGGAGAAGGTATAAACCATGCATGGTTAAGTCAGAAATACCACAGGGCAAATTTACAAGAGCACACAATAAGCTTGTAATTGATTTTGATAAATTTAAAAAAATCACTGAATAAACTAAACAAAAGAAGTGTTCCTACCTGGAATAGTTTGGAAGAAACAATGTATTGGAACAAGTCGATGACTCTGGTAAGGAATCCACTTTGTCTCTGTGAACCAAAAACAACATCACATCACTGTAATAACTACATAAGGAACTGTGCATATTGTCTCATACCTCACATTAAATGCAACGGGATTTAATTGAAACTTAAAAGCTTTAATTACTTACTAGATACAGAGTTAATGTCTAGAAAAGAAAACAACAGCAACCACCAATACCTTAGGCTAATGATTGTACATTCTGACCATATCATAAGTACTGTTCTAGACTTAATTATTGCACCTCCTTAATAAGCACCGTGGACTTGTCCAACTTATTACAGCACCCTTATCATTTGGGTTTTGTTTAAAATTGAGTAAAAAAATTAAAATACTAGAATACAATCTGTGCAATGCCATAGGTGCAGCATTTACCATATAGTTCCTATATTTATATCTTGCATTATACCATTCTTTTGCTAGTCTGATTACTTACCCTCTATCAAGGCACACATACAAGGGAGCTGGTAGTCTCCGCCTGCCAGTCACAAATCTCAAAAACCTACTGCGATCCTCTGAAAGGGTTGATCATAGAAAACAACACAATTGTTACGTCAAATTCAAAGTCCTGGTGTGGGTGTGAGCACTTAAGGTCATGTCTACAAGAAACCATCTCGCGACAAGTTCAACATTTTTAATAATAAACATTTTAAATCAACTTAGTAAACCAACTTTTTAAATCAATTTTTTTAAATCCATTTTGCTGTTGACCCACTTCGTTCTCAAGTGAGCCTTCACAATTCATCTTGCCTCATCATCATCCTCTACGCTTTCCGGCTATGTTGCCATTGCGCATGCTACTACTGCTATCCAGGCTATTCTGTCATTGGTCTGTGTCAGAGTTTGTTCACCTATTTCTTTCTGCATTTGCACCTCCCAAATTGGTTTTGGTCGCCTGACATGACCTTCAGTTTTTCTATGAAATTCAGCTAGGGCCACTCACTGGTTATGCCCTTGAGGCTCCTGCCATTCTGACACTCATTACTAACCATCCCTGCAACCCACTGGTTATGCCTTTGAGGCACCTGCCATTCTGACACTCCTTACTAACCATCCCTGCAACCCACTGGTTATGCCTGGCCTTGAGGCACCTGCCATTCTGACACTCATTACTTACCATTAGTAAAATTTGTTAATGCTTCCCACAGGTAGTTGACACGGATGTCGGATTGTTCAATATCTTCGTAAAATGCTGCAAGAGAAAATGAACACAAAGTATATAAAGGAAGCTGGCATTTACAGTTAAACTTTCTCTTTCATGACATTACTTTGGCATCAGGAATACTCCCAACTCTAAAATTGCAGAAGTAATAATTTTAAACTTATATCTAGGGTAACACAACATCAAGCTAACTCAAGAATCCTGACTCCAACCAAACAAATCTCTCAGTCCTTCCTTATACTAATTGGCTGGATTGGTTTTTTTTTCATACCAAAATTAATGGCCTAAACCTAATATGTAGCTTACATTTCCTAGTAATGGCCTCTCTGTAATAGTAATCAAGATTCTCCACATCGATCCCAATTTCGTTTTGCTATAAATCCCTTAATTCTAATACCTACATCGATCCCCCTCCATCATGCTATAAATCCCTTTAATCCCTTAATTCTAATACCTAGATCAGTGTATTGTTTTAATAACTTTTGCACAATAATGCTTCAAGTTCAAAATAGTATTAAGGTTTGTTGTTGTATTACTGACCTCATCAGTCACCTTTTTGGACCAACAAGCTTGACAAGTCACTGCTATCCACATACTTGATGAATATATGACCATTTCCCACACATGGGTTGGAAAGTTAGTAATTATGCCTTTTCAGACACTGACAGGGCAAAATATTATGCTTTACAATGATATATTTGATATATAATACATAAGGTTTACCCTTATTGCCTGTAACCAAGGTAGTGCATATTTCTTCTAATTTGTTTGTGCAATCCTTAGGACAATATCTCTGGTTTTGCCAACTTTTCAGCCCATTTGTGGTGGATGATCACTTAATAACACATGATTTTATCCACTCATACCAAAGTTGGACATTTTGAAAATTGAGTCATTACCATTACTAACTTGCTCAGACTGATGTTGAAATCTACAAATACCTGGCATACTTGATTGCATAGTTATATCCCCCATTTTGTGTGCTCCTTATATTTGCCTATATCTCCATTTCATTATTGCTGATTTTGTGTGCTCCTTATATTTGCCTATATCTCCATTTCATTATTGCTGATTTTGTGTGCTCCTTATATTTGCCTATATCTCCATTTCATTATTGCTGATTTTGTGTGCTCCTTATATTTGCCTATATCTCCATTTCATTATTGCTGATTTTGTGTGCTCCTTATATTTGCCTATATCTCCATTTTATTATTGCTGATTTTGTGTGCTCCTTATATTTGCCTATATCTCCATTTCATTATTGCTGATTTTGTGTGCTCCTTATATTTGCCTATATCTCCATTTCATTATTGCTGATTTTGTGTGCTCCTTATATTTGCCTATATCTCCATTTCATTATTGCTGATTTTGTGTGCTCCTTATATTTGCCTATCACACATTTCATTATTGCTGATTTTGTGTGCTCCTTATATTTGCCTATATCTCCATTTCATTATTGCTGATTTTGTGTGCTCCTTATATTTGCCTATATCTCCATTTCATTATTGCTGATTTTGTGTGCTCCTTATATTTGCCTATATCTCCATTTCATTATTGCTGATTTTGTGTGCTCCTTATATTTGCCTATCACACATTTCATTATTGCTGATTTTGTGTGCTCCTTATATTTGCCTATATCTCCATTTCATTATTGCTGATTTTGTGTGCTCCTTATATTTGCCTATATCTCCATTTCATTATTGCTGATTTTGTGTGCTCCTTATATTTGACTATATCTCCATTTCATTATTGCTGATTTTGTGTGCTCCTTATATTTGCCTATATCTCCATTTCATTATTGCTGATTTTGTGTGCTCCTTATATTTGCCTATATCTCCATTTCATTATTGCTGATTTTGTGTGCTCCTTATATTTGCCTATATCTCCATTTCATTATTGCTGATTTTGTGTGCTCCTTATATTTGCCTATATCTCCATTTCATTATTGCTGATTTTGTGTGCTCCTTATATTTGCCTATATCTCCATTTCATTATTGCTGATTTTGTGTGCTCCTTATATTTGCCTATATCTCCATTTCATTATTGCTGATTTTGTGTGCTCCTTATATTTGCCTATATCTCCATTTCATTATTGCTGATTTTGTGTGCTCCTTATATTTGCCTACATCTCCATTTCATTATTGCTGATTTTGTGTGCTCCTTATATTTGCCTATATCTCCATTTCATTATTGCTGATTTTGTGTGCTCCTTATATTTGCCTATATCTCCATTTCATTATTGCTGATTTTGTGTGCTCCTTATATTTGCCTATATCTCCATTTCATTATTGCTGATTTTGTGTGCTCCTTATATTTGCCTATATCTCCATTTCATTATTGCTGATTTTGTGTGCTCCTTATATTTGCCTATATCTCCATTTCATTATTGCTGATTTTGTGTGCTCCTTATATTTGCCTATATCTCCATTTCATTATTGCTGATTTTGTGTGCTCCTTATATTTGCCTATATCTCCATTTCATTATTGCTGATTTTGTGTGCTCCTTATATTTGCCTATATCTCCATTTCATTATTGCTGATTTTGTGTGCTCCTTATATATGCCTATATCTCCATTTCATTATTGCTGATTTTGTGTGCTCCTTATATTTGCCTATATCTCCATTTCATTATTGCTGATTTTGTGTGCTCCTTATATTTGCCTATCACACATTTCATTATTGCTGATTTTGTGTGCTCCTTATATTTGCCTATATCTCCATTTCATTATTGCTGATTTTGTGTGCTCCTTATATTTGCCTATATCTCCATTTCATTATTGCTGATTTTGTGTGCTCCTTATATTTGCCTATATCTCCATTTCATTATTGCTGATTTTGTGTGCTCCCTTATATTTGCCTATACACATTTCATTATTGCTGATTTTGTGTGCTCCTTATATTTGCCTATATCTCCATTTCATTATTGCTGATTTTGTGTGCTCCTTATATTTGCCTATATCTCCTTTTCATTATTGCTGATTTTGTGTGCTCCTTATATTTGCCTATATCTCCATTTCATTATTGCTGATTTTGTGTGCTCCTTATATTTGCCTATATCTCCATTTCATTATTGCTGATTTTGTGTGCTCCTTATATTTGCCTATATCTCCATTTCATTATTGCTGATTTTGTGTGCTCCTTATATTTGCCTATATCTCCATTTCATTATTGCTGATTTTGTGTGCTCCTTATATTTGCCTATATCTCCATTTCATTATTGCTGATTTTGTGTGCTCCTTATATTTGCCTATATCTCCATTTCATTATTGCTGATTTTGTGTGCTCCTTATATTTGCCTATATCTCCATTTCATTATTGCTGATTTTGTGTGCTCCTTATATTTGCCTATATCTCCATTTCATTATTGCTGATTTTGTGTGCTCCTTATATTTGCCTACATCTCCATTTCATTATTGCTGATTTTGTGTGCTCCTTATATTTGCCTACATCTCCATTTCATTATTGCTGATTTTGTGTGCTCCTTATATTTGCCTATATCTCCATTTTATTATTGCTGATTTTGTGTGCTCCTTATATTTGCCTATATCTCCATTTCATTATTGCTGATTTTGTGTGCTCCTTATATTTGCCTATATCTCCATTTCATTATTGCTGATTTTGTGTGCTCCTTATATTTGCCTATATCTCCATTTCATTATTGCTGATTTTGTGTGCTCCTTATATTTGCCTATATCTCCATTTCATTATTGCTGATTTTGTGTGCTCCTTATATTTGCCTATATCTCCATTTCATTATTGCTGATTTTGTGTGCTCCTTATATTTGCCTATATCTCCATTTCATTATTGCTGATTTTGTGTGCTCCTTATATTTGCCTATATCTCCATTTCATTATTGCTGATTTTGTGTGCTCCTTATATTTGCCTATATCTCCATTTCATTATTGCTGATTTTGTGTGCTCCTTATATTTGCCTATATCTCCATTTCATTATTGCTGATTTTGTGTGCTCCTTATATTTGCCTATATCTCCATTTCATTATTGCTGATTTTGTGTGCTCCTTATATTTGCCTATATCTCCATTTCATTATTGCTGATTTTGTGTGCTCCTTATATTTGCCTATATCTCCATTTCATTATTGCTGATTTTGTGTGCTCCTTATATTTGCCTATATCTCCATTTCATTATTGCTGATTTTGTGTGCTCCTTATATTTGCCTATATCTCCATTTCATTATTGCTGATTTTGTGTGCTCCTTATATTTGCCTATATCTCCATTTCATTATTGCTGATTTTGTGTGCTCCTTATATTTGCCTATATCTCCATTTCATTATTGCTGATTTTGTGTGCTCCTTATATTTGCCTATATCTCCATTTCATTATTGCTGATTTTGTGTGCTCCTTATATTTGCCTATATCTCCATTTCATTATTGCTGATTTTGTGTGCTCCTTATATTTGCCTATATCTCCATTTCATTATTGCTGATTTTGTGTGCTCCTTATATTTGCCTATATCTCCATTTCATTATTGCTGATTTTGTGTGCTCCTTATATTTGCCTATATCTCCATTTCATTATTGCTGATTTTGTGTGCTCCTTATATTTGCCTATATCTCCATTTCATTATTGCTGATTTTGTGTGCTCCTTATATTTGCCTATATCTCCATTTCATTATTGCTGATTTTGTGTGCTCCTTATATTTGCCTATATCTCCATTTCATTATTGCTGATTTTGTGTGCTCCTTATATTTGCCTATATCCCATATGATTTTGTGTGCTCCTTATATTTGCCTATATCTCCATTTCATTATTGCTGATTTTGTGTGCTCCTTATATTTGCCTATATCTCCATTTCATTATTGCTGATTTTGTGTGCTCCTTATATTTGCCTATATCTCCATTTCATTATTGCTGATTTTGTGTGCTCCTTATATTTGCCTATATCTCCATTTCATTATTGCTGATTTTGTGTGCTCCTTATATTTGCCTATATCTCCATTTCATTATTGCTGATTTTGTGTGCTCCTTATATTTGCCTATATCTCCATTTCATTATTGCTGATTTTGTGTGCTCCTTATATTTGCCTATATCTCCATTTCATTATTGCTGATTTTGTGTGCTCCTTATATTTGCCTATATCTCCATTTCATTATTGCTGATTTTGTGTGCTCCTTATATTTGCCTATATCTCCATTTCATTATTGCTGATTTTGTGTGCTCCTTATATTTGCCTATATCTCCATTTCATTATTGCTGATTTTGTGTGCTCCTTATATTTGCCTACATCTCCATTTCATTATTGCTGATTTTGTGTGCTCCTTATATTTGCCTATATCTCCATTTCATTATTGCTGATTTTGTGTGCTCCTTATATTTGCCTATATCTCCATTTCATTATTGCTGATTTTGTGTGCTCCTTATATTTGCCTATATCTCCATTTCATTTCATTATTGCTGATTTTGTGTGCTCCTTATATTTGCCTATATCTCCATTTCATTATTGCTGATTTTGTGTGCTCCTTATATTTGCCTATATCTCCATTTCATTATTGCTGATTTTGTGTGCTCCTTATATTTGCCTATATCTCCATTTCATTATTGCTGATTTTGTGTGCTCCTTATATTTGCCTATATCTCCATTTCATTATTGCTGATTTTGTGTGCTCCTTATATTTGCCTATATCTCCATTTCATTATTGCTGATTTTGTGTGCTCCTTATATTTGCCTATATCTCCATTTCATTATTGCTGATTTTGGTCTGACTGGATCAGACCATATCATATATTATCTTGTCAACTATTAAATTCTTACTTGTTTTCTTCAGCGCATCGACACTTATCTCTGGGTCACCACATATTTTTTTCTCCAGTTCTTGCCATGTTAGTAAGTCCAAGACAGCCTGTGGTACCACCCTGAGTAAACCTTTCCTAATGGATGCCACCTAGGTTAGCAAAACAAAACAAATCATAATAGGTTTTCAGGTATTTTCTCAAAATATCAAGAGCTATCATAAGAACCACTGAACCAATACTAGGCTTGTTTGTACTCATTTTAATGCATTTTTCATGCCAATTCCAAAAAGGTCATGATAATTTACATTTCTGAAATTTTAGACTTAATTTTTTTTAAAACTTGTCGTCTACAGTCGACATACATGTGGAGATAGTTAAAGAAGTGTAAAGGAGTGCCTCTCCTTTTATCCTAAATTTGAAATTTCTGCAACTTATTAAAGATAAAAATGTGGTCTAGATGTATTGTTACTAAGAAATATTATCCCATGGACAACCATTTTCTCTGTTCTATTTACTCCATTTAAAACCAACATTTTAACCATTGTCAAATCAAAATAGACAGGCCCGTACACAGGGGGGGTGCCCCCCAATTCTCAATATCAGCACCCCCCAAATGAAATCCTGCGTACATGCCTGAGATTAGACCACATGGTCATACACAAATTATCAGGAACCATTGATTCTTATTGCCCTTTAACCCTTACCTGTGCTGAGCTTTCCTGTGTCCTTGCTTCCTGCATCAGTTGACAGAATTCCATTCTCTCTTCATATTGCACTTTGACCCCTGATCCATTGTTCTTCAAGTCTACCAGTCTGTGATCACTCAAGACAGTTGTGTATGTCAACTCATCAGCAAAGTGAGCAGTGAAAGTTTCTTTGTCCATTTTCTCAATTGTTTCTGTTAGCTTGACCTATGGAAACAAATTAATTTTCTTATCTTATCTATGGGCTATCCATATTAAATTCATTTTGGCAAGGGATGTACCATTTGACTTTCAGGGGGGCTGAAGCTGAAGGTTTTTTTTTAAAGCCTTCCTTCACTGCATGAGCAAAAACACAAAAAACACAAAAAAACCAACTTGCCCACTGTCACTAAAAAATGCTTGTGGAATGGAACAATCAATCTTTCACCTCGTGATTATATTTTGACCAAAGTCATGGACACTTACAACTTAAACTACCTCCCATTATGCATCTTTTATACAAACATGCTGAACAAACAACTTAAACTCACAGTCATTGCACATGTAATTGTTGGTATCGCTAAAACTATGACTGTAATTGTTTATATTAACAACAGATATATATTGTTGCCATTTTTCTGCCCTCATTGGGTGAATCGTTAAGCGGGCTTCTGATGGTACTTGGAGATGGTATTTGTCAGTATGTAAAAATCACAATGATATCTAGCTTGATATCACCCAAATGTCCTTTCTGCTTTTTGCGTAAGTGGAAGGAAAAAAGGGAGGGAGGAAGAAAGAAGATGAAGAGAAAAGTTGTTTTCCCTGGTTTTGACGACATAGGAAGTTACCTGGCCAACAGTTTTGTGTGTATATGCAGTTTGGCAGGAATATACAAATGGATTATGTGGAATGCAGGGTCTTGCAGTTTCTCTGTGCTGCACTGTATTATATGGTCTAGAAACCAAAGGGTTAAGATATGACACTTACTGCAGCTGCATCAACAGTGAGATAATCTCTTGACCATGTGACCCTCTCACCTGCAAGTAACTTCCACACAAATGAAGGCAATGCTAGCACCTGTTAGATAAACACATTGACAACATAATAAAGTGTGGTAATCAATCCCTACAGCAATGCATACATGTATCACTTACAGGTTAATAACTGTGCATCGGTTATTTGGAGGGCATTGTGAAAAATCTAAACATTTTGCCTTGGAACCGAGGAATATCTCAGGGCGTAGCTCAAGGGATATTCGAGGTCCAGCTAAAATGTTTAGCTTTTTCACAATGCCTGACATATTATACCTAACCTCATTTATAAGTGTCACTTTCATCTTTTCACTTTACAAAATAACACAACATTTTCCACAAGTTTGTAAAGATAAACAATTTAGACATTTTGCCTTTCCAAAATTGAACAAGCTAAAACAGGACTACCAATATCAGAAGTGTGAATCATAATCTGTGCAAATACGGTATCACGTAATCCAAATACGGCAGCCAACATGCAGTTTGTTCGACTAATATTTACGCTGATGGCGCAAAGGTGTACTGATGAATATTTAGTAACCGCATTTGGGTTTTAGCAAATAAATAAAAGAGATTGGAGCGCATGTATCGCATTTATATGTGAGGTTATGAATTTATTACAATAACACTGATCAAAGGTCTTGGATCTACAATTCACATAGAACACACAGGCAATTGTCTTGTGCCAACTGTACATAACGGTGATTCTATTTGAAATCTTCACCCTCTGTGTAGGAGATTAATGTCATGAATTCCATACGGGGTGTATAGATTTCAACTGGAATAACTCATTTCCTTGGCTAGCACAAACAGCATAATAACAGCATAAATTACTTACCAAATGTTCTTTACTTCTCAAGCAAGCACCCATAATCATACCAATCCATTCATATTTGGCATTACTTACCAAATGTTCTTTACTTCTCAAGCAAGCACCCATAATCATACCAATCCATTCATATTTGGCATAGAGTTCACATGATGGGTTAGGAATGTATGTGTCACGGTATACATTGGAGTTGTCATGTTTCTGAGAAAAGAAAATATTTAATACAAGTTTTTAACACTGATAAGTTTAAAGTGCTATCAAGTAGGTTTTACAAGCATTTATGGCAAACTAGATTTTGCTTATAAATTGAGAAGAACTTTCAAATACTCTGATAGTATGAGGATGAAGTTAGCAGCTGTAGTAATATTTGCTACTTGTGCTGACAGTGTCATCATTGGATCCTAATATTTGCTACTTGTGCTGACAGTGTCATCATTGGATCCACACAATTTACCTCAGGGAACAAACCAAAAGTTCGAAGATGTCCTATCGATCTTTCATGTGGGTGTCAAAAAGTGCATTTGTTAAAAACCAGTTACAATTAATATTGGTTGACCTTTTGGGTTTGAATTCTTTATATTTCACACTTACATTTGAGGGAGGGAGGGAGGGGGTCAGCCTCCTAAAGGAAGAACTTTCATTCATAGCACTTCTTCAAACTTTTGGTTTGTTCCTCAACTGTTTTATATATTAACATCCATTTCAGCCCATATGTTTTTCATGAGGTTTGTGAGCCACTAGATCCTCTGACCATAGTGGTTAACACTCACAGGGAGGGCTGTGATGGAAATAGAAGGTGGTTCTCAAACCACCAGGCCTCCTGCCATAGGGTTGATAACAATACTTGCTTTTGTCAAGCGATATGGCAGTTGACAAAGGAGAGTCGCACGGACGGATTCCTAGCACTTCTATAGCCCCTTTCACCAATTCTTGGTGAGGGACTAATTAGGGGATGTCAATATATCGACATATAAAAACAGAGTTGACCATACCCATTAACGTTACATACTCTTGGCATTGTGAAGCATAGCTTTCTTACCTGGTTTGGAGATCGCACAAAGAAAGGCAACGGTACAGGCTGTTCACTATCTGTAGGACAAAGCTCTTCAGCAACATCTGATAAACTATCACGAAAACCTCCACCTATATGGAGGAAAAAACCCAACAGAAATTGCACATAACTTCTACTAATAATAAGCAAGAGGAGAGCTAGTTATATTTGAATAGTGTCCTGTAATCCTACCACGAAGTGCACCAGCAGAAAGCTTTGCCAAAGAGGAAGAAGCGACAGTGAGATGCAGGTTTATTTGAATATTATCCTCTCATTGTACTCTGAAGTGATATCAGGAAGCTTGAGCCAATTCAAGGAGGAATAAGCAACAGGAGGGATACATATAGTTCTATTAGAATGATGTCCTGTCATCCTAACCCAAAGTGCACCATCAGAAAGCTTGAGTCAAAGAAGGAGTGACAGGGGGATGCAGTTCCATTTGAATAGTATCCTGTTGTCCCAGTATCAGTAAGCATGGTCTGGTATAAACTCTTTGCATCTAAAACAATGAGATTGCAGTGTGAGGAAGTTGAGACCCATGGGACGATGGAGGGTCTATATGTAGGGGTGTGTTTGTGCACACATACCTTGATCTATGATTCCTTCTGATAAGAATTTACACTCCCACCACTGGTCATAGCGTGCAGGCCATCTGTAATCTAATGCTTTGTTATTTCTATCCTTTGGCTTTAAACCTTCATAAACCTGGAAAGGTGAATTAAAAAATAGCAAGTCCAAGTGATGAAAATTAACAGGATTTTCATGCTTGTAAACATTTGTTTTTCTTAGTGGCCTTTAGGAAAATTAATCAAGTTCACCTGAAAAAATGCCTGTAACAAAAAAGGAGGTTCTTTCTAAATCATAAAATTTTGGTGCCAAGAAAATATTGTGCTTTAAGGCACAGTGCCACCTTAAATATAAAGGTTGATTGATCTTGTGCAAATGTCAATGCAGACATGGATTTATCATTATTCACACTTCAAAGGAATGCTGTTGGAATGAAAACAAAGCCCTGAATTTGTAAAAGTTACCACTCCTCCATTGTATATTTATTTAATCTAGGAAAACCTGAACATACCTGTACAAAGGAAACACATTTTAAACATATATATGGTAGTACTGGTCCGTGAAACTTACAGTATAGGGGCATAACTAGATGAAGATTGCATTTATACATGGCAGGGAAAAAACTCACTGGTTCCTCATTTAACTATTGACAGTTTGGGGACACACATAGGTTAAGATGGCATTAATACATGGCACAGGGTACACTATCACTAGCCCCCATAAATCTATTGATAGTGGGCAACAATGACATACATAAAATCAATTATGGAACTGGGTAAAGATGGCATTTAAACATGCCAGGGAAAACTATCACTGGTCACCCATTAAACTACTGACAGTGTGGAGACAGACATACATTGTACTGAGATAACATTTATACATTGCAGGAAACACTTTCACTGGCCCCCATAAAGCTATTGACAGTGTGGACACAATGACACATACACCTGGTATTGGGCATTGCATTTAAACATGGCAGGGAAAACTACCACTGGCCACCCTTTAAACTATTGACAGTGTGGAGATAAACATACTTACATAACATTTACACATTGCAGGGAACACTATCACTGGTCGCCATGACTCTATTGACAGTGTGGAAACATGTATACCTAGATGGCATTTATACATTGTGAAGAACACTGTCAGTGGTCAAACTATTGACAGTGTGGAGACAGACATACCTAGATGGCTTTTACACATTGCAGGGAACACTATCACTGGTCGCCATGACTCTATTGACAGTGTGGAAACATGTATACCTAGATGGCATTTATACATTGTGAAGAACACTGTCAGTGGTCAAACTATTGACAGTGTGGAGACAGACATACCTAGATGGCTTTTACACATTGCAGGGAACACTATCACTGGTCGCCATGACTCTATTGACAGTGTGGAAACATGTATACCTAGATGGCATTTATACATTGTGAAGAACACTGTCAGTGGTCAAATGAAACTATTGACAGTCTGGAGACAGACATACCTAGATGGCTTTTACACATTGCAGGGAAAACTATCACTAGCTCCCATAAATCCAGGGGTGGAATTTCGGCGGGAGTCCGAGAGTCGACTCTCGCAGAGACTCCCGTAAAAGTCCTATTGCGAGAGTCAATGTGGACTCTCGCTAGAAATGATCGGCTCAGCGATCTTACGTTTAAGTTCAACACGCCTTTAACTCAAAGCCTGCAAAATATAAAGGAAAAGTCGCCAAAGATGCAATTGATGACATACATGGAAGTGAGAGTATGATGACACATATATTAAAAACTTAACTTTGTTAGTTTATTTGAATGCAATTTATGTAGGCCTACATATAATACCTTTTGGACTCCCGCAAGATTGTACAACGAGAATCCATTTACGGGTTGAATCCATGGACTCTCGCAAAACTCTCTTGCGAGAATCTACTTGGACTCCTGTGGCACTTTACGAAATTCCACCCCTGTAAATCTATTGACAGTGTGGACACAATGACACACACACCTGGTACTGGGCATGGCAGGGAAAACTACAACTGGCCACCCTTAAAACTATTGACAGTGTGGAGACAGACAGACCTAGATGGAATTTACACATTGCAGGGAACACTATCACCAGTCCGCATATTGATAGAACCTACATACCTGGGTAAAGATGGTACTTTTACACAGTGGGTCTTGTGATGGATCTGCTCTGTGATCTGCTGCACTTCTTCTGTTGATGTACAATTTGGGAAGTTGATGAGGCCGCCTAAAACAAAATGAAATGACATTTCTAAGTATACATTGTACATAGAGTCTGAAAGAAAGCACTGATTTGTTTTGGCTATTTGCATGTAGTTTATTACACTTTAATTTTGATTGATGGCGAGTCACTACAGTGAAAGAATTTTTATCTCTGACAATTTATAAAAGCTGATCACAACCACAAAGGCAGAAACA
Organism: Amphiura filiformis; assembly: GCF_039555335.1. NCBI lineage: Eukaryota > Metazoa > Echinodermata > Ophiuroidea > Amphilepidida > Amphiuridae > Amphiura > Amphiura filiformis. The sequence continues at coordinate 2,276,354 of NC_092628.1, forward strand.
ATGAAAAATGAATCAATCCTGATAGATGCTCACATGTAAAAAATACTGTGCTCAGTCGGAGTGTTGAGTACAACCAGACAATACACACCCACTGTATATTTCTTTTTCTGATTGGCTGCTTGGTTTGCAGGTTTTCTCCGGGATCTCCGGTTTCCTCCTGCTTTCAAAATCGGTGATTAGTTGTTTCGTTATCAAAAACTTCCTTCACCCAATGGAATTTGGGGAGCTGCAGAAAATGGGTGGATGTTACAATCTAAGTGCGGATAGGTTTGCGCGGGTTGGCTGCAACTAGCCTAGTTGATGCGATCTGATTGTGATGATTCACCACGTTAGCGAAATTACAGCGCTTTGAATCCTCTGGAAAAAGCGCTATATATAAATGCCGAAATTTATTATTTATTTATTTATTTGCAAGAAAACAAGCAATACCACTTACACAGTTTCTGACTGCCTCAAGAAGTGTTCAGCCAGTGCATTGCGTTTTTTGGAAAGTGGAAGGAACTGTCGTACAACTTCTAGTGATGAAAATGAACCAACTGAGTATTCCCAAGCTGGTACTATGTAATGAAGAACACTGTCTAGTAGTCGTACAAACCTAGAAATGTAAAACGAGCAAACAATGTGAGAACGATTCAGGGAATCTTATCAGTAAACAGGTGTATACAAATATATTAAAAGTGCATTACAGTTATCATTGTTAAAAGTTGGACAAAATGTATTGTAATCTATTATCACCTAGATATCTTGGTGTAGATTGTTCATCCAGTTGGTAAAACAAATGTACAGAAATTAGATCAAATACTGGCACTTGCATTGTGTTAACACAATGTTTAGTACAAAACCATCGGACATCATCAGGTGACCGATTCAGGTCCATTGGTCGTGTGAGAGACTGTGATCAATTCCTTTCAGTGCCTGGTCCCACACGTGCGAGAGATGAAAGCGTAGTCCTGCTGTCCTAATGAACTGGAACAGGACAGGAGGACTACTCTTTCATCTCTGGCAAATGAGAGACCAGGCAATGAAAGGAGTTGACTGCTGTCTCTCCCGTGACCAATCAGCTTGAATCAGTCACCTGATGATGATATCCGATGGTTTCGAATGAAACGTTTTGTTAACAAAAATTAAGCTCCAGTATTTAATGTCTGTACTTTTTGTAAAATGTTTCATCACCTAAATAATTACAAACAAGTTCTAATTTATCTATGCTTGCATTGTAGAGCACATTTTCTAATCATCATTGCTATATGCATCATACCTATACTATCAAATGCTGTACAGATTCTTTACTTTGATTTTGTGTAGCCAGTTTCTGTATAACAGTTAAATATGCATACATTATTTTGGCATAGTAAATGGATGCTATGTCATATACTTACCTCTGCAAGACTAAGGCTCTTCTGTATAGTAGTTCCTTCTCTACTAATTCTAATCTGGGATATCTACAGGAAAAAGAAATACAGCATGAATAAAGGGTCAGTCTATTCAGGCAGTGATAGATTTTACAATTACATGACACTATATACGCCTAAATCTTTGTAAGCCAGGCTAGGTATTACCCATTAACCTTCTGGATGTGAGGTTATATTCACAACATCCATGAAGCCAATTCTAAGATGATGAAACCAGTTTCATGGGAGAGGGGTCTAAGATGTTTGAATGACACCCGTTTCAGGGCAGAGTGGAGGTCTAAGATGTTTGAATGACACCCGTTTCAGGGCGGAGTGGAGGTCTAAGATGTTTGAATGACACCCGTTTCAGGGCAGAGTGGAGGTCTAAGATGTTTGAATGACACCCGTTTCAGGGCAGAGTGGAGGTCTAAGATGTTTGAATGACACCCGTTTCAGGGCGGAGTAGAGGTCTAAGATGTTTGAATGACACCCGTTTCAGGGCAGAGTGGAGGTCTAAGATGTTTGAATGACACCCGTTTCAGGGCAGAGTGGAGGTCTAAGATGTTTGAATGACACCCGTTTCAGGGCAGAGTGGAGGTCTAAGATGTTTGAATGACACCCGTTTCAGGGCGGAGTAGAGGTCTAAGATGTTTAATTACATTTGTTATTATTATGACTACACTTGTCTGTGACCTGATCAAGAAAAATGAAGACAATGTTGTGTAAAGTGAATTATTTTATAAAGAATTTTTAATAACTGCGTCTTACATGTTATGATATGTTTATGATTCTAATTTAGGGCAGAGGATGTTTAAAGGCATTCCCATAACCCAATGGGGTTTCCGACCTTGGTATGTTTGGCTTTTGTACACATGTGGCATAGTTGACCATAACTTGCATTGGGATTGTGTGCAAATATCTGGTGTTTTCATCCTTTTATTTAACATTCAAAACATTGAGACTTATGAATAAAATTAATGCAGTGGGACAATATGAATGTTTTCTGTACATAATTCAAATATAAGTTATAAGTCTCAACTATTAGCTCATTGGCTGCAGTTTTAAAATTACCATTTTGTGTGTGTGTGTGGCAATGGGGACTTTGCCTTTAAAATTAGGTTATATTGATCAAATTTCCCAATCATAGTGCATTGTAGGAATGCCTTTAAGCTTCCTCTGAATCTAGGGAGTGCATTGGACGCATCATTATCAAATGCTCAATCAGGATTTCGTCCAAATCATTCCACAACAACAACCCTTCTAGATGTTCAAGATTACATTTTAAAGAATATGGATACAGGTTATGCTACAGGCGTTTTATTTATAGACTTAAAGAAAGCATTTGATACTGTAAATCATGATATTCTGATTAGGAAACTTAAACAATATGGGGTATGTGGGGATGAATTATTATGGTTTAAATCATACTTAAACAACAGAGAACAAACTGTTAATGTTAACTCAACTTTTTCTGACTTTTTAGGCCAATTGATATTGGTATTCCTCAGGGCTCAATTTTAGGTCCTTTACTGTTTATAATTTTTGTTAACTGTTTACCTAATGCTGTGTCTGAATGTAAAACTGTAATGTATGCAGATGATACCTCTTTAATGTGTAAAGCTAAAAATGAATCTGATCTTAAAATTCAAATGGAGTCATGTCTAAGTAGGGTAGCTGAATGGTTCAAAGTAAACAAACTCACTTTAAATGTTGAAAAGACTAAGTTTATGATCTTTGGTACAAACAAAATGCTTGAAAAGTTCAACAATGTACATTTAATATATAACAACAATGATATTGAAAGAGTAGATGAGTTTAAATATCTAGGTGTGAAATTTGATAGCAAGCTGTCTTGGTCAGCTCATGTCGATAATGTTAGTAAAACTATTTCCAAAAGAACTGGCATAATAAAAGCGTATAAAATATTTCCTTCCATACAAAACCACTGTAATGTTATCCAATGCTCTTGTTATTCCCCACTTTGATTATGGAAGCATGGTCTGGTCAAATTTTAGTGTAGAGTACCATAATAGGCTTCAGGTACTTCATAATAATCTAGCTAGAATAATTCTCTCAGCAGATATAAGGACACCAACTAATGATTTAATGAATACATTGCAGTGGGTTAAACTTGATCAAAGATGGCATAATACTCTATTAATGACTGTTTTCAAATGTTTAAAGAATGAATATCCATCGTACTTATCTTCTCAATTTGATTTTGTTCATGATAACCATAATCATATAACTAGAAATCATACTTCTAATACATTGATTGTACCAAAATTTAAATCAAATTCAGGTCAACGTACTTTTCATGTCAGGGCAGCCTATGCATGGAATTCTTTGCCACCGACAGTAAGAGCTCAGATGCAAAATATGACTTTAGGCCAATTTCAATCAAAAATTAAAGAAATTTAGGCCTGTCTTTTTCTATATTTTATTCATTTACTTGCTTGATTTTGTATATAAATATAATTATTGTATTTCTGTATTTTGAATCATGGTATTTATAATTATCTTGTAGTTGATGGTACCATAATACTTATTTGTAATATATTGTAAATCCATTGTAAATACTGTATGTTACTTTGTAAATATTGTGTATCGTAATATATTTTGTTGCTATATAACATGTATCAATGAGGGCCTGCTTGAAAAGCAGTGCTTGTCACTGAAGCAGTATAACCCTCAATAAAGAAAGAATAAATAATAAAATAATAATAATAACATTTCTTGTGCATTATTACATATATCATATACAAGAAAAATATCCTGTGGTTGCAGCTATTTTTATAACAAAATTTTCACTAAAACTGTTGGAAAAATGCGAGCAAATATAAATGCATCAACCCGCAAGGAAAATGAATCAATCCTACATGGCACAAACGCATCTGAAATCACTAAGCGTAATACACCAAGTGCGCGCCTGTGCAATTACACATAATCAATACACTACTGGCATATTTCTAATGTTTGCTCTGATTGATTCTCACTGTATGAATTTGATTTAGATGCCATTTCAAATGTCAAAAACAAAGCTATCAATGATAAGATTGCAGACATACTAACCTGACTAATTCTTCTGTTGAGAATATATCTCTGTTGAGTCCGAGATCTCTTTGTTTACTCGATTTAATTTTGATTCCATGAATTCTACAATCTATGCCTTCATCTACAAAACAAACACAAACAAATAAAAAAATGTATTAATTTATTGGAAACTCTATCATGTTACAGTGATAGGCTAAGAAAGCATGGTGGCACAGTGGTACAGACTTTGACACAATTATTGGTAACTTTGTAGTGCATAGTGGCGCAGTGGTACAGGCTCTGACTCAATGTATTGCATGGTGGTGCAGTGGTACAGGCTCTGACCCGGGTTATTGGTAACTCTGCAGTGGTACAGGCTCTGACCCGGGTTATTGGTAACTCTGCAGTGGTACAGGCTCTGACTCAATATATTGCATGGTGGTGCAGTGGTACAGGCTCTGACCCGGGTTATTGGTAACTCTGCAGTGGTACAGGCTCTGACTCAATATATTGCATGGTGGTGCAGTGGTACAGGCTCTGACCCGGGTTATTGGTAACTCTGCAGTGGTACAGGCTCTGACCCGGGTTATTGGTAACTCTGCAGTGGTACAGGCTCTGACTCAATGTATTGCATGGTGGTGCAGTGGTACAGGCTCTGACCCGGTTATTGGTAACTCTGCAGTGGTACAGGCTCTGACCCGATCATTGGCAACTCTGCAGTGGTACAGGCTCTGACGCAATTGCTACTTACCTCTGCATGCCTTGATCCTAATTTCAATAGTACGATAATGTCGTGTCATGTCTTCTAAGATGCATATATCCCCTGTAACACTCCTGTAAAAACATACATGAAAAAACTATTAGATCAGCTTTCTCAGCTAGGGATATCAGGTTGCATTTCAAATGAGAGAAATGCTAAGTAAGATATGTGACATGATCAAGGGGAATGAGTGACATGTTGGCCCTGGTCGAAAAATAAGTTTTTCACATGTTTCTAAAGAGGACATTTAGAGCGTTCAGAAACTGAAAGCTCTATGTTGATACGTCTTTTCTTTGTGAAGTTACGTCAATGTAGCAATTGCTGAAAACAGTATAATACAAAAGAATTTTAACACTTTCTTTGCCAATATCTCAAAATCAATATTAGCGACATCCGACTCATTTTCCTTGATCGTGTCACATATGCTTAACATTGCCATTATTTACCATGAAATAATTGCATTCAGTCTTCATTCGTAAGTGGTGCAGATTATCTTTCCATTAAAAAATTCCAATACTCTGATTTTGCGTATATGGGACATATGGCAATATTTTGATGTAAATAAACAATGCATAACATGGTGTCTGAGCTTAATTTTTTGACTTTATTGATGTAAAAATATTGCTTTGTCAACAACTGATCTTGAGATCTGATGATTATCAACAATGTAAATTGAACTCGACAACAGTCCTACTAATATTATAATCTATACCTATCTACATTGGTGCATTTCTCTGTTCTCTGCCTCCACATAACTGCACATTTCACTATATAAGCGCCTAACAGTACACCTAGTTGACATCATCTCTGCCTCGCATAACTGTAATTTCACTGGATAAGCATCCAAGACCTATATGTCTATGTATGTTGACATGTCAAAGTTCTCTACCTAGCTTCCAATAAGGCAGCAGAAAAAATTTTGTTCTGATTTTTGGATCGACAGTCGATGCTGCTTCGATGCACATTATTAATGAACTAACAACTAAATAATTCATCAGAATTAATGCTAAATTTATACTTTTCAATATCCATTCAGGCAAAGATTTATGTTATCTCAATTAATAAAATTTTTGGTCAATTATTAATTTCATAAAAAGGATCGACTAAGCATTGACGATCAATCGAAAGATCAAACTAATTTGTTTCTATTGCCTGAGGCAATGAAAAAAAAACCCTATTCTACAGGCCCGACCGACCCAGGATTTACATTTTTATCTCTTTAAAATTGGTCAAAATCATATAAAATCAGCCGGTTTTGGGCCAAAATTTATCAATTTGGGCTAAAAAGGTATAGAAAATATGTTTGCAAAAAAAATCTTCATATTTTTTTCAGATTTGTCAGATTTTGGTAACATTTTAGAGTAATTTTAGCCTATAGAATAGGTTTTTTTTTCATTGTCTAACTTCAATGATTGAACTGTGTAGGAGTCTATATACTTACGTGTCTATGTTCATATCGTTGAGCTTTTCCAAGTTATCTATTTCGCCTACCATAACTATAATTTGACTCGGCAAGAAATTTTCATCTTGAGCATCTATGGTAATGTACAATTTCCTAAAGCAAAACAAAATTGAACAATACAATTAGCAAACTTTGTGATATCTAATATTTTCCTTTCTTTAAAGCACAAGTTTAAACAAACCTTACATTGCACCCTCTATAGTGATGAGCTATAATTAGTAAAGTTTGGGGGTGATACGGACTCTGAGACTAGATGTAATCTGTATTACCCAGTGTTCTAGCCAGGCCAGTCAGGGATAGCTAGCTGGCCAGCACTAAGCTTAAATATATTGATATTGGTCACCGACCAGCACAAAAAATCCTTGAAATAAAAGAAAATGACAAGTTACAACCAAGATGTTGTGTTTTTTACCCGAGAGAGTAGTAAAAGATGATTTCGTCCCTGTAGGGAGATTAAACGATGAATTTGTCTGTGGTGTAGCTGTATTTAAGGAGGGAGAACTGCTACACTACAGACAAATTCATCTCTTAATCTCCCTACACGGACGAATTCATCTCTTAATCTCCCTACACGGACGAATTCATCTCTTAATCTCCCTCCTTACACACACTCAGCTTCTAAAATTAGCCAGCACTAAAACTGTGCTGGCTATAACTCTGGTATCACCCCCTAAACTGAACCTAATGACTTTTTCATACCGTACAAATAACCTCACATAACGAGAATATTATTCACAGCCGTAATTCTTAGCTGTTACTTGTTCTCAAACCCGTCTACATGATTATCCTCAAAAGCAGATCTGTTCTCCAATTAAAAAGCTTGTTCAACCAGCACGGTCATCTTCCGCACCAACTCAACTTGCTGAGACCACTGAAACCTGTTTTTCTGCAAATTTCATTCAGAAAAGCTACCATGTTTGCTCCCACGCATTTGTCCTAAAGTACTTTTGAGATATTAGGCCACTGCCCTCAGGCACTTTTGTTTTTAAAGTGATCATTCTCTTTTTTAAAAATATTCAGAGTTCCTCCTGACAACATCACTGATAGTGATAAAGGACTTACTTGATAACTGTGCCCTTCTTCATGCGTAATCTGATCCAATGCTGGCCTTGAGTGCCATCACTTTCCCAATATGTTGAGCTATCACCATCAGTTAAACAAGATGCACTATCATCCTCCTAAATAAAGATAAAGGATAAAGACATTAAGTCAAAGGGAGAACACATATCCCAGTGAACAATGCATCTTGATTAATATAGCATGTGCCTATAAACCATCAACATCCTCATCTGTGACGATGGTGCAAAGGGCGACGCTACTAATTTTTTTACAGTGCAAAGCCACTTTGCCTTGGTCGCTACACGGGCTTGGTAAATCACGTAAAGAACAGATAGGGACAGTTTGTAGGAATCTGTTATTTGTATTAAATTATGAGACACGACACTACGATTGTAAAACTGAGGACAGTGTAAGCCCGGGTCCTTATATACCCGACTAGTGGAACAGCATAACGACCTAAGGGGCATCCCGAAAAGGAGCACCATAGCATTGATTGGGATGGTGTGTGAATTCTGGACTGTGAAGAAGACATGTTAAGGGTCCGGGAAACAATCCAAATAAGAAGTGGCAGCAACCTCAACAGAAACTTGGGGTGTCATGATCTTCCTGTTGTTTACAACAAGATTTTGTCACTTTAAAACCAAAATCAATCAATATCTGGTAGTCAAGTGTCGAGTCAAGTGGAATAATCTCTTCAGTGGCTAAAGAAGACCTATAGATGTAAGTTGCTAGCTTCCATGGTTCTGCAAATAGTAAGTCTTGTGACTGGTGTTTTAAAGGAAGCCCTGTCAGAGCAGTTCCTCTGGGGTGAACCAAACCTGCCTGGTTATCACATTAATCAGTGATAGGGTTATATCTGAATTTGATAGGTGCTAATTGATGCAATAACATTAAAACATCAATTAGCACCTATTAAATTCAGATATCTTGTCAGTGATTATCTTGATAACCAGGCAGCTTGGGTTCACCCCAGAAGACCTGCTCTGGCATGGCTTCCTTTTTAAATCTACTACTGTACTTTGGGATTTTCAGTTTCTGAAAGCTCTAGATATAGCCCATCACTCAAATTCAAAGAATATGTATTTTACTGAATTTATCCTTAAATGTTTGCAGTATTGGTAAAATATTGCTATTTCCATGATTGCCATCTGGCACTCAAACTCCCCGAACTATAAACCTGGTTATTTGACAAGTTATCCGGAAACCACAGTGATTAAAAATTTTAATTGAATCAATTAGAAATAAGTCCCCCATGTGCTCAGTCTGCTCACCAATATATATATAGCTCTGCTGCTGCAGGGGTATACCGTAAACGTTCGCCTTATGGTGCAAGTGCCCTCCCATAAAAATCCCACCAGCAAATAAGGGCACATACCCTTAATTCTTGTTAGGATTTTTAGTGGAGGGAGCTCTCTATTTGTACATGAAATTTACCCCAAGGCAAAGGAGCCTAGGTGCGCCAGGTGAACGTTTACGGTAATAACTTGGATGGTTAATAAACATTTATATACAAGTTCTTAGCTAGTTCTAGAGAAATATGGACTCACCCCACAAGATGACACATCGACCGATTCAACAAATTGCTTGACACTACCTAGGTTTTCATTATCTTGTTCCATGTGCTCATAGAGAAATCTTGCTAATTCCTCATCACTCTCTAGAGTCCAATTTGGTGGCACTTTCCTTAATGCATCTGTTGCCTGCGGTGATGTTGGTAGGGTGGCTGGAGGTCTGATGCCAACTCTCAGAGAATAAGCTGCTTCTATTGCTTCCTCCCATCTATAATAATCAATAAATATGAGAAAAGGATTATAGCGTAAGTCTTTTCCAAGGTTCCTTTGACAGCTTAACCATCGTATATACGTGCGCGCCGTCAAGCGTGTGCAATGTGCATTAGACCTTGTGCAAAATAATACACGCTGGATGGCTAGCAGTACGCTTAATTTGTAAAAGGAAATCAGAATAATACTTTATATGACCATAAGAAAGCTTGCCTTTGATATGACACCTTGCATTTAGACTTCACCTAAATTGTGTGTGAGGTGAAGGTAGTAAATGGAGATAAAGTGGTCAGAAGAAATAATTTACTGCATCTTTTGAGAAAAATATGAGTTGTCTTCTGATGCCCAATTCTCAATTTTGATGAGACAATATACAAATATTTACTGCTCATGAGGGATCTGGTGGAATCTATTGTCCCCGAGGTGAACTGGAAACCCTGAGCCTACTATTTTAGTATAGTATAGTATTTTAAAATAGTAGGCTCACGGTCTCCAGTTCACCGAGGGGACCAATAGATTCCACCAGATCCCGAATTAAGGGCAGTAAATATTTGTTTTATATCCTTCATTAATATATTCTTTGTTCATTAATTGGTTAAAATATTAGAAACGCAAGGCCTTTATCATAGTCATAGGCCTCGGTATAAATCTAGGCTAGGCCTAGCATAGTCAAGGCTAGACTGGCCTTGCTTTGTTTTGATTGAATGCACGTATGCCTACATGCACAAAACACGCACATAGTTGAGTGGCTAAAGCTTACTGTGAAAATGTTGTAACCTCTCATATATCTCCGTGAAACAAGTAACCATGTTCTCTGTCAGTATTTTGCCGTCAATATTAAGATACTAATCCTGATGTAACTCTGATTATGGCATGAAACCGCCGTATTTTAGTTGCTAAGACAACATGACTTGCGACACATTAATACCCCAGAACCGGCTGTGCTATCTCGCGTATGTGGCGAGTTGCACGGACCACTAGGAACTGCATGACGCGGATATGATGTCATACTGGCGCTCAGAGGGAGATAGTAAAACTATTTCCGGGAGATAGTACTTTGAATAGTACCTCGTTCCCTCATCAATCGGCTTTTTGACTGTTTTGTAAAATAGCAAAACTATTTTTGGTCACATGATACTCGTTTAACCAATTAACGAACGAGAATATATTAATGAAGGATATAAAACACTATATAGACCCAGCAACAACATTCACATTGTATTGTTGCCACATTGTATGTAAAGTGTGTCCCTTCTTTATGGCCATGTGTTTAAACCTCGCTGACTTTGCATCACACAATGATTTTTCACCGCTTTAAAGCTATACCCCAGCACAATATAAATATAAATTTTCTGAAAGGAAATTGAACAAGGTATCCACCAAGAGACCCAGAAACACTGTCAATTGTAAGTTACACCAGACAGTGTGTCTGAGTCTATTGGTGGATTCTCTGAAGGTTCTAAATGCTATTAGATGACATACCTTGTTATGGGTACTTGTCGTTTACCAAACAGTCCCTGATTGATACAGGATTTATGACATACCTTGTTATGGGTACTTGTTGTTTACCAAACAGTCCCTGATTGATACTGGATTTATGACATACCTTGTTATGGGTACTTTTTGTTTACCAAACAGTCCCTGATTGTTACTAGATTTATGACATACCTTGTTATGGGTACTTGTCGTTTACCAAACAGTCCCTGATTGATACAGGATTTATGACATACCTTGTTATGGGTACTTGTTGTTTACCAAACAGTCCCTGATTGATACTGGATTTATGACATACCTTGTTATGGGTACTTGTTGTTTACCAAACAGTCCCCGATTGTTACAGGATTTATGACAAACCTTGTTGTGGATACTTGTTGTTTACCAAAGAGTCCCTGATTTTTACTGGATTTATTTTACGACATACCTTGTTATGGGTACTTGTTGTTTACCAAACAGTCTGATTGGGATTAGATTTTTGACATACCGTACCTTGTTATGGGTACTTGTTGTTTACCAAACAGTTCCTGATTGTTACTAGATTTATGACATACCTTGTTATGGGCACTTGTTGTTTACCAAACAGTCCCTGATTGTTACTGGATTTATGACATACCTTGTTATGGGTACTTGTTGTTTACCTAACAGTCCCTGATTGATACTGGATTTATGACATACCTTGTTATGGGTACTTATTGTTTACCAAACAGTCCCTGATTGTTACTGGATTTATGACATACCTTGTTATGGGTACTTGTTGTTTACCTAACAGTCCCTGATTGTTACTGGATTTATGACATACCTTGTTATGGGTACTTGTTGTTTACCAAACAGTCTCTGATTGTTACTAGATTTATGACATACCTTGTTATGGGCACTTGTTGTTTACCAAACAGTCCCTGATTGTTACTGGATTTATGACATACCTTGTTATGGGTACTTGTTGTTTACCTAACAGTCCCTGATTGATACTGGATTTATGACATACCTTGTTATGGGCACTTGTTGTTTACCAAACAGTCCCTGATTGTTACTAGATTTATGACATACCTTGTTATGGGTACTTGTTGTTTACCAAACAGTCCCTGATTGTTACTGGATTTATGACATACCTTGTTATGGGTACTTGTTGTTTACCAAACAGTCCCTGATTGTTACTAGATTTATGACATACCTTGTTATGGGTACTTGTTGTTTACCAAACAGTCCCTGATTGTTACTGGATTTATGACATACCTTGTTATGGGTACTTGTTGTTTACCAAACAGTCCCTGATTGTTACTGGATTTATGACATACCTTGTTATGGGTACTTGTTGTTTACCAAACAGTCCCTGATTGTTACTAGATTTATGACATACCTTGTTATGGGTACTTGTTGTTTACCAAACAGTCCCTGATTGTTACTAGATTTATGACATACCTTGTTATGGGTACTTGTTGTTTAACAAACAGTCCCTGATTATTACTAGATTTATGACATACCTTGTTATGGGCACTTGTTGTTTACCAAACAGTCCCTGATTGTAACTGGATTTATGACATACCTTGTTATGGGTACTTGTTGTTTACCAAACAGTCCCTGATTGATACTGGATTTATGACATACCTTGTTATGGGCACTTGTTGTTTACCAAACAGTCCCTGATTGTTACTGGATTTATGACATACCTTGTTATGGGTACTTGTTGTTTACCAAACAGTCCCTGATTGTAACTGGATTTATGACATACCTTGTTATGGGTACTTGTTGTTTACCAAACAGTCCCTGATTGATACTGGATTTATGACATACCTTGTTATGGGCACTTGTTGTTTACCAAACAGTCCCTGATTGATACAGGATTTATGACATACCTTGTTATGGGTACTTGTTGTTTACCTAACAGTCCCTGATTGTTACTGGATTTATGACATACCTTGTTATGGGCACTTGTTGTTTACCAAACAGTTCCTGATTGTTACTGGATTTATGACATACCTTGTTATGGGCACTTGTTGTTTACCAAACAGTCCCTGATTGTTACTAGATTTATGACATACCTTGTTATGGGTACTTGTTGTTTACCAAACAGTTCCTGATTGATACTGGATTTATGACATACCTTGTTATGGGCACTTGTTGTTTACCAAACAGTCCCTGATTGTAACTGGATTTATGACATACCTTGTTATGGGTACTTGTTGTTTACCTAACAGTCCCTGATTGATACTGGATTTATGACATACCTTGTTATGGGTACTTGTTGTTTACCTAACAGTCCCTGATTGTTACTAGATTTATGACATACCTTGTTATGGGCACTTGTTGTTTACCTAACAGTCCCTGATTGATACTGGATTTATGACATACCTTGTTATGGGCACTTGTTGTTTACCAAACAGTCCCTGATTGTTACTAGATTTATGACATACCTTGTTATGGGCACTTGTTGTTTACCAAACAGTCCCTGATTGTTACTAGATTTATGACATACCTTGTTATGGGTACTTGTTGTTTACCAAACAATCTCTGATTGGTATTGGATTTCATCTGTGGTTCTACTTTGACTAGCCATGGAGGATCATCGGGATTAGCACTTCTGTCATAGAGTAATAACCAACCTTCTACGTTTTTGTGTGATGGGTCTTTAGTTGTTAAACCACCCTGAAAAGAATGCAGTTACTAGTATTAGTAACAGAAAAATACACTGAAAACTTTTTCTGTGTCACTTACTCTTTTGTTTTGGCAATTATTGTCAGTCTTACTTTTGTCATATTTAGTGTTAAATGTATCTGTGGTGTTATGCCTACCATGTTACATGGCAAAAGTTCAATATCATAAGAAACTATAAAGTTTCACACTGATAAATGGTGTTTGTGTAACTTCACTGGTTGTAACTTAGGACAGTTTAGTTATACCCCAGGAATACTACTTGCTGATTGGCTATGTATTCAAGGCTATAATGATTAAATGAGCCAATGAAGAGGATTGAGCTCAGTACTGATCGCAAAGTGTGTTTGGTCCTGTGTCATAAACTGGGGTACCTTTGTGCTAGTACTAAAAAAGTGAAATGTTTCAAACATTTTAGCTACAGGTCTCATTTGAAATGGTTCATCCTCCTGAGCATTTTGACACCTTTTTATGAAAATCGGTTATTTTACCCTTCCCCACTTTTTTTCACATTTACAATCATCATAATACTAATCATGGCATGTCTGTCCGTCCCTCTGTCTGCGCGCTATTGCGTGCGCGTGGCTCACTAACGCGTGCTCACGGTGCGTATCACGTGATCGCTATCGCGTAGTGCGCAGAGTACCGACGGGCGCAGTGCGAGCATCGGAAAGCATTACAGTGTGGTTAATCGCGCAGGTGTATCTCATCGGATCAATAGGTCTATTTCATGTAGTTATATTTTAACATATTAGTCACTTAAAAATGAATTTGATGTGATGTAATTTAACCCCGTGAGTACTACCTGCCAATTGTCCAAAGTGAATATTGTATCCAATTTTGAACCAATCAAGGAGGGTATTAATAAGATCATCTGCAAGTTTGAACATAAATAGTTTAAAGCCTAGTCATAATTGACAATTGAAATGAGCAATGAGCATAACAAGTTATCAACCAATCAGAAATGCTGCTAGATGACCAGTACATGTAGTATCCAGGGGGTTTAAACCAATGAGAAATGCTGTAAAGAGGGTTCAAGTAATCTGGGATTCATCCATTGCAGTGTTCACAATGAAATAATCTGTTCCCTATGCGAGACCCAAATTGAATTGTCTACCCACCTTTTCAAGTTTAATCCACTGCCCATGACAGTTACACATTTCTAACCCAGACACTACAACTCCACAAGAAGCTTCTTCACCAATGTTAACCGTCGTCTTTCCTCCATTCTTGTCTGTTTTTTTATACACAGGAAATTTAGTTGGTGACTTTGAAATTGTGGTGCGGGACAGTTTGTATTCAATTGTTCCTGGCACATAGCATAGCGCCTCTGGCATGGGGGTGCTATTACGATAACATTCAATGGATTCCTGAAGGCATCTGATACGTGCAAGAACTGCTCGGGTTGGTAGCGACTGTCTGCTTGGATCCATGGTGCTTCTGTAAAAATTGGTAGAAACAGTTTATAAATCATATTTTCAATTGGGTAAACAGAACTGCAAACTCAACCCAGAAAGTATCGAAACGATTCTAGATGGTCAGATATATGTGACCGTCCACGGCGAATGAGCCGTAAATTCCTCCCAGTCAATTTTGTTTTATTTCGTGTTTAAAAATAAACATCATAAACCTAAAAATGGTATATCATTTGACTTCAAACGATATCCAGAAGCGGGGTTATGGTTTGTTAAACTTTGCTCCTTCAACAAAATTATAGCTTTTTACGTTTTTACATGGGTCTCTTTTTCCACATTGTTGGCAATAAATATCAAATAGTCATAATTGGCGGTCATTTCAAATCATCCCCAAGTCAACGAGGTTTAAGAAAGTTCTCTCATTGTTAATTGTTGGTTATGCATACCTGTACAAAATACAATGCCTGGTAACCCACCACTTGAACAGGATTTAGCAATATAAGCAAACAAAGACCAGAGCTATTAAAAGTTCTATAGCCATCTAAGCTTATTATCCACTTCAACAATAGGATTATTGATTAGTTTTTGACTATCGAAATGAGACGGATGTCGGGCCAGCTTAAGTTACCGATGAATATGACCTTCGTACACATTTTACACCGTAACTCAGAATACAATTTAGGGAATTTACGGCTCATTTGTGCTGCCGGGTCACATATCGGGAATTGAAATACCAGTATAACAAAAACTTATTTAATGTATAAAGCGCACCTTTCTCCTACGCATTGTGTGTACACACGACGAACGCATTTGGCTTGAATAGGAGCTAAGTGCAACTTTCAAAATCCGACTTGAAGCCACTCAAGCGCCCATAACTTGACCAAATGATATCGTAGAGCAACAAAAGAGGTATCAAAATGCGCAGGAGAAAGCTGCGCTTTATATACATTAAATAAGTTTTTGTTATATATTTCAGTTCCCGATATATCTGACCATCTATAATCGTTTTGATACTTTCTGGGTTGAGTATATAATGCATTAACAGCATGCGCATATTTTTTTGGGGGGCTTTGAGGGCGCCAGCCCCCCGGCGTAAAAGCAGGGGACGGCCAAAACGACGGGGCGGCGGAAGAAGAAGGGGCGGCAAAAAAAGGGGCAAAAAGTACGACTCGTAACAATAGATTTTGCTCATATTACACATGGAAGTAGATAAATGTATGTACTAACATGACATGTGTGTTTCAGAAAATGACCTATATTCCTTCATCAAAATAAATGATAGTTAAAAAAGCCAAAACTTTTGACCGCAAAATTTTCAACTTCTGAAAATAGTACAAATTTTTTTTTTAATGACCCAAAAGAGGAAACTGTTAACTAAGTCACCAGTATTTTCTTTCATCCAAACAACCTAAAATGCAATCACTACAGTGATATGAAAACAGCACTCAGCTGGCACCCAAGATCAATGCACAAACAGTCAATGGGGCCACATCTATGCTCTGCAGGGTAGCTGATTGTCACATACCTAGCCAAAAAAGAAGCTAGACGATGAAAAATAAAATTGGGATCTTGTTGGCGCATCTTTTTGTGATGCAGTAAAAAGCCCACATTGTGCTACGCGTCATTATATTATTTGAGGGGAAAAGAGGGCAAATTAACTTCCACAATGAGGCTAAGTCCATTTTCAAAAAATCAGAAAAATATGAAGATCAAGAGATTGGTAAATCCCATAAGCCTTTGCGAGTACACCCAAGATGTCGTCATTTGATGTCACACCACGCACATCGTTTATCGAACATAATAATGATCATTAATGCACATGCATTGCAATGCAAGTCGGTGTGTGACATTAAATGAAGACATGATCTCAGACTCAGGTGCACTGGGTAGGTATGCAGCCCTCGAATTAACCCACGGCACCCATGGCATTTTGCTGTGGGTGCCCACCCCACTGCCGTAATGCCCTCAAAATATGTCCTTTACCCAAGGCAGTCACTTGCCATGCCCTCTAATGAAGTTGCCGCCGGTGCCCCAGCCCTGCCCCTTCATTATAAAATCATCTATCTATGTTTGTGTGTGTTTTCTTCACTTTTGAGAAATTGCCTTGGTGCCCTTCTCAAATTTTCAACAGTTGCCATGATGCCCTCTTAAAATATTACAAACTGCCCTGCTGCCATGCCTTTTAAGTGAAAATCCAAGGCAATTTTCAACTTGCCCTAAAAAAGTTGCCGTGCCCCTTCAGATCCTTAATTCGAGGGCTGTAGGTATGCTAGGCGAATTCAAATTTACCATCAAACTGCATCATATCAAATTAATGCCCTTGAGTAAACAAAGCCAAAACTGAAAACCTTTTTTTCATAGCACTTTCCGTACCAAAGTTACATCTTGTCAAAGATTGACTTCCATCAAAAAGATTCAGCTAGCAAAATTCCCCAAAACGGCATTTCGGGGGTGTTTCTAGATCTTAGTCTCATTATGATAGCAGCTTTTTTAATGGAACTGCTATCAAAATCCCTTTAAAATTCCATGTGCGATTGTCTTATCACCATAAAAAATCATATATTTGGGTCAAGTGAAGTATAGAGAACATATGTAGGTTACCTTCTTCGGCCAGTTGTTTTAAATTTCTATGTAAATATGCATTGACATTTTCAGCGAATTTGGCTGACTAGCAAATGTGTTAACTAAGGTTTGCCTGGGAATGGATACCTACACTGGGTGTACTCGCAACTTAGGCTTAATTTATTAAGCTTATCATGCTTATAGGATTTACCGAAAAGGTCAATTAAGTATTACCCCTGCGTCCCCTAGCTATTGGTAGTGCCGTAGTGTTGCGGGCGTACTATTACGCTGACTTTCGTATTCGGCGAGGAGGACGATTTCGACCTCCTGGTTTGTTTACAGAGAGGTAGACAAAAGACCGTTCCGCTTGTCCAAACACTCAAGTATCAGAAGGATGGTCCACAAGTCAATAGCGTGATTCACGTAACATGAATAGGGATTAAAAAGCTGTCACATAGAACCATGAGCTTCTATTGTCCAGTTTGCCATCAAGATTTCATATAAACAGTTCAGACCCATGCAGAACAGGATCATGTCAGAAATTAATATTTTGTTCTGGGTCTGATTATTCGGACTACGACAATGTACGAAATTGGTACCATTTGGTAGGTTTGGAGTTCATTTTCCATACCATGTTATATGTATCATTTATCTAGTTTCAGTAACTGTAACTCGTCGTACCTAGAGTTACAGTTCACTCTATTATTATCTTTTCCACAAATAAGAAACATCACAATATGTGGGCTCATTTTGGGCTCTAAGGATGCAGCTGAGGAACTCTCTCAAGGACAGTTTGGGCATGCACTGACGATTTTAATCCCATTGTACCAGGGTTTGGGCGTGCTTGGATGATTTTAATCCCTGTACAAGTCTATACTCCCGAAGTTGAGGTAATTGATCAACATTGATCTCATCTTTTGGGTGGGTTCAAAATTCCCAGGGTTGGCAAAACCTGCAATCTTCATGGGAGTAATTTACTTAGTGCAAAAGTGGTCAAAATATTGCTCTGCAAAATGTCTTGATTTTCATGATTTGGATTTATCATTATTGAGCAGCATTCTACTTGTGATGTTTCTACACTGTGTAGAGAGGGTCTACAGCATCTCTGAGGTAAAACTGACAAATACAAGGTATATTTCTTGATGCTTGAAGTTTGGATTTCTTAAGGGCTGGGGTATGAACGTTTGGACAGTATTTATTGTGGGACATTGGAGCACGTCAGACATATCGATTGCATTCTGAATACGAAGAATGGCCTTCTGATATCAAATAATTTTCATTTTTGAAATTCGCAATTTAATACACATTTTATGGCATATCATTAAAAATTGATAGTTTTGATATTTAACAGTACTTGAAGTAAACTTTATAAATCTGATGATTTATACTTAAAGTGCATGTAGGTGGGATGAAAAGCCGACGATCAATGGAAAATTTTGACCTTTCGTATTGAAGATAGGGGGCTACATATGGATTTTTTTCCCCAAAACCCAAAAAAAAAATGAGGTCTTTTGGGAAAAAAATCCATATCTTCAATATGAAAGGTCAAAATTTTCAATTGACCGTCGACTTTTCATCCCTGCTACATTGTACATACACTTTAAGAATATATCATTAGATTTATATAATTTACTTCGAGGACTGTTATATATTTATCAAAAATTTGAAAATATCAAATTTTTATAATTTGTCATAAAATTTGTATTATATTGTGATTTTCAAAAAATGAAAATTATTTGATATCAGAAAGACATGCTTCGTAATCAGAATGCAATTCGATAGGTTTGAGGTAGTACAAGGAACTTATACGATGTCCTCATTCACAAACTGATACTATCTGTCCATCGTATAAGACTGTTACCGCACGGCAATGTGGTGAAGGAATATTACACAGTCAAGAATAGGCTCCATAATTTTTTTGTTCTTAACCCTCCCAGTCTCCCAAAACATCAAAACATCAAAAGCGTTGCATTTATACTTACTTAAGACTGTCCTTTTCATATAACTTAGACAAAGTAGGGCCAACTTGCCTAGAAATGGTCAAATTTTGGCAAGAAATATCTCTGTGTAATCCTATGTAAGTCCCATATCACATCGTTATCGGCGATCGAGGTTTTTTTTTCTGAAGTTTGGTTGGTATCCACCAGCGTCATGCATGTGACGTGACACGGCTAAAATAAGCGACCGGAAATCGGGGATCGTTAAAACGTCAACAAATTTCAAAACATGAGAGCAGTAAACTTATTGGCGAGCGGTCCGAATTTTGAGCCATAAGTTTACGTGGTGAACTAAGGTTTGAGGTGCTCTCATGTCCCACAAAAAATACTGTCGAAACGCAATAAACGCTCATTAAACGTACAGTGCATCCCTATAAACCGCTGCAAGACTTCAGGTCCGTATATGTCATAATCATGATTATGTTTATGATAAAGACTGAAGTCTTGCTGGCAGGACTATCATTTATCTAGTCCGAATAATCAGACCCAGAACAAAATATTAATTTCTGACATGATCATGTTCATCATTCATGTATCATTTTACATTTAATGATTTATCATGAGTTGGACTTCAACTTGGTCACTTTTTTGGTAAGGATTATTTTATCCTTTGGTTACGCCTTAGTTTGTCCTATAGAATATGCTAATATTACTCAGTTACATGTATGTTTTCAAAACAGTGATCCCTCAAGATCTTTGGGTGGAAATTAGGCTTACCGTCACTAGAGAAAGTTCCGCGTTAATATTCAGCCATAACTTGCAAAATCACAGATTGCAGAAATTCCCGGAAGAAGAAATTGTGACCTTTGTCTGATGACCTTTAAATTGTAGCAAATTGTGTTACTTATTTTATCTCTATTATAAAAACAAACGGCACAAAAAAAAATTGATTAAAAAATTAAGAATCTATTTAAATAAATTAAAAATGCATTTTTTTTCTTTGACAATGCCTTGTAAATTGCCTATGAAATCGAAACAATAATAATTACAATGAACGAGTTAAGATGACAAATCAAGATGGCGAGCTCCATACCCGATGACGATTTTGCTCCTTTGGAACCTTCTCTGCGCAATATTATCGATCAGAATTCGCTAAAATGGGTATTTGTTGGTGGTAAAGGAGGTGTTGGAAAAACCACATGCAGGTAGAGGGAAATGTTGTATCAGTAGATGCTCTAGTGTACTTTTTTTTGTCGTTTGACTATACCCTATGACTGTCTATGTCACTATGAACATACATTCATGTTCATGCATACATGTATTGTAGGTATGCCAGGCAAACCTTAGTACACATTTGCTATTGTCTGTCCAATTAACTTAGACACCCAGTTTTTGTTACTTATTTGAAAAAATATCCACTTTTAAAGAAAGTCATGAAAGAAAAGTGTTAACATTCGCTGAGACCTAACGGGATTTTTGGTGTTTCCAACGCATTGCGTGAGAGTTTACCAGAAATTCTATTGAAATTTGAAGGTTTTTCTCAACACTTTAAAAATAATCCGGTAGAAGTTGGGTACCATTATTTTGGAAGGTCTCATTATACAGATTTGTAGGTATGGTGATTTTGGATACTGAATGGATGAATAGTAAATTAATTATACTCATCTCCAAAAACATTTTATAAAAATGAAAAATATAATTCAGTTCATAAAATGCAGACAGTGTTTCTAATTGGCATATTTATTCTTAGTGTATTAACTATAAGTGATCCCAGCTGTCCCTCAACCAATTACAACAATTCGTTGCGGTATTTGAATCTTCTTCTGTGCATGCTTTTGGCTTGGCCCAATGCTAAGAAAATACAAATTGTATGCACTATAAATGTTCTGATGTTATTGGTGAGGAGTATAATTCACAATACACTCCAGACGCATAGTAACTTGCCCTATCATTTGTTATAATGCACCAACTGTGACATCTTTTGAGTTATAGAGGTTGTGTATGAAATTATTGATTGGCCTCAAACAAAGGATTTGAACCGGTGTCCTTCACCGAAATCATGGCACAGTGCAGTCCATTCAATCAAATATTGTCATCAACCTATTTGATCGTAGTGTATTTGTTATGTGTGTGAGACGACCTCTCGCGGTAGATTGCAAACATGCTTTTGTTGAATGCATTTGAGTAGACCGCCATTATTGTGAATTAGTAAAAGGATCAAAGAAAAAAGGGTGGAATCACTGATCAATATACATGATTACAATGTTCAAACACCCCTTACTGTAAATAGATTATCCCATCAAAAGTTTCAAGTCATTAGGAATATTCGGCTGGACCCAGATATCTTGCTGTAAATCGGTCAAAATTGAATAAAAGTAGACAAGGAAGAATATTTTTTCATCGCTTTCCTAATAATTTCTGTTAGGTCTGACCGTGTTTAGCAACTTTTCTTTCATGACTTTTTGCCAAAGTGAAAACTTTTCGAAATAGATCCTAAAAACCGGGTGTCTAAGTTATTTGGACAGACAATAGTTAACCAAATTCGCCTAGAACTCAATACATATTTTACATAGAAATTTAAAAGAACAGGCTGGTCAAGGAAACCTACATAAATATGTTTTCTATACTTCACTTGACCCAAATATATGATTTTTTATGAAGTTATGGTGATAAGGTATTACATGTCATGGTATTTTAAAAGACAATCGCACATTTCGAGGGATTTGGATATCAGTTGGACCGGCCATGCGTTTTGAACTGGGCCCATATATAGGTGGAGTTGTGACATCTGCGCAGCACAAATGACATCATCTATTTAATTTTCTCTAAAATTATGCAAGATATACAGCTAAATTTGGTATTAAATTAAAGCACTCATGCAGGGCAAGAGGATAGAAGTGATAACACATGTAAAAAATTTATTATGTTCTGTTAATTACTTGTTAATTAACGAAGCTCCAGGGTGGAGGAGGATCTGGCGCAGGAGGATCTGGCGCAGCAAAATTGGCATCTGTGGTGTAACTAAGTTAAATCATGTTCATATTAGGATTTATTGCATTTGAGTACATAAACTGTGGCTAATTACTAAAACTAATCAGATTTTGATCATTTGGATGTTTGTTAATGAGTGTTAATTACCTTAATTAAAGAATTATTTTAAAATTACAGGCCTACGTTGCATTGGTAGAACTATGACTGTACGTCAAGTACTTTGATCAGGACGGTCATAGTTTTGCAGTCAAGGCCTCAAATTGATTCATAGATTCTGAAACTGAACCTCATACATGTATATTTAGCATAATCAAGCCAATTAAAAAGCATTTGCATATTACTGACAAACTTATGACTTGAGCAAATAAAAAAAAACAAGAGAAACTAGGCCTATTTGTCGCGATGGAGTGAATGCAAGTGATGATATGGATGAGAGGGTGTCAGAGGACTCTGCAGATCAAACAGAAACCGATTCAAATGTGACACAGATTATACCAGTTTGAAAGGACCTACATGTAGCTGTCACTGCAATTCAACCATCATCTGATGCTATATTCCTATTTCTTGCTTCATGTCATATCAGATGGCGTGGTTCCTCTTGAAAACAATATGCAGTCAGATTATGGTCATAATCAAAATATGTATAGCACTCAGGTACAAAGGTTGTTATGTTAAAGGAAAAAGGAAGGTTTGCTAAGGAAGAGAGGAGGCCATAGTACCACAGAAGTGTGTTTTAAAATATTGTGGTATCAGTCTTCAACAAAGCAAAAAGCAGACCGAGAAAAAAAAAGAGGACCATGAAGACATTATGTGTACAAGTGCATTATAAATCTGGACAATGAACATGACCATCATTACTGCTTGCTTGTTAACAACCCCCGTTTCAGTACAAAAAATGTAAATTTTGTTTTTAGCAATGATTTGAATTGTTTTGTATAGTTAGTATTATAACTCTTCTGTAAAGCAAATTTGTACAAAAAATGGAGAATTTTCACTGAAGTCAACGCATTTGTATACAAGGAGATAATGCAGTTTATTACGAGGAATTAATACCTATTTTAGTAGGTTTGTTGCTTCTGCATGCTTTATCAAATTGAATTAGACAATTTAATACATGTCTGGTGTCCTCAAGGGAGAGTTACAGTAAGAACATGGCAAGGTAAAATTTTCTGTTAACAAAATGAAATCTGTTGGGTCATTTTTCTAGCCCCGCGCAAAATATGGTAAACATTGCCGAGGTATAGAAAGTTATATATGCTTGGAAAGCTCTGACTGTGAGGAATTCAAATCTGCAATAATTAATCTTGTAGGGTATGCAGCATTTCTTCAAAAA
Organism: Amphiura filiformis; assembly: GCF_039555335.1. Lineage (NCBI taxonomy): Eukaryota > Metazoa > Echinodermata > Ophiuroidea > Amphilepidida > Amphiuridae > Amphiura > Amphiura filiformis. The sequence goes on from NC_092628.1 coordinate 2,300,224, forward strand.
AAATTTTTCCAATAGTATTTTTTTTCATGAATTTTGGAGGTTCTCAAATTCATAACCTTTTAGGGTACATCCTATGTTAATTTTAAGTGCATTTTTGAACTCCTCAGGCAATTTGCTTCCAGAAAATGTATACTTTTGTGGGGTTAATGCATAGTTTGAAAAAGTTATAGCCATTGAAACGAAAATACACGCGATTTGCGCAAACTTAAAGTGTGTCACACGAAATGGGCCCAACTTAAAACGCGTGGCCTTCCATTAAAAAAAGCTGCTATCATAATGAGACTAAGATCTAGAAACACCCCTGAAATGCCGTTTTGGGGAATTTTGCTAGCTGAATCTTTTTGATGAAAGTCAATCTTTGTCAAGATGTAACTTTGCTACAGAAAGTGCTATGAAAAAAAGGTTTTCAGTTTTGGCTTTGTTTACTCAAGGGCTTTAATTTGATATATAAAATGATGCAGTTTGATGGCAAATTTGAATTCACCTAGCATACCTATTACATGCATGATCACTAGTATTGTCAATGATAGTCGACGACTACATCAGTTGTAACTTGTAGTAAGTAAGTTACAAATTTCGAACGTTTGAGGACTTGTTCTCAAGTTGTAGAAGGTGCCATAGGGTGTCTTCAGAAAGCCAAAACCGAAAACCTTTTTGTCATAGCACTTTCTTTCTGTAGCAAAGCAGTGCCGGCGTAGCTGGGTTTTTTTCCAGGGGGAGGAGGGGGGAAGCCTGTATGGGGCAGGGGCCCAAATCCACCAAACAAAAATTTTGCCGCCCCTTCCTCAACAGCCCGAAAAGGTTGACCCATTTTGCAAATTATGCAACACATTTTGATATAAATTATATAATAAATTATTATAAAGTTGTAGAAGGTGCCATAGGGTGTCTTCAGAAAGCCAAAACCGAAAACCTTTTTGTCATAGCACTTTCTTTCTGTAGCAAAGCAGTGCCGGCGTAGCTGGGTTTTTTTCCAGGGGGAGGAGGGGGGAAGCCTGTATGGGGCGGGGGCCCAAATCCACCAAACAAAAATTTTGCCGCCCTTCCTCAACAGCCCGAAAAGGTTGACCCATTTTGCAAATTATGCAACACATTTTGATATAAATTATATATATAGTACCATTTTTTCCCCTCCTCTCCCTCTCTCCCTTTTTTCCTCTATCTCTCCTTTTTCTTCTTTTTTCCTTGCGCTAGTAGGGGCGCAAGGGGCCCAAATAGCGCTAGGGCGGGGGCCCAAACAGGCAATTTTGCCAGGGGGGGGGCAATTGCCTTATGGTGGGACCCCAAAATACCTGGTGACGTTACATTTTTCTCTCCTCTTTCAGATTTAACTTGTTGTCACAGGGGTATTCTTGGTCCAATTGCATCAAGTTTGGGCTCATTATACAGCCTGATTATTCTAATTTTCAAATATGTTTCTCAATTTGGAATGCCAATTTGTTTAATTAGTGAAAAATACCAAAATGTTAACGAAGATAAACCTGGTGGATAAGCGGTAGTGGATAAGCGGTAGTGGAGTATGTGCATTCTCTATGGGAGACATGGCATCCTTTTGAATTTTAAATTATATCATTGCCAAATTGTGTGCTATACTTGCAAATCATACTTCAAATGAAAGCTTGATCATTCATTATTCATATTCAGCTATTAATTTTATCTAATCGTGTTAACAAGTATTCACTGAGAACCGCAAGTCACAAGAACCTCAATTTTTTCCTATTCACTTACACACAAATGCCAAGATTTTCAGTCACGACATGCGTTTTGGCTTTCAATTGTTGTATCTTGAGAATTATACACCCTAAGATAGGAAAAGTATACATTTTTGGAAAGCTTTTTACCCCAGGAATCCAAATATGCAGTTAAAATAAATGTAGGATACACTCTAAAGAAAATATCTTCAAAAATGTAATCAACATTTTGTGTGTGAAGTTACATATATTTTCACACCCTGTATCACCACTTTGGTCAATCATAACATGGCAAAAGTAAACATTTTATTTAAGCTCATAGTGTTGCCTGCCACAAAATTATATTACATTGTATTCCATATCAGTAGCAAATGCAATAAATTATGAATTTATTAGTAAAATTAATTTTTTTCATGATATCACCCTATATATTTTCTTACGCACCCTGTATACCAACTTCATTTTTGCCTAGTTGGATTCCTTGGAACATAAGCTTTCCAAAAATGTATAGTTTTGTTGATGTGAGATGTATAGTTTTAGAGATGTAACAATTTGTGAAAAGGAGGACAAATGATCAAAATCAGTGCTTGTAACGCAAATGTGCCCCACCATATGACACATGACCAGCTATCAAAAACCCTCTAAAATTCCTTACTTATGTGCGAGTGTCTCATCACCATAAAAAATCATATTTGGGTCAAGTGAAACTTTATAGACAACATATTTATGTAGGTTTCCTTGACCTTCCTGTTCTTTTAAATTTCTATACATATGTAAATATACATGTATTGTGTTCCAGGCAAATTTGGCTAACTAGCAAATGTGTTAACTAAGGTTTGCCTGGCATAACTATACATTGCTCACCTGTGTTTTCATATCATATTTGTGCATTGTGGTGAAAAATGATTACAAATGTGTACAATGTAATTTGCAATCATTTTTGGAGCAACGATTTCTTCATACTGAAGTGTGTATGTGAATGTGAATGCACATTAAACACATACACAGCACCTGTTGGAACTCCTGGTCGGAGCTGGGAGTTTCAATTATTGGAACTTCGACTACATTGATCGTTCACATAGCGGTTCCGTTGTCCCTCTTTATTTCTAGGAATGAGAGGGAAACCTCAGTTAACACATTTGCTAGTCAGTCAAAATGGCCTAAACCGAGGCCAAAGAACAGCTAGCTCAAGGAAACCTACAAAAATATGTTGTCTATACTTCACTTGACCCAAAATATATGATTTTTTTTTGGTGATGAGACAATCGCACTTGGAATTTTAGAGGGATTTTGATAGCAGTTCCACATAGAAAAGCTGCTATCATCATGAGACTATCACTGTTTTAAGATCTAGAAACACCACCGAAATGCTGTTTTGTTAGCTGAATCTTTTTGATGAAAGTCAATCTTTGACAAGATGTAACTTTGCTAAGGAAAGTGCTATGACAAAACGGTTTTCAGTTTTGGCTTTCTTTACTCAAGAGGTGTAATTTGATATGTGACACGACCTGGTCCATGGGGGCCAAAGGAGGCATTTTTGAAAATTGAGTTAATGTAATTATTACATTATACATACAATAGGCTATCATTTACTGAAAACACCAAAGGTCTAGCATACCTGGTCTAAAGTTATGAAGTTTTTTGATGTTTATTTTGTTATGTATTTTATTGTTTTTTACTCCATATTTTTGCCTTTATCTCAGTTTCATATTTGCCGCCTTTGGCCCCCATGGACCAGATTGTGTCACATATATAAAATGATGTGATTTGATTTGTTAAATCCTCAGTTACTAAAGTAAAGTTTATTAGTTACTTATAAAAGCAACTATAGTTAGAAAGTTAAAAAATAAGATTTACACTATTCAACTGCTTTTTTACTTCTACTAGGCACCAAAGTGCATAAATTTTATCAATGCACACCAACCCCGCTTCTGGCTCCTCCACTTCCAGCACCACCACACCTGAAATTGACTTAATTAAGCTGTTGCAATTAATTAATACATTCGTAATGACCAAAAACATTTGTTCATGATGGATTTTAGCAAAAATATAGGAATAATTTGAATTTACATTTTTTGCCAACCACTATGTCTCAATCTCATATAATATGTAAATACATGGCCAGCTGATGTCATTGATGTAATAATATATGCATGTAACAGGTTCTATAATTGGCTAGACTACCGGTATAGTGGAATATTACTGTCTGTTCAATTAGCTTAGATTCTTGAATTTTTAAGATATTTGAAAAAATAAAAACTTGTGGCCAAAGTCATCAAAGAAAAGTGTTAGCACAGCCTTAGACCTAACGTGATTTATACTTTTCAAATTCCCAAGTTCAATTAAAACCCCCATTTCTTTTCAATTTTGCCTCATTTTGGGCAGTTACTTGGGTCCACCGAAAGGGTTCGCGACCTTTTTACAAATCGAGTGGGACGGTCCATTCTCAACTTAGGGCATAGACCCTATCCAATTTAGCAAAACAATCTGTCCACCAATCTGTCCTGCCATTTCAATTGTTATACCGTTCGGTTATTAGATAGGTTCTATAGGTGATGATGGTCCACGGTTTTTGTTACACGAAATTATATGGCGCGAGTACGCTTTTATGCATAACATTATTCTGAGCATTATTTTTTCCTAAACAAGGACATTAAAATTATGGATTTCGTTCTCATTTCAACTGGTTTACAATGTAAATTGAGTTTTGTTTAATACCACCATTCCTTCCCAAGAATATCAGCATTAGCTTGACATATTCAGATACAGTAACTTTACAAGAAATGTTTTCTGTAACCTGATTGTTTTAAATAATATTTTCTTGTGTAAAAGTTCTTTTGTTTCACAGTTTTTTCAGTTTGTATTCATCAAACAAAACGAAATAACAAATTGAGAATAAATGTGTAGTTTTATAATAGACCTATAGGCCTACACCTTCTCAGACCCATTCTCAGACCCATTCGCACAATAAATAAATAAATAAATAAATAAATAAATAAATAAATAAATAAATAAATAAATAAATAAATAAATAAATAAATACACAAGGAATGTATTTATATAAGCTGGGCCAATTTTAGAAAACCTTAGTTCCCATAAATAATAACGTAATGTTTCGACAGTAGGGTTTCAACACAAATTAGGCATACTGGCAAATATTTTGCTGGACAATACTTCCTGATGCGGATGGTCGAATAAATACCATATCTGCGCATTGTGACATTCGTCCCCATTGCTCTAAATGGATTGATTCCAAAAAGTTTATGGTACCCGACGTTCTCACGGCTTTTTATAAAAATATCGCGGAAAAGACCAAAATTGAAAAGAAATGGGGTTTTAAATTGAACTTTAGAATTTGAAAAGTATAAATCACGTTAGGTCTAAGGCTGTGCTAACACTTTTCTTTGGTGACTTTGACCACAATTTTTTATTTTTTTTTTTATCTTAAAAATTCAAGAATCTAAGCTAATTGAACAGACAGTAATACGTCACATAGCATGATGTTTATTTGCATTCATGTATATGATTTCCAGTCTGGTATGGGAAGATTTGAGTCTTGTTGGCAAAACTACCCTATTACATAAGAGCTCCAAAAACATTTACCCTTTCTTTTGCACCAATTTTACATGAATTTGATACTCTATCCACATTATGCATGTAACATTCCCTAGTCTGTAAAAATACCAGTTTTATGTGAATTTACGGACACACATGATACCCCCTTCACCATCAGAGTACCCCCCATCCTGCCACCCCCTGCCCCCCAAAAAAGAGGGAAGAGAGAGAGGAAAAAGGAAGAGAGAGAGGGAGAAAGATGAAGTAAATCTATGCCTAGTTATAGTAGTAGTAACTCTGACTCTTCAATACAATTTATAATATATGCTTTATTTTATTTTTGCAGTTGCAGTTTAGCAGTGCAGCTTGCACAGAACAGAGAGTCTGTATTAATCATTTCTACGGATCCTGCTCACAATATATCAGATGCATTCGATCAAAAATTCTCTAAAGTTCCCACTCTGGTGAAAGGATTTAATAATCTTTATGCTATGGAGATTGACCCAAATCTAGGGATTGGTGACCTGCCTGATGACTACTTTGCTGAAGATGGTAAAAATGGCTTCTCATACACAAACATACCAGGCCTCAAAAAGTTAATGGGGTATTTTATTTCATCAATTGTCTCCAAAAGCACCATGGTCCAATGAATGTTCTTACATTATTAACATTTCAAAGGAGTATTTTGTGATCCTAGCATCCTCTTTTTATGACATTTTTCAGTAGATATCAAAAAAGAAACCTTGTTCCCAAAATGTTAGTTGAAAATGTCCAAAAATGCGAGTTCTCTTCGTTTTGACCAATAAGTAACAGACGCTCAAAATTAGAATGCCATATTTAAAGTTTTCTGACGTGATGTACATGTATGTATCACTTCTTACAAAAATGACATTGGTTTTTAATCAAAAAATAGACAAATAGACACATGTAGCCTGCACTGACACGAACATTGCAAAATTGATCCTGCAACTATTTTTACATTCAAGACCATTATCTTTAACATGCGCATGTATTTTTTTTTTTTTTTGGGGGGCTTTGGGGCATGAGCCCCGGGGCAAAATCGGGGCGGCAAAAAGAAGGGCCGTGGCAGATAAAGGGGCAGCAAAAAGAATGACTAAAGAAAAAAAGGCGGGACTCAAGGGGGCGGGGAAGAATAATTTTCAAGGAAAGAGGGTGAAAAATTATGGAAAATTAATGAAACTATATCTTTTCGACCGTCAACAGGACAACAGCTCTAGGCGGTGGTGTTAATTAGGGGGCGGAGGGGTGTAACACCTGTAAAATTATACTTTATAAAAAATTTTTCGAGAGCCATCCTGGCTGGGAAAAAATTGGGTCAACATTTTCGGGCTGTTGCTGCAAAGGGCAGTAAAATTTACATTTTCTTTAGCCCCCCGGGGTAGGAGCGGCCACAGTACGCCACTGTTTAAAATTGCTTTATTATTTTTCAGTTAATGACAGCTAAAATATTTAGCATTTATATACGCGTATATGTAAACATTGAATGACTGTTTACGTTACATTTTATGTAAGAAAGCTGAAGGCTGAAGCATTACATTTGTCAGACCTACTTTTTTGAGACACCTTGGCATGTATACTGTAACTGTAAAAATATCCTGGACATAAAAGAATAAATCAACAAACCATGCAAATACGGTACATACAAACCTTAGATGAAAGTAACTGTGTTTTTGTTACAGATCCATTAAGTGTTGGCAAGCAGGTGATGCAGGAGTTACTGGGAGCCTTCCCTGGAATAGATGAAGCTGTGAGTTTTGCTGAAGTTATGAAGTAAGTCCATCATAGATAAGTGTGTATTCAACAAGTATGAGGAGTGCTTTTTTCTTAGGCGATTGACCATTTAAAGGTCAGTTGGAAATGTATCATTTCATCTTTGAGGGCAGACAAAATTTGATAGGCCTAGATCCTGTCACAGTATGTTGCTGTATGAACTTTGAGCCTGTGTAAATTGCCCAATGTTGACAGACAGAGGCCCAATAAAATAATCTTCTAATCTTGAGACCAGTATCCATCAGAACAAAACCAAAGACATCAAACTATTCTGAAATTAGTTTACAAAATTGACACCTACACACAACACCCTCCCCCAAATTAACATGCTAGAAATTTAATAAAATTGGCTCACAAAGTCTACGCTAGAGATTGATTTGACCAGAGTGATCTAGATGCAAAGGCCTGCTTTTTATGGTTTGGGCTTTATTTTAGGCATTGGACATGGCCCAATCATGCATATCCCCCAAATTGTATGATGGTTTGGGATCTATTTAATATGCTTATATAGCTAATTGTTGTTTTGTTTTCATTTTAATTGCAGGCTAGTAAAGAATCTGAATTTTTCAGTGGTAGTCTTTGACACAGCACCAACTGGTCATACCTTGAGATTACTGTCATTCCCTTCATTGGCTGAAAAAGGTCTGGGGAAACTTCTAAAGCTGAAAGCTCAGTTTAGCCCCTTTATACAACAGGTACGTTAAGAGTGACAAGCAATCTTATGTTGATGCAAGCTCTCTGTTTATAGAGAAATAAAAGCATGAATGTCTAACCCATCATGTATACTTCTTATTTCTAAAGTCAAAAATCTAATCTTGGGAGACGGTGGTGGAAGGGTTAATGCTCATAGCATAGCCTTAGGCTTCAACATAAGGGTCCAAGTTTTGAGATATTTTCTTAAATTATCAAGAGCTATCATAAGAACCACTGAACCAATACTAGACTTGTTTGTACTCATCTTAATGCATTTTTCATGCTGATCCGAATATGGTTATGACAATTTACAAAATTGTGAAATTTGTGAATTAAATAAAAAGAAACTTGTCGTCTGCAGTTGACACCCACATGAAGAGGGTTAAGGTACTTGCCTTTGGCGCATGATGTCTGATTCATGAACCATTAGAGTACACGTTAAGGTACTTGCCTCTGGTGCATGATGTCTGATTCATGAACCATTAGAGTACACGTTAAGGTACTTGCCTCTGGTGCATGATGTCTGATTCATGAACCATTAGAGTACACGTTAAGGTACTTGCCTCTGGTGCATGATGTCTGATTCATGAACCATTAGAGTACACGTTAAGGTACTTGCCTCTGGTGCATGATGTCTGATTCATGAACCATTAGAGTACACGTTAAGGTACTTGCCTCTGGTGCATGATGTCTGATTCATGAACCATTAGAGTACACGTTAAGGTACTTCCCTCTGGTGCATGATGTCTGATTCATGAACCATTAGAGTACACGTTAAGGTACTTGCCTCTGGTGCATGATGTCTGATTCATGAACCATTAGAGTACACGTTAAGGTACTTCCCTCTGGTGCATGATGTCTGATTCATGAACCATTAGAGTACACGTTAAGGTACTTGCCTCTGGTGCATGATGTCTGATTCATGAACCATTAGAGTACACGTTAAGGTACTTGCCTCTGGTGCATGATGTCTGATTCATGAACCATTAGAGTACACGTTAAGGTACCTGCCTCTGGTGCATGATGTCTGATTCATGAACCATTAGAGTACATGTTAAGGTACTTTCCTCTGGTGCATGATGTCTGATTCATGAACCATTAGAGTACACGTTAAGGTACTTGCCTCTGGTGCATGATGTCTGATTCATGAACCATTAGAGTACACGTTAAGGTACTTGCCTCTGGTGCATGATGTCTGATTCATGAACCATTAGAGTACACGTTAAGGTACTTCCCTCTGGTGCATGATGTCTGATTCATGAACCATTAGAATACACGTTAAGGTACTTGCCTCTGGTGCATGATGTCTGATTCATGAACCATTAGAGTACACGTTCAGGTACTTGCCTCTGGTGCATGATGTCTGATTCATGAACCATTAGAGTACACGTTAAGGTACTTCCCTCTGGTGCATGATGTCTGATTCATGAACCATTAGAGTACACGTTAAGGTACTTGCCTCTGGTGCATGATGTCTGATTCATGAACCATTAGAGTACACGTTAAGGTACTTGCCTCTGGTGCATGATGTCTGATTCATGAACCATTAGAGTACACGTTAAGGTACCTGCCTCTGGTGCATGATGTCTGATTCATGAACCATTAGAGTACATGTTAAGGTACTTCCCTCTGGTGCATGATGTCTGATTCATGAACCATTAGAGTACACGTTAAGGTACTTGCCTCTGGTGCATGATGTCTGATTCATGAACCATTAGAGTACACGTTAAGGTACTTGCCTCTGGTGCATGATGTCTGATTCATGAACCATTAGAGTACACGTTAAGGTACTTGCCTCTGGTGCATGATGTCTGATTCATGAACCATTAGAGTACACGTTAAGGTACTTGCCTCTGGTGCATGATGTCTGATTCATGAACCATTAGAGTACACGTTAAGGTACTTGCCTCTGGTGCATGATGTCTGATTCATGAACCATTAGAGTACACGTTAAGGTACTTGCCTCTGGTGCATGATGTCTGATTCATGAACCATTAGAGTACACGTTAAGGTACTTCCCTCTGGTGCATGATGTCTGATTCATGAACCATTAGAGTACACGTTAAGGTACTTGCCTCTGGTGCATGATGTCTGATTCATGAACCATTAGAGTACACGTTAAGGTACTTCCCTCTGGTGCATGATGTCTGATTCATGAACCATTAGAGTACACGTTAAGGTACTTTCCTCTGGTGCATGATGTCTGATTCATGAACCATTAGAGTACACGTTAAGGTACTTGCCTCTGGTGCATGATGTCTGATTCATGAACCATTAGAGTACACGTTAAGGTACTTGCCTCTGGTGCATGATGTCTGATTCATGAACCATTAGAGTACACGTTAAGGTACTTGCCTCTGGTGCATGATGTCTGATTCATGAACCATTAGAGTACACGTTAAGGTACTTGCCTCTGGTGCATGATGTCTGATTCATGAACCATTAGAGTACACGTTAAGGTACTTGCCTCTGGTGCATGATGTCTGATTCATGAACCATTAGAGTACACGTTAAGGTACTTCCTTTGGCGCATGATGTCTGATTCATGAACCATTAGAGTACACGTTAAGGTACTTCCCTCTGGTGCATGATGTCTGATTCATGAACCATTAGAGTACACGTTAAGGTACTTGCCTCTGGTGCATGATGTCTGATTCATGAACCATTAGAGTACACGTTAAGGTACTTGCCTCTGGTGCATGATGTCTGATTCATGAACCATTAGAGTACACGTTAAGGTACTTGCCTCTGGTGCATGATGTCTGATTCATGAACCATTAGAGTACACGTTAAGGTACTTGCCTCTGGTGCATGATGTCTGATTCATGAACCATTAGAGTACACGTTAAGGTACTTGCCTTTGGCGCATGATGTCTGATTCATGAACCATTAGAGTACACGTTATGGTACTTCCCTCTGGTGCATGTTGTCTGATTCATGAACCATTAGAGTACACGTTAAGGTACTTGCCTCTGGTGCATGATGTCTGATTCATGAACCATTAGAGTACACGTTAAGGTACTTGCCTCTGGTGCATGATGTCTGATTCATGAACCATTAGAGTACACGTTAAGGTACTTGCCTCTGGTGCATGATGTCTGATTCATGAACCATTAGAGTACACGTTAAGGTACTTCCCTCTGGTGCATGATGTCTGATTCATGAACCATTAGAGTACACGTTAAGGTACTTGCCTCTGGTGCATGATGTCTGATTCATGAACCATTAGAGTACACGTTAAGGTACTTGCCTCTGGTGCATGATGTCTGATTCATGAACCATTAGAGTACACGTTAAGGTACTTGCCTCTGGTGCATGATGTCTGATTCATGAACCATTAGAGTACATGTTAAGGTACTTGCCTCTGGTGCATGATGTCTGATTCATGAACCATTAGAGTACACGTTAACGTACTTCCCTCTAGGTGCATGATGTCTGATTCATGAACCATTAGAGTACACGTTAAGGTACTTGCCTCTGGTGCATGATGTCTGATTCATGAACCATTAGAGTACACGTTAAGGTACTTCCCTCTGGTGCATGATGTCTGATTCATGAACCATTAGAGTACACGTTAAGGTACTTCCCTCTGGTGCATGATGTCTGATTCATGAACCATTAGAGTACACGTTAAGGTACTTGCCTCTGGTGCATGATGTCTGATTCATGAACCATTAGAGTACACGTTAAGGTACTTGCCTCTGGTGCATGATGTCTGATTCATGAACCATTAGAGTACACGTTAAGGTACTTGCCTCTGGTGCATGATGTCTGATTCATGAACCATTAGAGTACACGTTAAGGTACTTGCCTCTGGTGCATGATGTCTGATTCATGAACCATTAGAGTACACGTTAAGGTACTTGCCTCTGGTGCATGATGTCTGATTCATGAACCATTAGAGTACACGTTAAGGTACTTCCCTCTGGTGCATAATGTCTGATTCATGAACCATTAGAGTACACGTTAAGGTCTGATTCATGAACCTCGTTGGTGCATGATGTCTGATTCATGAACCATTAGAGAACACGTTAAGGTACTTGCCTCTGGTGCATGATGTCTGATTCATGAACCATTAGAGTACACGTTAAGGTACTTGCCTCTGGTGCATGATGTCTGATTCATGAACCATTAGAGTACACGTTAAGGTACTTGCCTCTGGTGCATGATGTCTGATTCATGAACCATTAGAGTACACGTTAAGGTACTTGCCTCTGGTGCATGATGTCTGATTCATGAACCATTAGAGTACACGTTAAGGTACTTGCCTCTGGTGCATGATGTCTGATTCATGAACCATTAGAGTACACGTTAAGGTACTTGCCTCTGGTGCATGATGTCTGATTCATGAACCATTAGAGTACACGTTAAGGTACTTGCCTCTGGTGCATGATGTCTGATTCATGAACCATTAGAGTACACGTTAAGGTACTTGCCTCTGGTGCATGATGTCTGATTCATGAACCATTAGAGTACACGTTAAGGTACTTCCCTCTGGTGCATGATGTCTGATTCATGAACCATTAGAGTACACGTTAAGGTACTTGCCTCTGGTGCATGATGTCTGATTCATGAACCATTAGAGTACACGTTAAGGTACTTGCCTCTGGTGCATGATGTCTGATTCATGAACCATTAGAGTACACGTTAAGGTACTTGCCTCTGGTGCATGATGTCTGATTCATGAACCATTAGAGTACACGTTAAGGTACTTGCCTCTGGTGCATGATGTCTGATTCATGAACCATTAGAGTACACGTTAAGGTACTTTCCTCTGGTGCATGATGTCTGATTCATGAACCATTAGAGTACACGTTAAGGTACTTCCCTCTGGTGCATGATGTCTGATTCATGAACCATTAGAGTACACGTTAAGGTACTTGCCTCTGGTGCATGATGTCTGATTCATGAACCATTAGAGTACACGTTAAGGTACTTGCCTCTGGTGCATGATGTCTGATTCATGAACCATTAGAGTACACGTTAAGGTACTTGCCTCTGGTGCATGATGTCTGATTCATGAACCATTAGAGTACACGTTAAGGTACTTGCCTCTGGTGCATGATGTCTGATTCATGAACCATTAGAGTACACGTTAAGGTACTTGCCTTTGGCGCATGATGTCTGATTCATGAACCATTAGAGTACACGTTAAGGTACTTCCTCTGGTGCATGATGTCTGATTCATGAACCATTAGAGTACACGTTAAGGTACTTGCCTCTGGTGCATGATGTCTGATTCATGAACCATTAGAGTACACGTTAAGGTACTTGCCTCTGGTGCATGATGTCTGATTCATGAACCATTACAGTACACGTTAAGGTACTTGCCTCTGGTGCATGATGTCTGATTCATGAACCATTAGAGTACACGTTAAGGTACTTGCCTCTGGTGCATGATGTCTGATTCATGAACCATTAGAGTACACGTTAAGGTACTTCCCTCTGGTGCATGATGTCTGATTCATGAACCATTAGAGTACACGTTAAGGTACTTGCCTCTGGTGCATGATGTCTGATTCATGAACCATTAGAGTACACGTTAAGGTACTTCCTCTGGTGCATGATGTCTGATTCATGAACCATTAGAGTACACGTTAAGGTACTTGCCTCTGGTGCATGATGTCTGATTCATGAACCATTAGAGTACACGTTAAGGTACTTGCCTCTGGTGCATGATGTCTGATTCATGAACCATTAGAGTACACGTTAAGGTACTTGCCTCTGGTGCATGATGTCTGATTCATGAACCATTAGAGTACACGTTAAGGTACTTGCCTCTGGTGCATGATGTCTGATTCATGAACCATTAGAGTACACGTTAAGGTACTTCCCTCTGGTGCATGATGTCTGATTCATGAACCATTAGAGTACACGTTAAGGTACTTCCCTCTGGTGCATGATGTCTGATTCATGAACCATTAGAGTACACGTTAAGGTACTTGCCTCTGGTGCATGATGTCTGATTCATGAACCATTAGAGTACACGTTAAGGTACTTGCCTCTGGTGCATGATGTCTGATTCATGAACCATTAGAGTACACGTTAAGGTACTTGCCTCTGGTGCATGATGTCTGATTCATGAACCATTAGAGTACACGTTAAGGTACTTGCCTCTGGTGCATGATGTCTGATTCATGAACCATTAGAGTACACGTTAAGGTACTTGCCTTTGGCGCATGATGTCTGATTCATGAACCATTAGAGTACACGTTAAGGTACTTCCCTCTGGTGCATGATGTCTGATTCATGAACCATTAGAGTACACGTTAAGGTACTTGCCTCTGGTGCATGATGTCTGATTCATGAACCATTAGAGTACACGTTAAGGTACTTGCCTCTGGTGCATGATGTCTGATTCATGAACCATTAGAGTACACGTTAAGGTACTTCCCTCTGGTGCATAATGTCTGATTCATGAACCATTAGAGTACACGTTAAGGTACTTGCCTCTGGTGCATGATGTCTGATTCATGAACCATTAGAGTACACGTTAAGGTACTTGCCTCTGGTGCATGATGTCTGATTCATGAACCATTAGAGTACACGTTCCTTCACCAGAGAGCCAAGCCTGTATATATATCACACAGTCAGTTCAAATAAAGAAGGGTGTTAGCCCCTAATAGTCCCAAATCCCTGCTAGTGCTGTTTGATATTAACAATTGGCAGACATGATAAGTGTGCCTGAGCCAGCCAATTGTGGTGGAAGTAAACTGATTCTGCTCTCCACAATAAGCAGTGATATTTGAGACTAGAGTAAAAGGCACATTATATTGCAAATCAATATTAAGATTAAGTTCTTTTACAACCAACCCTAGTGTTAAACATTTGGTTTCTGAAATGTCTATTTTATTTGCATGAAAATATCTGAATTCAAAAAGCAAATAAACCTGAGAGTATGCTTTATATATGTACATTTTACTTTGATGATCCTGGACATAGGTATGTTATGTATAATTGAGTTTTGTAATTCTTGTTATACAAAGCATTGTATAAGTTGTGTTTGACCTGCCTTGTCATGTATATATAATGATACAATAAAATAAGTAGCCTATGAGAATCCGTCATACTGGAATGTTATTACTGTGGTAAATAGTTTATCTTCAGCATTTTTCAGTGAAGCCTAATTATTAGGATCACAAAGGAACCACATGACGTGTATTTAACATGAGCATTACTTTTACCCAGATTGCTGTCATGCAGACACTGTAGAATCAGGATGTTCACTATCCCCCCGCACACCTCATTGATCAAGCGCAAACATAGTGGGGTACAGATTAACCTCTTAGTCTTTGGTATAAACACTTGCTTTAAAATAATGTTATTGCAAAAGCAATCTTAGAAAGAACAATTCAGTTTTGTAGTGACAAAGAATGTTTGGATTGTAAATGTCTTCACTTTCTATCCAATTTATTTTGCCTTTCAGATCAGTGGAATGTTAGGAATGCCGGATATCAGTGCCAATGATATGGTAGATAAACTTGAAGGCACGTTACCTGTTATCAGGAGTGTCAATGAGGCATTCAAAGATCCTGTAAGTACTGAATCAATAGCCCTAGGCAATAGCTGCTAGGTGTCAAATTGTTTAGATGTGTACAGTTTAGAATACAGAAATTGTCCAATGTCTTTATGGCAGCTATTGCAGATATGGCGTTCTTGCACTAACACCTCAATATATAGTTACATTAATTAATTACCTCATTTAGGGTTGTGTGCAAAGATTGCCCTGTCTGCAGTAGGTGCCAGGAGTCATATGTGTACAGTACACAATGCAGAAATTGTCAAATGTCTGTATGGCAGCTATTGCAGATATGACCTTCTTACCACTAACCCCTAATTACTGCATTTAGAAATGCCAATGTAATCCAAAACATAGGAAAATAAAAGGATACAAACAGTCAAGGGAGCAAAACAAGTCCATGTTTGATGGGTCTTACAAACTCGCACACATGACACCCAACACCCCGACATGTGTAACCACCAGCAAAAGTGATGTATGATACACCAATTGGAGTTTTAATTTCCAACGGCAGGCACATTCACCTGCCCTTACCAACTGCAGTCATAGTTTACAATGCATTTTATTGAATCGACATACTGTTACACACAGATGTGTGTGTGATTGTTTGCCAATGTTTACAAACACACCCCCACACCCACCCCCATGCAGCAATATCAGCACAGATTTATAGTTTTTGTCTGCCAAAAAGGGATATTTATTCTTTTCATGTGTTTATGTACTTACCTATATAATATTGGATGCATTAGATCTTTGTAGTCTTTTAAATATGAGGTAGATTTTATTTGGGTATTTTGGGTAGACGCAATTTGGCCTTAGGGCCACAAGGTTATTTTTTAATAAAATTGAATTGAATTGAAATTAAGGTGGTTTGTTGCCTTATCTGCTTGCACAAACACACATGCAGATGCATGTTCAGACCCCCCACACACCTCCACACACGTCCACCCCACCCCCAACACCCACCCTACATGTTTTCACCAACAAACATGGACCCTATGAACCTCTTATTTAGTTAACAGCGCAACAATTGACTTCTATGCAGTACGCATTGACATTTCACTATTGAAAGCATGGACTTTTGTGGTAAGATATGATATTTATCTGCCAAACCGCGGACCTGTTATAATTATTAAACCTATGATGGGGGACCTATACTTAATTACATATAATGCTTAATTATGGCGTCTAGTTGCCTCTGCTGCTCTCTTATAACTGTGGACGTCCATGGTTGCCATGGGTCCACACTTTAGGAGTTATATGTCATAGGTGGGTCCATGTTTGTTGGTGAAAATAAATGCATCCTCACCCACTCCCGACACACACAAAAAGAAGAATTATTGAGACGGAAACATGATAAACATGATAACTCTTTTTTTCTTCTCTTGATTACCACAGGAACAAACAACGTTTGTGTGTGTTTGTATAGCTGAATTCTTGTCACTCTATGAGACAGAAAGATTAGTACAAGAATTGACCAAATGTGAGATTGATACTCATAACATAATAGTGAATCAATTACTCTTTCCTGATAAGAAAGATGTGGCCAAAAAGGAAGTGTGCAAAATGTGTGGGGCAAGATTTAAGCTACAGCATAAATACCTTGATCAGGTGAGTGAATCATCAACTTCATATACCTTTCCTATAAACTTCCCTTGAAATGATTGGAGTGCTTATTAGGTCATATGATGATATAAATTAGTATGATATAGTTGTGGTTTTAAAGGTAACATATTTGCTTTTTGTTCTTTTCTTCAGATTGAAGATTTATATGAAGATTTTCACATAACCAAATTGCCTCTGTTAGAACAAGAAGTACGTGGAGTACAGAAGGTAGTCTCATTCTCAAAGAACCTTGTAGAACCATATAATGGAACTAAAAGTAATTGTGATCAGACTTAACCAGGACAACAAAGGTAGCAGTAATGTATAAAGTATACAGGAGTACTTGAATGTTGCTATGAAAAAGGGGATAAAACCAAGCCACTATAATTGCCCAACTTGTGGTGATTACCGCATTTCGTCGGCTGCATTCCATATAGTGGCGTTTATAGTGCTTTTTGATCATTATTTTGAAAATTGGCACATATGTTTTTAATGATGTTCTCTTTCATTTTTCTAAGTCTCATCAGTCAAAATTAGCTAATTACTTAGTAATTAATTAATTGAATGTGGCGTATAGTTACAAAGTGAAATTTTGTGTTTTCCATAGTGGCGTATCGACCATAATGCCACTTTTCATACACATTTTATAATTTAGAAATATTGGCAAAAATGAAAACCATTGCATGTTATAGTGGCGTATACTTCGCTACATGTCATAGTGACGTATCAGACCTACATGTATACGCCACTATGGAATGAAGCAGACAAAAGTAACGCCATAGGGATAATACGGCGATGGAGGTGGCGTAAGGTTAATGTTAGGTTAGGGTATGGCGTTTTGCGTGTTTTCAATAGTGACGTATAGTTTTGTACTTACTGTTTTCAGTTTGCCAGCAATATTGTGTATTTATTTCTTTTAAAGAAATGTATAATAGAGATAAAATCTATTTAGTTTCTTACATGTCCTAAAGAAATTTCACATCATTTACAAAATATGATGAATGTCTGATTTACATAACTAGATTTTAAATTAGCTTTTCTTCAAACCTGAAAGTTGTTTATTCGCGGTGCCCACTATACGCCCCTATAGAATACAGCCGACGATTTGATAAATTCACTCCCAGCAGGTAGCGAACTAAGTGTACATCTCCAATAATCAAAATAAAGTGATTGTAATTTGTAATTACTATTATGAAGCATCTGGTCACACTTCTCACACCCTGTTGACAGGTACATCAATAGGGACCTTATTCATAGGCATATTAGAGAATAGTAATTGGGGAAGCTATGTCATAATTTAATGTCAAATTATTTTACAAGTTTGACGAGTTAGTTAATGAGCAACCATAAAACAAGGGATGTCACTACCAATCCTAAGTTTATAATCCTGTAGCATCAAAGATCATCTTGACTCAAATCTAATAAACCCTAAATATGTAACCCTAATCCCGAACTCTTAACGTGACAGCCCTTGTTTTAAGTCTTGCCATCAAACATTTTTTATATATATGTAAGATGATTTCAGCATAATGACAAACACCAAATTACTATAAACTGTCCGTATATAAGCTGTAAGCACCATATCCCATTAGCCGTGGACAGCAACAGTGGTAACCTATATAACCTGTAAGCGCCATAAACAAATAGCTGAATGCGGACAACAATGGTAAAAGAAATTGATAATATCACATAGCTGTATTCATTATAATGCAAAATGATTGGTTTAGGCTGTATTAAATACAATTATTGGTTCTCGTCCCTTCCTGCCTCAATTTCTGGGATTAGTCCGGCATTTTTTAATTTTTTGTTATATGGACGTCTTTAGAATGTGATAGGAAAACTTAATACAGATAAATAGGTTTGTTAGAGAACAAGGATCAGTTTCAAGTCTTTTGGTTTTATTCATCAGAATCTCACATTTGAAATAGAAAAGAAACAGGGCCTCCTCATTTTCCAGGAGCACTTTGGAAAAGACTGAAAACTACTAACAATGAAAAGTTTACATTACCCCAAACACCTTCACTCATAAATTTATGAAAATCCTCCAAACGAGAACCAAAAAATTATTATTATATGGCCTTATAGTTACCTGGGATTTGTCAGTATGCTTTGATCACCACGATATCATCATAAATCTGCAAATAATAATATAATAATATTCTTATTTAATGGTGAAAAGGACCTTCAAAATATTGCTGATAGATTGTCTTATTCTCTTTTGATGTTAATAACTACAAGTGCATGCATACATTATGCTCCTCATATTATTGTTAAAATATGTATATTAGCTCTTTATTCCATTTCCTTATCAATTTAAATCAACAATGATAAAATGAAATGTGCATGGAAAATAAATTTTGTCTGCAAAATATGTTTAACGAAGAATGTGGCTGCTTACAGAGGCTTTATTATGAAGAGTTTATGAAGAAAGTGCAATCAATTATTCAATTTATAAAGATATGAGATTTATGGGTACAAATTTATGTATATAGCTCACCCTTTGTCAACAAGTAGCTAAAAGCTAAAACCTTACACTGATGAGTGTCAATTTTGCATAGTGTGTCATGCCACTATAAAAGTTTAAGACTTGAGGGGGTCTCAAGTTTGGTTTGGGTAGGGATGTACTGCTGAGAATTTGAAAGTATACCTATTTCTCAAGAAATTTTGAGGCAAATTTAATGCAAATTGCCAAAAGTCTCGGAGAATTTTGAAAATAAAATTTTGTGTTTATCCAGTTTTGTTGAAAGAACGCCATATTTGCGGTATAATACGTCATAGGCAGAACCTCTATTGAAGCCAATAAGCTATATGAATTATGCCATGGGGAGTGATTTTTGTGATATGACCGATACTTGCCCCTACTGCCCATCAAACAACGTTTTTCAGACAATGTTTAAATGTCAGGTTATATAAAGGATGTAAAACAGTGAGAAAACACTTTTGAAAAATTGGTGCAAACTATTCTGACGTAATGTTATTAAGGGAAGTGTAATGAGCATGGATTCCAGAGGGGGTGTGCGTGTAACATACACAGCCACCAAAAAAGGACCAGCTCAGATCGCTCGCCAAATAAGTTTGCAGTTCAGAAATTGCATTTTTATTCTCAGTCTTGAAAAAAATAGGCAGGGGTGGGAATTGAACCCGGGACCTCACTTTTATAACACTCGGTATGTTACCACTAAGCCAACTGAGAAGCTGTGAGAAGTTTGATAGTAATCCTTGATATTGCTGAATAGAATAAATCAATACTGATAAGGCTTATTTATCTAATGTACGATGCTATTAAAAATTAATAGACGTTCCATAGGGCCTATAAACTAGGAATATAAATGTGAAATAATTATCAATCAACCAATCAATCAAGTTTTAAGGTTGGTCTGAACCCTGGAATTATGGAAACTTTCGGGCCTCATAACTTCTAAATTGTTGGTCTAAAGTATATAAAAGTATACATATTTAGAATGGCAAAGACTTGATAAGTTCATCTGTGAGGTCAAATTTATGCCAAAATGGCATTTTTGGCCCAAAATCCCAAAAATAACGGTTTTTGGCCCACTTCTCTATCGTGCAAAAAAAAAAAAAAAAAAATTTGGGCCAAAAATATCTAGGACCCGTTTTTTCATTTTTTTGAATTTTGACCAATTTCACCAAAAATATTTGAAATTTGGGCCAAAATCAGGCTTTTTTATGATTTTTTTGAAAAATCAGCATGTTTTGACCATTTTTGGTGCAAATTTCTCAAATTTGTATACTTTTATATACATGTACTTTAGACCAACCTTTTATGGTCTGAACCCTGGAATTATGGAAAGTTTCGGGCCTCATAACTTCTAAATTGTTGGTCTAAAGTATATAAAAAGTATACATATTTAGAATGGCAAAGACTTGATAAGTTCATCTGTGAGGTCAAATTTGGGCCAAAATGGCATTTTTGGCCCAAAATCCCAAAAATTTGACCTCACAGATGAACTTATCAAGTCTTTGCCATTCTAAATTTGTATACTTTTATTTACTTTAGACCAACAATTTAGAATGAGGCCCGAAAGTTTCCATAATTCCAGGGTTCAGACCAACCTTAAGTTATCAACATCAACAATCAATAATAAAACGATGAGTCATGGAATATTACTAAACTTTACTTATCTACCAAATAAATAAATGAGTCAGTAAAAAAATAAATAGGCACAGGCCTAAATAAATAGATAAATACAGAATGCAGTTAGCATTTTAGTTAGAAAACTCCGAATATTCTATTAAAATTTTCTGCTATGCACGCAAAGGACTTGTGCCTTTAATATCCGCGCCTAAATCAATAATGAGTCTTTCACCATGCTCACACCATGTTAAACTACTGACCATGCTGACTGTATCCCAGTAGGATTATCTACTGACCAGGTGCTAAACAACTCAGTAAAGTGGGTGCTTTTACTGTACCCAATCAAGTCTACTTATCAAGGTCATAGCAGGGCATTTACAAAGAATGGTCAAAGGTCAACGTTTCCAAAGAAGTATAGTATAGATGTTGACGCAAGCTTTCGTGTGGGAAACAAAAGAACATACTCCCCAGTCGTGGCCTTTTTATGAGATTTGATACGGCGCTGAAGTCTATGGCTGTCCCAAAATCAGTTCCAGACCCGGTTTCCAGATGCAAATTTGTATGTTGTTACAAGGAATTCAAAGTAATTTTATCATCAAGTGACACACATAGAGGAATACGAGATCTATCTTGAGCCAATCGGAGGACTATGTTCGATTATAAGTGAGCCGTCCAATCTGTGCCACTAACGAAAGCCATCCATTATTGTCATCGTGGAAAGCTTGGATGCTACTGTGAATGATGGTGCTGACTGTATAACAATAACAGGATACCCCCTCAGCTGTCGTAGAGACAGACCTACATCCAACAAAGGAGGGATTGCCATCTATTGCCTGGAGGGTATCGTCATATTTCATGACAGTGCTATTGATCCAGATGACGTGGAGCTCATGTGGTACTCGGTAAAAAATGAAATCACAAATATACTCCGTGTTGCTGTCTATAGATCACATAGTGCTATCATTGATTTCATCAGCGATCTGAACTCCAATATACAATCAGTAGTTCTTGTTGGCGATTTCAATGCTCACTACAAGGAATGGCTTGGCAAGTTTGCAGCACGTATAACAGATGCGGCTGGACGCCGAACACTTGAGATGTGTAATGATCTTGGTCTAACACAATTTTTCAAAGAACCTAATCGTGAAGACCAGATTTTTGACTTGGTCTTCATTGATCTAGATGAAGACTCGGTACTTCAGACCACGGTCAAGTTCATTTTAAACTGAATGTGCCACTGTACAGAAATAAACCCTTTATACAAGCACAAAGTGTGACAGTACGATAACACCGACTACTGGGGAATGAGAGGTTTTCTTGCATCTGCAAACTGGTCTCTTGCACTTCGATGACCCAGAAGAAGCTTGCAGCAACATCACTACTATTATCAGTGATGCAATGGTATACCAGCAAAGCTTGTGTTCAAGAATACTGGTGACAAGGTATGATAAGGATAATGAACTGAGTGCAATGCATTCGTCAAGATAATTTTTCTCGCTGTGGAGTTATTGCATTTAGCTCGAGAGCCGATAGGCTCAAGAGCTAAATGCAATAACTCCATGGCAAGTGCAATTATCTTGACGAATGCATTTGCACGAGTACATTATCCGTCATACACTTTGAGTGTAGGCCTATTAAAACAATAGGCAATATTAATTGCTGCATTCATTATATTAGTTTTAATATTAGGGAAAATATCTTACATTTTAAAAACACCGTCAGGACATTGACCAGCTACGTAGCATTTAACTGGTAAAGAAAATCAATCCCTGTATAAGTTAGCTATGAATGGTATCGATTGCGCCATACGTCATACTTCAGTAACTTATTCACGCATGGTTTGTAACCAATTGACTTTATGTTGTGATCATTTAGAGCACTGAACCAGTTCACCTGGAAACGATCGATTTAGATGTCCGAAGCCCCGACTAGTACTACGGTGAATATCAACTGGACTTTATAGCTCTATAATTTGAACTTTAAAATCTACTTATATTAAAACACACGACATTGGGATTTAACAATTTGTTCAGTATTATCATAGGCCTTCAAACACATGTGTTTGAAGGCCTATGGTATTATAAAGCATGATCATGATATTATGCGCTAGTGTGTGTTTCCGGGCCCGGCTATGTTATTTTAGATATAGGCCTACATGTATTTCATTTGTAAAATGCTGAATATTTTGCAATGGTGTCATCTTGTATAATTATGATCCACCTGTTTTGGCCCTTTTTAATTAATAGAAGCTCGATTATTCTCATTTGATGTTTTGATTTATTTGAGGTCATTAATCATAATTTACGACAATGATATTTGCACGAGCGATTGCCGAATAGGGTGCAACTCTACTAGTCTTATTACAAGACTGCCCTACCCTAACCCTAAACTCCGTAAACGAGGACTGGACTCAAGTCTAGCGAGTTGCACCCTAACTATACCATTTTAACACCACAGAATGTATATTCGTACTTTTATGATGGTATATATATCGAACAGACAATTATATAGTTATGTGACCTCTGTGTCGAAAGCGTCACCTAACTCTACTATATGGTTATGTGAAAGTAGTATTTCTAGTATTTGAGCGTGCACGTATTATCTAGAATCTATTGTTTAGCGTGCAAGTTTTAGATAATGCATTGTTTAGCGTGCAGTTTTATATAATTTGGGCTGTGAAGGGTAGTTCGCGAAAATAATGCACGGGAGAAGAATACATAACGATGAATAGAAACGGGCACTAGAAGTGTATGGTTTGATAACCACTGCAAACCAGGAGCAACCAAGAAGCGTCGCTTATTCAGCAGGAAGCTAAAAAACAACAACACCAAGGAAAATAGGATTGATTGATTGGTTTTATTTGGTTCCATATAAAGCAGAGCATTATAAAAATTCATAAATATATATTGTTACAAATTTAAATACATTACATATGACACTAGACAAAATAAAAAATAAGATATATCGTCGGGTGTATTACATAGTGACGGATCACACAAGCTGTAACTTCTTTTTACAAAACGCCAATGATTGTATTAAGTTTTTACCAATTTACACTGTGTTATCTGTAAATTTGAAGCCGCCTCTAAACGCCTCTGAACATATTTTGATCATCTTTCAATAACCTACTCATTAAAAAGGATCATATTTTCATTTTTTATTACTTAATCATCCCTTTTATATTGTAAAGCTTTGAAATAATGTCTCTAAATAATTGTCGAATCAACTCGAAACATTAAAAATTTATTAAAAGTGATATTTTACTAAAATAATGATCTATTGAATATCTGCTCTACGTAAAAGTTTTTGGTTTATACCCAGTTATCAACATCCGTCAAGAAATCATGTAGGTTTCAATGAACAATATTGAATTACGTACGTTCAAATTGAAAAATAATGTTTTTACATAGTGACGGATGTGACAGATACGCCATACAATTTAGTTGTTTTTCCGAGTAAACGGCGTTTTACATAGTGACGGATGTTTAGATACGCCACTATGTAAAACGTCGGGTAATGTAATATATCAACATCCGTCATTTGCATAATTAATTAGCTAATTAATTATGCAAACTTGAGCTTCAAATCTTGGTAATATTATACTACTCACCATTTAAAATACATTGGCCAATTTTCATAAAAATGACAAAAATCAACATACGTCACTATGTAATACACCCGACGATATAAAGTGAATACACTAGGAACCAGGATAACCCATAAAGCCAATGTTTCAGGCTTGATTCCAATGGGGTCCTTAATACTTACTGCTTACTGCTCCCTTAACCGGCTCTCCATATGTTCCTGTCTTCCACTGCCCTCTGTAAGGGGGCAAAGTTCAGGACAGTTCATTCTCTTATGTTGTCTTCCCATCTCTTTTTCTGTCTTCCTCTTCTTGCACCATGCACTGGTCCTGTAGATTGTCTTTGCTAAACTAGAGGAGCGAGAGATGTGGCCGTACTAAACGTAGTTTACGTTGCCTGACTGTTAGTAGGTCATCGTAGGGACCAATAGCTCGCTTCACCTTGGTCTGCACCTCCTCGTTGGTCACACGGTCTTTATATGAGATGTTAAGGATCTTTCACAAACACGGAAACACCTCAACTCCAGTTCTTGTATTTTGCTTCTGTAGTGCATCAGCCATATTTCTTTCCAAGAATAAGTTGAAAAGCATTGGTGATAGCAGGCAATCTTGTCTCGCCCCGACTGATGATTGAAACCAATCGCCTATGTTTCCATTTGCCAGCACTGCACTCATGGCATTACTGTACAACTGTTCGATAATACGCACTAGTGTTGGGTTGAAGTTATACGTACTCATAGTGGCCCCAAATGCAGTTTGCCACACCCCATCGAACGCCTTCTTAAAGTCAATGAAGATATCATCACCAAGGTCATGGAGGCTGTTGTACAGAGCCAACTTCAGAAGTGATGTGCCTCCATGGAAATCATCTGATATCAGATAGACAGTTTTGATTTAGGCCACAGCACAGCTGACATCCTCACCGCCTCATTGCACTGGACAACAAAGGAGCATTGGACAAGGTCTGGTACAATGGCCTTTGTTCGAAACTCATGGCAAAAGGAGTATCCGGCAAGCTGCTCACCTTGATTAGGAGCTATCGTTCCATCCAAGTTGTCTTATCTTTCCTGTCAGTACTTCCTTCTTCTCCAGTGGTCATTTGTTCGCTGTCTTCATTGATGACTTGGGTGATGAGTGTGAAAACCAACTCTACTTCTATGCAGATGATTCCACATGGTGTTGTGAGATTACATCCGGAAGCCGTTACAGCTAGCCTTTAACAAAGACCTGGAGAAAATGAGGATCTGGGCAGATAGAAGGAAGGTGAGCCGTCGAAATGTAAGGTAAATGTTAATATCAAGAAAGAGGAATCCAAGCAAGCTAGCTAGATCTTCTGTTTGGTAACACCAAACTGGCTGAGAAGGAGGACCTGGATATCAAGCTGACCTGGACAAAGCACATTTCCTAACGTCTCATCCAGAGCAGGACAGAAACTGGGCGCTCTGAGGAGACTTGCAAATAAACTTGATGTCACAGAGCAACCGTTTACAAGGCTCAAGTTCGCAGTGTGATGGACTATGCCTCGCTGTGCCAGCGTCACCACTCTAGGATTACTAGACTCTATCCAGAGGAAGGCCCCTCGAATCACATGCGTGAGTGAAGAGGAAGCAAGTACAAAGCTGAACATCACATCTCTCCATCAAAGACAGCAACAGTCCTCTACAAAATGCAGATCTTTTGAAGACACATCGTAGGGCGCTTTATAAATCCCATGTATTATTATTATTATTATTATTATTATTATTATTATTATTATTATTATTATTATTATTATTATTATTATTATTATTATTTTTATTATTATTATTATTATGCACGAGGAAACAACGATTTTTCTATCTCTATTTTGTGGCAACTTGTAATTGTTTCTCTCTTCTAGGATAGTTTAATAGTTCGCAAAATTTGTGCGACTTCCACATGCTGTTCTGCAATGTATTATTTTCACCAACTTATGGGAAGAAAGACGAGCCATGAATGTTTCGCTAAAAATGGACAGTACTACAAGGAGATTGTGAATAGTCTTATCCAAAATTCCGATGTTTCGTGGTGGTGATTTACTTCATTGTTTCATCCAGTGTTACTGAATGCAGAATGCCAGAATTCATATAAAGTTTCAAAAATTGAAAATTTTGATTGGTTCTACAATAAAGGTTGTTTTAATTTTTATTGCATTTTGTGTGTTCGATTTTTAAATAGGAAAGAACTTTTTTTAAATACAAAACAATTATACAGAGAGAAATACAGAGTGAGTACTGAAATGCAATTAAGTATGATAAGCACGAAATAATACGTGCCGTTATTTTGAACCAATCGACTTTTCAACTGTCCAACTTGAATGGTACTTTGTATTAACCTGATTTTAAAATGAGGAAGTTTTAAAAATCAGGAAGTTATGACAGAAAGATAAAGCACATTTTAAACCTAAAGAAAGATAAGCACATTTAAGGTCAAATAACTCAAAATTTTGGAATTCCCAGCATGAGGCAGTGTGTTATTTACCTTAAAGGCTCACATTACATGCTTTTATTCAGAAAGTCATAGGTCACTCGTGGACATGGTAGAGCACAGCACGGAAAGCTAATAGCATCCTGGGTCTATCCGATATCATTCAACTGAAATCACGGGACTTTTCTAATACTTGTTTTGCGGACATTGTGCGGAACAATATTATCTAACAAACGAGCTTAGTTCCCGTTTTCATTTGACTCATTGTTTTCATCATCAATTAATTTTTCGAAATCTCGCGTTTACTCTGTTGTTGTACACGATAGCCTGAGAGTGAAGGAAGTCTGAGGAACTTGGAAATAATAATGGCAAAGATACCAAGTACAATGGAAGCTGTTACCACCCAAGCCACTGGTGTCCCTTACTCTTTGGCTTATGGAGAACTTATATTTGCTTCTATCATTGTCATTATCATTCTTATCACGGGAGTTATTGGTAACTCCATGATCATAGGCAGCGTGATACTGTCGAAAAAATTGCGTACATCGACTAACGCGTTTGTGGTGAGCTTGAGCTGTGCAGATATATTGACATGTCTATTTCTGCCGTGGTACGTGGTTGCTTTCTTGGGTAAAAATGGATGGGCGATACCAAAAGCCGAATGGTTGTGTGGTGCTACTGGTTTTATGGTTTTTACTTGCACAGGAGTGAGTCTGTATAACCTAGCAGCTATTGCAGTCAACAGACTTATCTATCTAACAAGACCATTTCAATATCGAGATATCTACAAACCATGGGTTGTTGCTTTAATGATCGCACTCACCTGGCTAATTCCTGGAGGTATTATAGTGATACTCATACTCTGTGGGGTTGGTGGCTTTGGGTATGAGACTGTAGATTACCCATCATGCTCTGACTTGGATGATGTTCAGGGAGCAGACGCCTTTAATTTAGCCCAAACCATAGTTGGTTTGCCGGTTCCCCTCATCACTATCATAGTCTGTTATGTATGGATTTATATTCATATCAAGCGTCATTATAAGCGTAAGAAAGACCGCGAAGCAGAACTTGTTAGATACTCGGCCAACTTGGAGTCACAAGCCGCTCAACTTGGACAGCGCAAACTGGAGGAGATAACAAAACAAGAACTTGAAATCACAAAGAACTTGTTTCTTGTCGTCTGTGCATTCTTTACCTGTTTTCTCATCTTTTCATTGGCAACGTAATTGATAATGCTGGACATTTTGTATTTTACGCCGCTTTGCCAACGTTTGCTAATAGTGCCGTTAATTTCTTCATCTATGCCAGCAGACATCCACAATTCAAAATTGTTCTTCGCGCCATGATATTTTGTAACTATGCTGATATACCGGAACCATCCGATACCCTGAAGAACCTGAAAAGAATGTCAACTTTATTAGATTCTGAATGATCCGAATATGTTGGGAACAAATACATCAGCATGCTACGACTATACTTATAAATACGTTTTTATAAATACGCACGTGACCACCCCTTATAGACAGTAAATCTCGAAGTGACCTTGAATGCAAAGGCGGAAAAACATGAGACTACTGTGCAGCAAAAGTGTCTATTTTGTTCAACTTTTTTTCGTCCTAAAATACTTTCAAAATGTAGTTTTTGATGACATACTACAAATTCGGAATCCATCCAAATCTACAGAGTTCCTATCCTAGCTGTTCTGTATAAAGTGGTCAATGCATGAGGATTTGGTCACGCTTGCTGGTCTTGGTATGTCGTGCCCATGGGTCACGTGCGTATTTATAAAAACGTATTTATAAATATAGTCGAAGCATACTGATTATGTTCATAAAAGGGCAATTAATTTTGGACCTCAACTAATTTCAGAAGATAATTTACATTGACTTAACTGATACTACCTTTCCATGTTTTTCCTATGTAAAATGTGACATTCCGGTTGGTGGTGGTACACTTTATGTAGACCACAGTGATGTAGACCCTCCCTCGGGTCCATGGAGAACGACTGGTAATGTAGATTACATAGCATTAAAAATCAACCCAATACGGAATCAGCGCTCAATGGACTTTCGCGTTCACTTAATATAATACGAGTATATTTCTATATTGCTGCATGGTTGACTGTGGTGGGTGTAATTAGTGGCGTCGATTTGTGGATGAAGAGGAATGGGTTTTTGGCATTGAAGAAAATAAGGGGGGGTTACAGGACTTTTCATATTTTTTTCATAGGGCATTATGTAATTATTTATTGTTACATTATCCAGAGATGGAACCGAACCGAGACTGGGGGCCAGTCTACAGTGATGTAGACTACGTTGTTCACGCACGCGTGTATCTCATAAAATAATCGTCACATCTTTTACATGATTGGCAAAATATCTTTATTTTTTTTGTATAGATTTAATATCATTTCTGTGTTCCAAACGCTTACTTAGACTAATAATATGAAAGCATGATCATGGTAATGAAGGAAACGTATACTTTATCACACTTCGCGAAAAGGGTTTTTATTAACACATATATCAAAATCTGTAAATTTTGGTCAATTTTGAAAACAAGCTACCGGTACACAAAATGTCGGTTATGTTTTAGCTGTGTTACCTGCAATTATATCTAGCAGCTCAGTAAGGTAAATCACCATTCGTTACTTTTATTCGTTATTGTTTGGAGCAAGTATTGCTCATAAGCACACGTATATCAGGTTAAAAGGGTAATGTGTTTATAACAAAACACAGGGGTTAAGGAGCTTTAAAAGCAAATAGTTGGCATGTTAAGATTGGGTGAGATTGAATAGAAACGAATTTGCTTTAGAAACATGTTATTTGCTGTGAATTCATTGGCTGTGATGTAAAACAATATTAGTTGTCCATGACATTTTAAACAACAATACAATGCTCAATGAAACAACTTAAACCTAAATAAACACATAAATGGTACATAACTTTTATGGAATTGTACGGTGTACCATGAGGGACATGCAAACTGAAAATGATTTTTGCAAACTTGATATAATTTTTCACAAACTCAATTTTATGTACAACCTGCTTGTAGTGCAGGGCGATATATTCCAAAATGGTTTTAACCTATTGCTATGATAGTTAATCCGATTATTATCCGAAGTGATGTAATAATCGGATTTACTACCATAGCAATAGATGAATACAATTTTTGAATAGATTGTCATGCACTACAACGTTCACACGTTATATGCATTGAACCATCTAGATGTTAAAGAAATGCTGATCACTCGCACCTGGAAGATTAGTAAGTTTGAAAAGAGCTAACTATCAGACATATAGGCCTACAGGTGATGTGTGCAATCTGCTTGTAGTGCGGGGCGATCTATTCAAAAATTGTATTCATTTATTGCTTTGGTAGTAATCCAGAGGATGTTTAAAGGCATTCCCATAACCCAATGGGGTTTCTGACCTTGGTATGTCTGGCTTTTGTACACATGTGCAATAGTTGACCATACCTTGCATTGGGATTGTGTGCAAATATCTGATGTTTTCATCCTTTTATTTAACATTCAAAACATTGAGACTTATGAATAAAATTAATGCAGTGGGACAATATGAATGTTTCCTGTAAGAAAATCAAATATAAGTTATAACAACTATTATCTCGTTGGCTGCAGTTTTAAAATTACCATTTTGTGTGTGTGGCAATGGGAACTTTGCCTTTAAAATTAGGTTATATTGATCAAATTTCCCAATCATAGTGCACTGTAGGAATGCCTTTAAGCCTCCTCTGGTAGTAATGCGAGTATTACATCACTTCGACGGCAATAGGTAAATGCAACGGTTACCCACACATGAAACATTTTATCAAGTTAATGAGCTCATCTATTCAAGTGGTGACCGTCATGAAAATGTAATATTTGCCAATATTATGCCAAAAGGAATGCATAAAATGTTCATGGTACATAATTTGAAACTTGTTTCTAATGCTCATTGATCTGTGTTTGAAAATGCACATGACACATGCTAATTAGCTGGCTTTATACAATGTAGTATGATAGTATCCAAATATCAGCATATTAAAATGGCGTAATGTTAAAATTTTCCCTAAAAAGTAACTTTTTCTAATACAACTAGAATTAATTCTTTGGCAATACTAAACTGCACCTTTGAAACTGCACTAACTTTTACTCAAAAATCTACTTTTTAAACAAGTTACAGTACTGCAGATATCATTCCAGTCACCATTCGCAGCTGTAATATTTTATCCAATATTGAAATACTAGCGGGAGTCCCGCGCCCAGGGACACTGCCGCCCCTCCCCCCGGGGACACTGCCGTGTTAAATAGAGATCAATAGGCTTTGCTCAAAAGCTCTTTATCTATGCTTAGGGGCTGTGCAATAATTATCAGCCCCCCGGGGGGGGGGGAATTTCCGAACGGCTCACCAAATATCGCTAGCCACCCCCCCCTCTCGGCCCGCCAACAATTATTTGCCCCCGCCCCTTGAACATGCCAAATTTTGGGGACCCCAAATTCCAAACTTTAAATGGTGTAGATGTATGTTGCGAGCGCAGCGAGCAGGAAAATTTGCATATTTAAGCGTTTCCGTACCGTTTTCCTAAGCCTTTTTAGAGCGTTTTATTAAAAAGGCGCCCCGTGAATGCGTGCCAAAAATAGCTTGCCACCCCTCTCGGCTTGCCAAAAATTGCTTGCCCCCCCCCTTTCGGCTCGCCAAAAATTTCTTGCCCCCCCAATTTTACCCTCCCCGGGCTTATAATTATTGCACAGCCCCTTAAAGCCTTAATGTACGATCTTTTTAAATTTTTAGATTTTTCTTTTTTTCTTCTAAAATGATAATATGCAACCATTATGAAAGTTCCCAATACATTTGGACTCGAAAAACATTGGTAATTTGCAAAGAAACAACATCATAAACTTCGCCTCTATCACTCGAAACATCTCGCACTATTTGGATCAGGATAGCGAGTGCGGCCTCAGAGTTAGTCTCCTACGCGGCCAGTTTGGTTACTCTCCCTCCACATGTGGAGGGAGCGGAACCAAGCTAGTTTTGTAGGAGACTACGGTTTGCGATAGTGGCCAACATAAAGTCATAATTTTAAATTATGACTTTATGTCGGACCAACAGAAAATCGTCCCGTTTTACTACAAATAGGACGAATTTGACAGTTTGCTCATAGATTTAAGTTAGAACATGACTGTGTAAGTATTACAAATATGCCAAAAAATCGGTTTTGAAAAAAATAAAGGTCAATTCTGAAAAAGGATCGTACATTATGACTTTAAGTGAGTGTCTCGATGTTCTTTGTCATAAATTGTCCCGGGAACTTGTCATGGACCCGAATGAAACAATAACCGCCCTCTGGAGCACGAAATGTTTTATTCTGTTATCCATCGTTGTGTGCAAGCAATCAAACAGAAATAAGACCGTCAACTTTATAGATTATTATTATTTCAGGTTTCATTCCCCTGATTTTATAACCCACTTAGCCACATATTTCTGCCAACCCACTTTCTGCCAACCCATGTAGAGACAGAACCCAGTGGCGTAGCTCGGGGTTGTGGAGCCCAGGGCTAAGGCCGGGGGGGGGCACATCAAAAATTTTTGGTGGGTATGCTCCCCCGGAATTTTGAGGTGGTGGGTCTTTGGGAGCTGACGGCGTACCGGTAAAAGGGGTCTTTCGGAGCTGCGAACCGGGCTGTGAACAAGTAAAATGGGGTCTTTTGGAGCTGCGAAAAGTCAAAATCAAGGGTCTTTCTTGTCTTTTTGGTTGAAAATCGCCTGAAAAAACAAGAAATATGAGGAATGAGCAATTTTTGGGTCTTTTAGAGCTGACATTATCAAAATCAAGGGTCTTTCGGAGCTTTATTTTGGTCAAATATAGGGGGTCTTTCGGAGCTGCGAAACCCAAAAAGGGGGTCTTTCCGGGGGAGCATACCCGTATGGTCAATTGTGTTGAGTGCCCCCCCCCCCCGGGGGGCTAAGGATCAAATTGTTGAAACAATTGCGAAAAATATGGACAAATAGCGCCTACCACTAATTCATTTTGGATATAATGAAGTTGAATATCGGTCTTAAAATGATCTTTCATACGGTATGATTTTGTGCCTAAAAGCGCCTTATTAGTCCGGTGGAAGAAACAACCGCTAAAATGGCAGACTAAACAACTTACAACACTTCCTTATATGGCTAACAAATTTCTTCGCTGCTTCTTTTATTATGGGTTATTAACCGCTAAAAAACCCGTTAAAAACAGCTCCCATATCTGTCCATAACTTTGGTCAGTGCAGCGAGTGAGGGGATTATTATGAGGATATTATGATAATTCTTACAAATATATGATATTCTGGTTGAATATGAATATTATCTGAAATGAATTGTTTCTATCTTCTTCACTTGTCTTTTACACATGAAATTATCTTTCTATATTCCTAAGTCGTTCTAGTTGTGCCATCATTTGTCATAATGATTGACAACCAGACATGTTGAGGATCATGTCTTTTGTGAGAATCATTTTATTTATTTTTTGTTGAAAAATTGCCACCTACATGAACATGTATCTTGGGTTCTTGTAAGTACCAATATTATTGTAAGATGAAATTGATGATATTAAATGATGTGGGTAATCCCAGGAAATATCGAATGTATTGGTAATGTGTTTAGTAATCTTTGATGAAAATGACTTGTGAAGTGTGTATGTTACATTGCCATCACTAGTAGACTGAGATGACGAGTTAGTGGTATTACAGTACAAAGTTGTTATACTGTACAGCTTTTCTCTAAAATCATATCATGATACTAATGGTGCACTTTAATGGTCATGTTGTTACAGTTATGTTTCTCTCAATGATAAACTAAATAGGCCTATTGGGCTATGTTAATTATTATAATTTTATAATTAGTTGGTTGAAATGATGAGGCTGACATTGTTATGGTTAAACACATTTATGATTGCAAATACTGCTTATGTGTTTGGAATATCTGATGAGTGTGACAATATATAACTTATATTATGTTATAACTTTGTTGTTGTATACATACCTTTGTACTTCAACAATTCAGCTTGTAGTATGGTGTTAGATTTAAAACTTATTTCTGTATGATGCAGGTAAAGTGAAATCTAATTCAAATCTTATTGATCGCTGTAGTAACAGCATCTCTGAGTAATTTTTTCCTATTTTTCTTTATGTCTTGTGTATGCAGTGTATGTTCCCATCTTGTTAAAAGAAATCATAGAAAGCTAACGTGTAAATTATGTATGAAATATGTTCATAAATGCTGTAGTAACCTAACCGCAAAAGAGTTTAGATGTAGTGACACTACTAAATATTGGCATTGTGCTAGTTGTAACGAAGGTCTTACATTACCTTTTAATCATATAACCAATGAATGTGAATTCCAACTTCAACTATACAGGTGTTTTGAAAATGGTGATCTAAACACTGACCATGTAAAAACTCACTTTGAGAACATGAAGTTTAATCCTGTTGATGACAATGTAGGTATACCTGAAAATATTGATTGTAATAGTAACTCGAAATATTATTTCACTGATGAATTAAAAGATACTCCTGGTATCAACAGTAACAATTTAACAATGCTTTGTAGTAATATAAGACGTGTAAAAAAGAATTTTGATTCACTCACAGAGTTACTGTCAGAAGTCGACATCAATTTTCAAGTCATTGGACTTGTTGAGACTTGGTTGGAAGACAAGCCTCATGATTATTATCATCTTAAAGGCTACAACCTTGAAGTATGTAACAGAATTAATAAGAAAGGCGGTGGTGTG
The DNA here is from genome assembly GCF_039555335.1 of Amphiura filiformis. Taxonomy (NCBI): domain Eukaryota; kingdom Metazoa; phylum Echinodermata; class Ophiuroidea; order Amphilepidida; family Amphiuridae; genus Amphiura; species Amphiura filiformis. Next base: position 2,334,975 of record NC_092628.1, read on the forward strand.
TGTATGCATGTTGAGGAGAATATTGTTTATAATATGAGAAATGATATCAATGAGCTTAATTGCCTCAAAGACACAGAATCTCTGTTCATTGAAATTGAAAAGCACAAATCACAAAACATTGTCATTGGTGTGATATATAGGCCACCTGACCAGAATATGAAAGAATTCAACAAATGTGTTGATACGATATTGTCTAAAATCACAGGTCAAGAAAATAAGCTTCTGTATATAATGGGTGACTTTAATATAAACCTGTTAAATAATGACGTCCATGAATCAACTGGCGAATTTGTTGACATTTTGTCTTCATATTCCTTGTATCCGAGTATCATCAAGCCAACTAGGATAACACGTACGTCAGCAACTCTTATTGATAATATATTTACCAACAATTATGCTAAGCAAACCTCTGGTATCTTAATAAGTGATATAAGTGATCACCTACCTATATTTGTATCTACAGATGTAAGTGTCTATGACAGAAATTCCAGTACTGTCGATATAGAAATCAGGGACATGAGTAAACATAATATAGATGTACTTAAAGACAAACTGAGCCAGGTTGACTGGGATAATGTGTGTGAAAACGAAAATGCTAATGTGTCATACAACAATTTTATAGATAAATTCCAAGAAGTGTTTGAAGAATGTATCCCCAAAAAGTGCTTTAAAAACATAACGCTAAAAACAAGACGCCAAAGGCACCTTGGATAACCTACTCATTGTTGAAATGTATACGCAGGAAGAACAGGTTGTATAAAAAATCTATGCAAAAACCTACTGAAACTAATGTATCTAAATATAAGATGTATCGAAACAGATTAAAGTCCCTATTAAGGAGAGCAAAACAAAACTACTTCAGTTCTCAACTGGATAAAGAAAGATACAATATGAGGAATACCTGGAAAATCCTGAACTCAATACTCAGAAGTCCAAAAAAGGTACAATGTCAAAAGTTTGTAAGTAACAATAAGACCTATACTGAGCCTAAAGAAATTGCAAACAATTTTAATGAATTTTTTGCCAGCATTGGACCAACATTAGCTGGATCAATCAAACATCAAGGTAAAGATTTTAACCAGTACCTAGCTAATAGTTGTAACTCTACATGTTTTTTCCAACCAACAGATGAAAATGAAATCTTGAAAATCATCAAAAAACTAGGTAACAGAAAAAGCCCGGGTCATGATCTTGTAAAATCTGACTTAGTAAAATTGGTTGCAGCTGAGATTGTGTATCCGCTTAAATTAATATTCAATAAGTCGCTCTCAGATGGAATTGTTCCAGATACCTTAAAAATAGCAAAGGTGGTGCCAATTTATAAGAAAGAATCTCCTGAATCATTTGGTAACTACAGGCCTGTATCTGTGTTGCCTTGTTTTTCCAAGATTCTAGAACGAATTATACATGATAGATGTTGTAACTTTTTAGATGACAAAGATATTCTTTACAACAGACAGTATGGGTTTAGACATAATCATTCAACATATATGGCGGTATTGGATTTTATTAAAGATGTAAATAATGCTATTGATGATAATATGTACACTGCTGGTATTTTTATGGATTTATCGAAAGCTTTTGATACCATCAACCATGAAATTTTATTACACAAACTATATCATTATGGCTTTCGTGGTGTATCTCATAAATGGTTTGAAAACTACCTGTCAAACAGAAAACAATTTGTATCCTTTAATGGTGCTCAATCATCATATGAAAATATACTTTGTGGAGTGCCACAAGGGTCTATCCTTGGTCCTCTTCTTTTTATTATATATGATATATGTAACACATCAACACTTTTATCATTTATACTGTTTGCTGATGATACAACAGTATGCTACTCTGATAGTAATATACAAAGATTATGTGATACTATGAATGTAGAGTTAAAAGAGGTTGTAAATTAGTTCAAATGTAACAAACTGTCTTTAAATGCCACCAAGACAAATCTTATGTTCTTTGGAACACCTCATCAGACTAATGATATTACCAATGATTATCAAATATATCTTGATGGATGTAAGTTGACACGTGTATATGATGCAAAATTTCTTGGTATTACTCTAGATCATAACCTCACATGGAGGTCGCATATAAATAGTATTTGTAAAACATGCTGTAAGAATATTGGTGTACTAAACAAACTCAAACATTTCTTACCAAAACCCAACATGTACCAGTTGTTCTGTACCCTTATCTTACCATTCTTAACTTATGGTATAATATTGTGGGGCAATGCCAATAAAAATATTTTGGATAGAATTGTAAAGCTTCAAAAAAGAGCTGTAAGGGTCATCTCTAACAGCTCCTATTTGTGTCATACAAAGCCATTGTTTGAAAAATTTAATATTCTTGATGTGTATCAACTTTATAATAAGGAATTGGGTCTATTTATGTACAAATACCATATGTGTCTATTACCAAGATCTTTTGATAATACTTTCATCAATATGAAGTCTATCCACAATTATGATACAAGAGGTAAAAAATGATTATCGGGCCGAGGTCCATCGACTTAATAATGTTTTGTCACTTGGCCCTAGGCTGTGGAATAGCTTACCAAAGGAAGTCAAAGAAGCAAATTGCATCTCCAAATTCAAAACTGGTATTATTAGAATCGTTAAAGGTGATCACTAACTCTTGATTATCGCATTCATGTAATAATTCTGTTTTTACTCTATTGTACAAGTTACTGAAGTTGTTACATATAAACACAAAATTGCATTAATTTGCCTGGTTAATGTATATAAGTGATATTCAAGATGGGTTCCGTGCTGTCTCTTTTTTTTCTGTTTTTATACTGATTTTTTTTTTCTTGTGTAAATATCTTAACTTATATATTATTTAATGTAAAGGTGATGCATTGTCTTTCAGGCCTTTGGCTTTGTAATGCATCTACCTCATCACATCATTATTTTCAACATTGTCTGTTATGCTGATTATGTATGTATTGATGATGATGAAAAAATAAAATGAATGAATGAATGAATTATTGATTGGCAAGTGCCATATTTGGGCATAAGCGTAGTCCACCATTCAATCTGGTGGATAGATAGACTTTATCGATTGATTTTGCTGGAATAGTTTCCTGTTCTGCAAAGGTCGAATCATGTTTGCTGTGCAGTATAACTGCACTAGCATAGTAAATCAATACAAATAGCGGCAACTTTTAAATTCGGATATCTTCTTTAAATACACTGCTGTGTTGTTGGACAAATAGGATATCAAAATGCGTGTAAATAAATCATCCTTCTTTCTATGTTGAAATATTGTGAACACAATTATTAGTTCTGACGCTGTAGACGTATATATAACAGCTCACGCCTGCGTTTCTTTTTGTGCCGTCTTTATAAACCGTACACACACTACACACAAGTATTGTAACATTGCTGTAACAAGAATTATGCAAACAGTAAGTTCTTTGCTGAAATAAGTAAGATATGGCTAATAAATAGGATGGAAGGTTTCACTTTTGGGGACATAATGCGCCTATTGCGATACTTACAATGGTGGAAAGACGGAAATCAGAGACGAAGAAAATTTAGTCCAGAAAATGTCCCGATGCCTTTACAATGTTTCCAAATCATTTAATTGGTTTCAGAAAAGGAAAATTGTGGTAGGAGAATGATTCATGGATGTGTCGGGTGGAAGAAATACCTAGACTTTAAGATAATGGTCCTGTCCTATAAGGTTTCAATGACTCGGAAGAAGTAAAGGTCATGTGGCTAGCCCATAAAGGCACCTGATGACCTTGAATCGTACAAAAATATTGTCTTGTGTGTTCATTACGTGTTTAAATGGCATTATACGGATTAACCACGTGACCTTATTATTGCAATCATACTTTCCGAGTTCCCCAACCCTTGCAAGGTGTCAGATCTCTGTGACTGTTATTTTCACCTATCACGACTTCCATGCAACCCTTTCCCGTAACCATTTTACAGATGCCTTGCTAAACTAAAGTTTTTTGTTTCTGCATTCAAACGGATCACCGTCTTTCCGCCATTTTAAGCACAGTAAATAAGCGCATGATGTCACCACAACGGTGATACCTTCCATCCTATTTATTAGCCTAATCGTACTTATTTCATGCAAAGAACATTTACATGCAGTACGTCATGCGAGATCGACAAGATGCAATATTTCTGTGTAGTGTGTGCATTTGCGTCATGCTTTTACGATTTTTTTTTAAATAATCGTGACCTGATATTTGAGTTACGACATAAATTTTGGCATCCGGCAAGATCGCACGTTGAAAATAAATTTATATAAAATTACTTTTGAATTTTGTTTCACCCATGGCAGTATAAACCATTTGACGTAGTAAATCGGATACTATACCACAAAGTTAGTTCCTGTTACGTTTCCCTGTTTATAATATGATAATGCACGCTACTAACTAAAGTTTACAATTGACATGTGGTAATTAGTGCGAGTTCAATATCCAACTTGTCTCGAAAGCACTCACTTATCATATCCTGATTTTTATATCATGCTTTCAAAACACCGATAGCAAGACACGCACGCAAATTTATCTTGTAGCTTGAAAGTGTTCCGGGAGACTGTTACAACCGTTTCGAGAGCAAAGGCGGTATCAAAACACTTGCGAACGTACTCTGTGAAACAGGGCTTTCAACGTAACAATATGGAGATGACATCTGCTAATTCTAATACAACCCATGCTCCTTATGCTTTAGCTTATGGTGAACTCGTTTTTGGTGCTACTCTGGTCATTATCATTGTCATAGCTGGAGTATTGGGTAACTCAATGATCATCTGCAGCGTGATTCTCTCAAAAAAACTGCGTACATCGACTAACGCGTTTGTGGTGAGCTTGAGTGTGGCAGATCTATTGACATGTTTATTTTTACCGTGGTTTGTTGTAGCTCTTCTTGGTAAAAATGGATGGGCTTTACCTGATGCTGAATGGTTATGTGGTGTGGCGGCGTTTGTCCTGTACATTTGCACTGGAGTCAGTCTGTACAATCTAGCAGCTATTGCTATCAACCGACTTGTCTATATAACCAGACCATTCAAGTATGAAACTATCTACAAACCATTCCATGTTGTTCTTATGGTCGCATTCACATGGATTGTGTCTGCTGGATTCACACTTAGCTTTGTGTTGGCTGGAATTGGATCATTTGGGTATGAGACTGTCGATTACCCATCATGCTCAGATATAGATGACGTACCAGGGGCAGATACCTTTAACATCGCGCAAACTCTCTTTGCTTTCCCCTTGCCTATACTGACAATAATTGTGTGTTATTCCTGGATTTATATCCATATAAAAAGTATTTTAAACGCAAAAGAGCTCAAGAACTGGAACTTTCACAATATGAAAGAAGTCTAGGCAGGAGTACTGAAAGTCTGGATAATCTGGCTGACATTGATAGTCAAGAACTCATGATTACCAAGCATCTTTTTGTTGTTGTCTGTGCATTTTTCTTGTGCTTCTTACCACTCTTCATAGGAAACGCGATTCCAAACAATGGACATTTTAACTTTTACGCTACTATACCTACTCTTGCAAACAGCTCAATCAATTTCTTTATTTACGCAAGTAGCCATCCGCAATTTAAAGTAGTCCTACGGTGTATGATAACATGCAGATATGCAGAGATACCGCAGCCGTCTACTGTATTAAAGGCTTTCATATCTGGCACTGACGTGATCTCTACAAGATCACATACTCAGCCAAATACAACGAATACACCAAGTGTAAGCTAGTGCAAATGCGATTTATTTCGTTGAGTTGAGATGATTGTATTGGTTACCTATTATTGATTAATATGCTGACAAAATCATGTGGTTATCTTTCAACTACATCCTGCTCCGTTTCCTTTGGTTATAATGACTAAATGATATGCGATTACACGAACGCCCACCTCATGAGATTCGCAAAATTCTAAAAGAATCTAATTAGCCGTTGGATGGCGTGTATGTCTATATCTTTGACTCTGACTCTAATAAATGAATGATATATGTCAACTACGTTACCTGTTTTAATGCCATACTATTTAGCTTACTGAGAGCTCGTTTTTACTTTATGCTTAATGATCATTCTGCTCATAGGCATCGTTGGTAGTTCCATAATAATACTCTCTAAACTTCGTACCGACTGTAACAAAAAATAAAATTATACAATCATATTTTTTTTTATTTCAAAGTAAAGAATTAAAAAAACCCACAACGGCATAATATATAGTTGATGTATAAATAACATATAATATAAGTAATATCTATAATTTAGTTGGTTTCGTTTAATGAACAGGTTTAAAAGTTATGCATAATTATCTTAAACATGTTAAAGGCCCTTTCAGTTATCCCAGTGAAAGTTCAATAAAAAAAATGTTAATAAATTGCCTAAACTGTTATTTAGATAGCCTATTTTTAAATGGAAAAAAAAAATGGCAAAAAACGAGGACAACAGCAGTATTGTCGAAGTTGAGGCCCCATTCAAATACATGTAGCTAATTTATATACCCGGTACTGTCAGTATGTACATTACAGCTTTCATGTAAATGCGTTATTTTGTCTTAAACACACATCTTTCGGTTGAACCACTAACAGGCTATGTTAGCACATCTATAACAACGACAAATATACACAAATCTGAATTTTGATGATTTTTACGATTGTCCGGATGAGCAAATCACTGAATGGGCCTCGTGCTTCCAGTGTCTAGAAAAAGAGTTGGCCAAGTTCATCGTAATCGTGGATATCAAACTTGTTGTACCACGTAAAATTGTTTGGAATAATGTTATCGTTCAGTGCGTAGCAAGGAAAACAAAAGAAAATACAATCTGGGATAATTAATTTTTATTAATGTTAGTATTTAGTGTTTTTTGTATATATCTGTATATAACTCAATAATGATTATTGTATGTTTTATATCATATACACAATGTAGCCTTTGGGCCACGAGATTATTTTATTTAATAAAATTGAATTGGAAGTTCAGATACACACTAAATGGAAAAACATGCAGTAAATTACACATAAACCAGGGGTCTATTTCACTAAACTAATTCAAGTAACCGTTCGTAAAGTTACAAATACCCAATACCATGAACACTAGACGTAACTTTACGGGGGTGAAATGAAACTTATGACTCGTCGAACTCGTTACGAACGATTTCGAAACTTACGACATGTACGAAGCTTCGTAAAGTTTAGTGAAATGGATCCCTGATTAGATACAAAAATACGTTGCTTTTATATTTAATCCAGTGGCGTAGATTTCTTTTTGACATTTGGGGGATGGGGTTGGAAAAAATTTCTTGAAATATAGTGAGTCCGGCACCTTTTTGTGACATAATAAGTTTATGGTACAAATGCGCGCGAAGCGCACGAAAAAATTTGCCATTTTGAAGCAAAGCTGATGAAATATTGTGCGCGGTGGAATAAATTCGCACGGTGCAATAAATTTGGGTTTTTGGGGCTAAGAATGGCCAAATATGTGGTTAATTTGGTCAGAAACACACATACAGGCGTCAACATTGGGGGGATGATTATTGTATGGACCACCCCTGGCAAAATATTTGGGGGATTTATCCCCCCCCCGGATCTACGCCTATGATTTATTCTTTTAAAACTCAGACGCAGTTTACAAGACGTACACGTGCTAGTGAACTAATCATAAAAGTATCTATAATAACTTACTGAAACTGGCGAATTGGTAAGGGACCGTTCACAAACACTTGTGGGGGTGGGGGCTGATGCAAAAAAATGCCCCCCCCTTTACAGACCTCGAAATTTTCAGCCCCCCCCCCCCTTTTTGACATGAAAATTATCGGTCAACCCCATAGAAAAGCATATAAACTCAATTTTCCCAGAATTTTTTTTCAGGCCCCCCCCCCCTTAGGAGGGTCAAAATTTTCAGGACCCCCTTTTTGCATCAGTCCCCCCTAACAAGTGTTTGTGAACGGTCCCTAAGGCTAACAACTTTTACGGTTTACATAATTTCGGAAAACGGACTTTTGCAATGCGAAGAACAAGGTAGTTCGCACCCCAATAAAACGTCGAATTTTGTTTCGTTAAGGGGTGGGGTATGAACGTTTGGACAGTATTTATTTTGGGACATTAGAGCACAGCAGACATATCGAATTGCGTTCTGAATACGAAGAATGTCATTCTGATATCAAATAATTTTGATTTTTGAAATTCGCAATTTAATACATTTTATGGCAAATCATTAAAATTGATATTTTTGATATTTAACAGTACTTGAAGTAAATTTGATAAATCTGATGTTTTATACTTAAAGTGTATGTAGGTGGGATGAAAAGCCGACGATCCATTGAAAATTTTGACCTTTCGTATTGAAGATATGGATTTTTTTTTCCAAAACACCAAAAAAAAGGTCTTTTTGGGAAAAAATCCATATCTTCAATATGAAAGGTCAAAATTTTCAATTGACTGTCGGCTTTTCCTCCTGCTACATACACTTTAAGAATATATCATTAGATTTATATAATTTACTTCGAGGACTGTTATATATCAAAAATTTGAAAAATATCACATTTTTATAATTTGTCATAAAATTTGTATTATATTGTGATTTTCAAAAAATGAAAATTATTTGATATCAGAAAGACATGCTTCGTATTCAGAATGCAATTCGATAGGTCTGAGGTGCTCTCATGTCCTACACAAAATACTGTCGAAACGCAATAAACGCTCATTTTAGATCCCTTAAGTCCTTATGAACTTAATCAAGTAAGTACCAGCTTATTTTAAAAGCCCCATTTTGGTATGATTTAATCTGAGTATATTCACTTGATATAATTCTGAAAAGAAAGAAATGTACCCATTTACAGTTGAGGTAAGGGACCGTCTTTGAATTTCATCAAAAACAGGCCTTAAAGATTAATTAATAACAAAAATGGTAAAATCGTGAGAGACGAGATGAAATGCGCATGCGTTGATTAAAAGTACCAAAAATGTATGAAAAAAAGAAAAATCAAAACAGCGTTAGAAATATGACTAGACCCTAAATGCATTGTTTGTTGAACGGTAAACTGAGTGATTTGCTGCACTAAATATCATGCTAAAATTAAGAGTTGCTACTCTGATTACATAAACATACCCTTTTAAAATTAATATTCACAAATGAGTAGAATCTATTCAAATTTGACAATTAAGTATGACTTTTCCGAGGGGGATACCGGTAAAACAGAATCTTTTCAAAATTACAAGAATAATCTATTGAATCAAAATGAACGGGACAACATGAAAAATTAAAAGTGATCACGCCCGGGAATCGAACCCACAACTTCGCGTTCATTAGACTTGTGCCTTAACCACTCAACTACGGGAGTTTCATGACTTTCATCAGTGATAAAGCTGGCTGAAATTCGTACCCACTAGCGGTCACTTAAATTTATCGGTGGACCTGGTGAAGATTATGTTTTTTAGTCGATCATGTCACTGCCCTAGCTACTATGGGCTGTTTGCATTTGTTCAGGTTGGAGGCTATTAAGGAATGGTCCCGGTGCTGCGTGCAAAACCACATACCTTTGCAAACTATCATTATGATATTTTGCATATGCAAAAGTACATTCTTTTCCAAAAGTATGTAGTTTTGCATATGCAAAACTACATACTTCGGCAAAATATATAGTTTTGCATATGCAAAACTACATACTTTACGGTAGACTACCCCGTAGTCCACTTGCCCATTGTGCATACTCTGGATATTGTATTTAAGCTTAAAACTCTGATTTAATTAATGTGTGCACAATTGATAGAGTTACACATCTGATCAGTCACCCTACTCCTTCTGTTTGTTAGCTTCCCAAGTGGACTACTGACATTGCCTTGCGGTTAAGATTTTTAATACGGCACTCAATGGAGAGTTAGGCCAATTTCTGGCCTAACTAAAATTGGCCATGAAGTAATGCATCTTTAAATGGATCTGCCTTGTGATTGGTCGCCCATACCTCGCTATGGTTTAAATCTGCTACTCTGATTACATAAACATACCCTTTTAAAATTAATATTCACAAATGAGTAGAATCTATTCAAATTTGACAATTAAGTATGACTTTTCCGAGGGGGATACCGGTAAAACAGAATCTTTTCAAAATTACAAGAATAATCTATTGAATCAAAATGAACGGGACAACATGAAAAATTAAAAGTGATCACGCCCGGGAATCGAACCCACAACTTCGCGTTCATTAGACTTGTGCCTTAACCACTCAACTACGGGAGTTTCATGACTTTCATCAGTGATAAAGCTGGCTGAAATTCGTACCCACTAGCGGTCACTTAAATTTATCGGTGGACCTGGTGAAGATTATGTTTTTTAGTCGATCATGTCACTGCCCTAGCTACTATGGGCTGTTTGCATTTGTTCAGGTTGGAGGCTATTAAGGAATGGTCCCGGTGCTGCGTGCAAAACCACATACCTTTGCAAAATATCATTATGATATTTTGCATATGCAAAAGTACATTCTTTTCCAAAAGTGGACTACTGACATTGCCTTGCGGTTAAGATTTTTAATACGGCACTCAATGGAGAGTTAGGCCAATTTCTGGCCTAACTAAAATTGGCCATGAAGTAATGCATCTTTAAATGGATCTGCCTTGTGATTGGTCGCCCATACCTCGCTATGGTTTAAATCGTCTGGGCCCGCGCCATTACCATTAACTACACCGTAAACAACTGTCTGTGGTATTTGCGGCGCTTTTGTGTTGACGCGAAAGTTAATCTTTCATCAAACATCTAGCGCGTACTTGTGGTTAATGGACTGATAAACAAGTATGCTTGACAGTGTGTTTTTAGAGAGCAAAGTCCAGGGGGTAAAGTTCTGCTTACAATTCAAAGTTCATAGTCGAAATTTCGGGGTTCGCTATCAATAAACTGGTAGATTCCAAAATCAGAATTGTTCAGTATTAAAGTGAGCCGTTATAATTATGCAAGATAATGTTGCATTCAATTACTTTTATTGTCACTAATCGTCTGATATTTTTAACTCTTTATGACCATTTTACTATTGAATACTTTAATTTTAATAAACATCAGTATAATTTTGAGTTCAACGAAATGGGTTCATCATGACTAATAATAACATATTTTTAATAAAATTTGACTATGGCATAGTCTAACTTTACGGTCACTATGAAAAAGTACAAGTTTTGCTGGGAAACCCCGTGCAGTTCGTGTTTGTGAATAAGGGCGCATGTCACAATGATTGGTAACTTTATATGTGACCGTCCACGGCGAATGAGCCGTAAATTCCTCCCCCGGTCAATTTTGTTTTATCCCGTGTTTAAAAAATAAACATCATAAACTTGAAAATGGTATATCATTTGACTTCAAACGATATCCAGAAGCGGGGTTATGGTTTGTTAAACTTTGCTCCTTCAACAAAATTATAGCTTTTTACGTTTTTATAAGTGTCTCTTTTTCCACATTGCTGGCAATAAATATGAAACAGTCATAATTGGCGGTCATTTCAAATAATCCCCAAGTCAACGAGGTTTAAGAAAGTTCTCTCATTGTTAATAATTGTTGGTTATGCATACCTGTACAAAATACAATGCCTGGTAACCCACCACTTGAACAGGATTTAGCAAAAGCAAACAAAGACCAGAGCTATTAAAAGTTCTATAGCCATCTAAGGTAGAAGCTTATTATCCACTTCAACAATAGGATTATTGATTAGTTTTTGACTATCAGACTGAGTCAGATGTCGGGCCAGCTTAAGTTACCGATGAATACGACCTTCGTACACATTTTACACCATAACTCAGAATACAATTTAGGGAATTTACGGCTCATTTGTGCTGCCGGGTCACATATTTTAAAAGGCAAAATATAGCGAATAGGTATGTAACAAATGAATAATAGCAATATCTGTATCTGTCTCCACAATCCTAAAGTATTAGGCTATATTATAATATAAATTATTCTTTGAAAGTAGAGAATATTAGAACAGTGACCGTATCCATTCTGCCCCTATTTAAAGCGGCCGATACTGAACAACACATAAGCTCACATACACGGCCTTGACCTGCGGTTGTCTAAATTCTGAGGGATTTGCAATGCTGGTCAGGTAGAAGATAAATATACAGAGACCTGCCGTATACATCCCAGATAGCAACACTACGTTGGCCCAACGTTGGCCCAACGTGAGCGAACTGACCTTAATACGTTGGGCCCACGTTGCTTTTTGACGTTGGCCCAACGTGATTTTAGCTGGGCAGCCAACCACCACAACGTTGGGCCAACGTCGATCCAACATTGACCCAACCGCAATACAAATGTAATTTGCGACGTTGGGCCAACATCAAATCCTTGATGTTGGGCCAACGTTATTTGACCAACGTTGATCCAACCATTAGCCAACGTTGATCCAACCATTGGCAAACAAGCCCAATGAGAAAAAAACCTGAAAAAATTAGCTATTTGTGTATACTGTGTTTACTTTAAGTCTTTAGGCTGCGTTCACATAGAGGTATACTATTCGGGTATACGGTGCACGTTTTGCAGGTGCACGCGTATAGCTGAAATCGAGCCCCGGGAATCGAGCAAGGCAATTCCATAGTACCGGGTCACATAAGGCTACGATCACATAGAGAAGTATACTATTCGGGTATACGGTGCACGTTTTGCAGGTGCACGCGTATAGCTTGAATCGGGCAAGGTAATTTCATAGTACCGGGTCACATAGGCACTATTCGAAAGGCCGTATACCTGCGTATAGTATAGTATAGTATAGTATAGTGGGAATCGTGCGTGCTCGATTTTAGTGCAGCGTATACCGTCCTAATTTTAAAACTAAACCATATGTGGGTAAATTCATTTTTTTGTAATAGATGCACTATCTAATTCTGCACATTATGACACCTCATTCAATGCAATGTGACCTCAAGAAGTAAAGTTACAAGCATTTGATTAGACGAAGAAAATTGGTAAACTGACCTACAAATGTATACTCGCTATTAGCTATACGAAATACGCTCATTTGACCAGGCTGAGTTCACATAGTATACTCCTATATGAACTCAGCCTGATCGAATGAGCGTATTTCGTATAGCGAATACCGTATACCGTATACTTCTATGTGAACTCAGCCTAAAGTACCTGGCTCTCTATTTTATAGAGATAACTTGTACGGCTTCAATTGACTTGCGTTGGGTGTATAGGTACTCCAGCCTAGGCGAGAGTAGCTCGCTTAGCCCAGCGTAGAAATATACATTAACATGATTAATATAAATTAATCAATAGTAATCACTGATCCGTGTTGCTAAGAATTACGTATACTAGCTTATACTTGTTCGTGCAATCGCGCAAAAATCGGTCATATTATGATTATGTAGAGATTAAACGGGGAATTATTTTCGTCCCAAATACACCTTAAAACTTGGTAATATGCAACACCAGAGAAGTGCGTTGAAGTGAAACTAATAGGAGTTCTTTCATTGGAATTGGTAATCTGATAATTGCTTCAGGCAAAATTGCCAGACTCAAATCTATTTTAAATGTACATTATTTGAGAGACTGGGGATGATGAGACGAGGAGATGATCTGGTGGAGGAGAGGAGAGGAGAGGAGAGGAGAGGACATCATGCAGTTATTGTTAACTACATGTATGCACACAACACAGGGGCACTCACAATAGGCAATTGAACCCTACTGGTAGCGCTGTGTTGTAGCTATAGGGGATGAACTAGTTAGCATCATATATCAAAAAGTATAAAAGCTATGATTTTAGTACTTGCTCTATGTTTCAATTACTTATTATTTTCCAAATATCTGAATCTTCAACCCGGTACAAGCTTTAATAACGGGGAACATACACATTTTATTAAAAGAAATCCTACCATCTATCCAAACTCGCCGTGTTATTCCAATGCACATTTTGCTTCGCCGGGCAGCCATAGCTTGGTCGTATTTGGAAGATTGGTGTCATAAAACCGTCATAGGTACAAATTTAGTACTTTCTGTCAATCAAGTATGGCTTATTCTCTACATGTCAATCTTTATATAATTGGCACAGTCCTTATAATAACGGTGGTCCGCCTTGATGAGTAAATGACAGCAAACAGATGCAAACCAGTGAAAAATACCCCAAAACTCGGTCAGTGGAGCTCCGCTCGTACATGTCAATAGCATCATTAACGATTGGATTAGTCGTCCGTAGCGGACAATTAGGTCGCTCATTGGATTAATATTATCAGGTGGTAATAAATTTGCATTGGACAATAGATTACTGTAATGGTTTAGTACTGCATATATCGGTTTAATCTTCAATAAGCTGGTTTATGGCTGAAAAGGTCACGGTGAATTTGCCGTGGACGTAACTGCACTATGAGAGGAGAGGAGAGGAGAGGAGAGGAGAGGGAGGAGAGGGGAGGAGAGGAGAGGAGAGAGAGGAGAGGAGATCGAGAGAAGAGAGGGGGCGAGCAGAGCAGGGAGGAGTTTATTCCGTTTATTTTAATTTTTCCACGTTGATCATAGGCCTACTGCTAAAACAGTGAGAGGGGGAGAAGGGTAAAGGAAATACAACATCCAATATAATTCAGATATCCACATAATTCAAAAGATGGCACAGGTGAGAGTTGGGGAGGGGGAGAGACAGACAGACTAGAAAGAGAAGAAAGCGAGAGGAGAAGAGGTAGGGGTCCTTCAAGTTTTTAAATGTCACAGTAATATAGACCATAATGACACCAAATTTGCGTTCGGACCTGATGTAGGCCTATCCTGCCTAGTTAAATGACTGACATGAGTAAGATTGCCCACTTGAGACGCCAGTGTTGCATATCATTGACTTATCCAACCTTTATTGACAGACATAAGTGTGATTGACAGCACCTATTATTACCTCTTCAAATGAGAAGCATGATGCCCCGAACGTAACAATGAAGTCAACTTACACACCATCCCACTTAATCCCTTGCGTTTTCGTTTCTGAACAATAGAGCTCCCGAAACAGAAAAGATAAAACGACAGTTTGTAAGTATGTAGAAATGTACTATGCTATACCGGCGAATGGTTGGTTTTTGATCCCGGTTTTTGACACGTTTTGCTGGAAATAATTCCGTACTTGTATTGCGCGCGCCCTCTGCTAAATTATCAGGAACACGTATTTTGCACACAATAGTTGGCGCGATTACCGTTGAACGTCAAGAACGTATAGTAGGGCACACACCACTAAATAATCGTCCCATTGAAATACACGGGAAAATACAAGAAAGTAAGTTTGTTTTTCTACCCCATGTAACAACATTTTGAATATTTTGATCAACCCAACGTCTTAAATAAAGATTAAACTTTTATTTAAATTTGATTTTTTGGGACAAGTTGAGACTAACTTAAAAGATACGAACTCCTGAACAGCGCCATCCCGAATTTCAGCCGACACTCTCGCCTCCTTACCAGTTTCGGCCATGATATTGTTCCGAGGGCCTATTACCCATGCACATTCGATTCGGATCATTTTCTGAACAGATTTGTAATCTTGAGCTCCTATTCTATCGTTTTTATCAAAACAACCAAGAGTCACTCAAATTTGGTTCCCTCGGGACGCCGATATATTTCGCATAGGCGCTATTTTTTACCGGAACTATGAAGGGTTGCACCAAATGCGGAAGGATTTAGTGTAGTGCACCCAGTAGGGCTACGCACTTGACAATCCGGGGATTGAATGTACAGCATTATAGCGGGTTGTCCTTTTTTTTTGGGAGAGGGAGCAAGCATTTTTGGCAGCGCTATAGAGGCGAGCGATTTTTGGTATATAATTTGGGCACCTTTTTGATATTACATTTTTGTATCCCTGTACTACTATTGCTCACTTTTCATTTGTGATAGATTTCCGAAGTAGTGGCGACTGAGTTTCAGAAAAATACTATGAATTAAAGAGGTGACACAAACTCATTATTAAATGCAGTACTTGCCAAGGAACAATCCATATTTAAAAGATCACTAAAATGTTTGGAATGGTTATTTCTGCCAAGAATTTAATTTAATGTACGCCAATGTAATGCAGGTACCTTTCATATCGTTATGAATTATTCCCACCAAAAATTAATGGTAAATATATAAAAATATATATCGATTGTTTCAGAAATCAGAACATGCAAGTATTGCAATTCATGCACATTCACTTCTATATACACTGTATTATACAGGGTGTCCCAGAAAAAATTACCGAGTGAATAAAATTGAACGTAAGTCATAACAGTCAAGAAGTAGACATCAAAATCAAAATATTTAAAATGTAGCGCATAGCCTATTTTATTTTGCGTAACGTACGAAAATTTTATTTGATTTGATTGACTGGTTCCGAAGAAATTAACGATTACATAATGTGAGCATCAATGCAGTTCATTCCAAGTTTGATCACAGGCGCTTTTTTCATTCTCGCTCACCGCTTCCTAAAGTTTGTGTATCTCATTAAATTTAGTCCACATTATCTATTTTATAATCCAACGGTGTTATGTTATTCATGCTTTCACTGAAGATGAATAACAGCTTTCCTCTGGTTACCCAAGGGTTTTAGGTTTGCTACGTTTAGAAAGTTTTTTTAGTTATCATGTTAGTATTTGGAGTATCATACTCAATATCAGGCTTGCTAAAAATTGCTTAGGATGTCTTTCCAATCAGTCAATGTTAGCGCATTTACTGCATTTTCCTACTTGTGATGGAAGGCGAATGACTTGACTTGACTTATATGCGCAGACCGGTGTGGCCCTTTGTGCTCTGCCGAATAAGCCTCCTCCATTCAGTTCTGTCTGTTGCTTGTGTCTTTGCTTCATATGGGATCATTCCCAAGTCCTTCTGAATTTGGTCCTTCCATCTGGTTGGTGGACGACCTGGTGGTCTTTTCATGCTGAAGTCATTAATGTAAGCTTGGTGGGGAAGCCGATGTAGAGGCATCCTGAAGATGTGCCCAGCCCATTTCAAACGTCTCCGGCAGGTAACATGATTGATGGAGCTAGTGATGTTGAGACTCTGTCTGATGGAATTGTTGCGGATTTTGTCAAGTAGGGAAACTCCAAGCATTGCCCTAAGGCATCGCATTTCAAAGACATCCAGTCTGTGTCGATCGGATTCACGTAACGCCCAGGATTCTGACCCATAGGTGGCAATAGGGAGGATGAGCGACTGGTAGATCCTTACTTTCAGCGATCTGGTGATGTCATGGTTAGACCAGATGGTATTTTTCAATCTACCAAATGCCCAGGCTGCCAACTTTGTGCGACGTTTAATATCCTCTTCTACTGAGGACACACTGCTACCCAGAAAGACACAGTTATTTACTTTGTCAATGGGCATTTGGTTCAGCATGATATCTCTTGGATCGTCATACATGATCTTTGCATTTTTATGGGTTAATTTTCATTCCCCAGCTGCTGAATGCTTTTTCCAATTCATTAGTGGAGATTTGCAGGTTCTCAAAGTCCATATCCATGAGTGTGGTGTCATCTGCATATCGGATGTTTTTAATGCACAATTGCACATGTCACCCATCTGCACACCTGAGCCTAGAATTTGGATATCCTTCATGGCAAACTCCAGATATAGATTGAAGAGGAATGGTGAGAGAAGACATCCCTGTCTAACACCAACTAGGACTTCAAACCAATCCGTGATCTTTCCATTTACCACGACTGAGCATTTGGTTTGCTCATACATTTTTGCAATGAGGTTAATCAGTTTGGTGTCTACTCCTACTGATCGCACACATTTCCAAAGGGCCTCCCTCCATACCATGGTGTCAAATGCTGCTTTGAAGTCTACAAAATTCCAGTGTATTGGAATGCGTCTTTCTTTAGCCTTTTTATAGATTTGGCGTACTGTAAATACCGCATCTGAGGTGCTTCTGGAACTCCTGAACCCACACTGTTCCTCTCTCAGATGGTTATCTATATACATTCTGTTGTATTCGGTTAAGAACTATCCTACAGAATACTTTTCCCGGGATTGACAGGAGGGTAATGGTAATAGCTCTGTAGTTGGCTGGGTCCAGTTTGTCGCCCTTTTTGTATACAGGGGTTATTAGACCTTTACTCCAGTCTCCAGGGATTTTTCCTTCAACCCAGGCGGTGCGAATGCCTTTTTAAAAATTCAAATATAGTCAGTCGTCATGAAAATGGTACGAAATATCAGTAATAATATATAATAACAGATTTAATTTTCCCTTTAACTATTAGGCGTGTTTTCTAGTATCGCCGGGTGTTTTTTTGCGGCGTGGTGTTTGCGTTTTTACCTCGGATGTCTCCAGTGCTACTTTTGAGATATGCTCCATTGAACTTAACAATAAACAATAGGAAACAAAGGATTTATTGACCGTTTTATTGATTTTTTACTACTTAAATGTCAAGTACTATAGACATGGTATACATCATTTTAAAGCTAATTTCAAGCAGAATATTTTGGTTGAATATCTCAAAAATGATGATTGGCGACTTCAGGGCTCAGTTGTGCTGGATGGTCACAGAATTTCCCTCATGAGTCCTGACACTGGGATCTCAGACTGGGATAGTTTCTACGTATATTTCCCTCTGGGATCTCAGACTGGGATAGTTTCTACGTATATTTTCCCTCATGAGTCCTGACACTGGGATCTCAGACTGGGATAGTTTCTACGTATATTTCCTCTGGGATCTCAGACTGGGATAGTTTCTACGTATATTTTCCCTCATGAGTCCTGACACTGGGATCTCAGACTGGGATAGTTTCTACGTATATTTTCCATCATGAGTCCTGACACTTGGATCCCAGACTGGGGTAGTTTCTACGTATATTTCCCTCTTGGATCCCAGACTGGGATAGTTTCTACGTATATTTCCCACGTGAGTCCTGACACTATGCGATCCCAGACTGGGATAGTTTCTACGTATATTTCCCTCATGAATCCTGACACTGAGGGTTAAATATTTCGTAAACTCTTTTAACGTTGCTTTAATCATGGAAGTGCTTTAATTTAACAATAATACAGTTTCATTCACGGCACCGCAGCAACAACTTCTATGTATTCATATTGAGAACACCCTTAGGATATCTAGGCGTTTTCTAAATGTTGTTTAGAAATGCTATTAAGCTCCAGATAGTATCAACTTTCAAATAAACTATGCTTTAAATAGTAAATGTAAACTAATTCAGGTACGAGAGAATGTTTTCAAATTTTTAAATAACTTTGCTAGTTTCCTGCAAAAAGGGGCTAGTATGATTCCCACAAGTTTTTGGATTTCAATTACTGTTTGTATACTCGCCTTAGGGGGTCGAAGTTCAGTCCTTTTTGTTATATTCTACCGACACTGTATCAGCTGACCCGTGGTTGTTTTGTTGCACAAAAGACTGTGTAAAGCTAGTTTGAAATTTCGATTTAATTTTTCAAGAGCTGAAAGATGTGAGTTTTATTCAAACCAAGTTTTCCAAGTTTTCTTGCAAAAAAGAAGAAGAGAAAAAAGAAAAGAAAAATTGCTGCTCTATATACTGAGAATGAGGTAATCTCTTTGTGATCAACATGGGCATATTTATTAAAGCCATGTTAATAGCTATATACAGAATAACAATTCAAATTATATAACACAAAAACTGGTTTGGTTTCTTTACCAATTCGGGCTCAAACGTTGAACACATGCTCCCAAAATCGTTCAGAAAACGAGTGGGACCGCTTTTGACATTTTCGCGCATATCAAGCTTGCATCGCGCAAAATCGACTTTCATGATCAGCAACTGCATTTTGGCTTTCATAATTATGAAAAACTGCATCTGCCATACTAGTTGACACGGCAATTCAGCTGTTGATTACCCATCGGCTGTTCTGTCTTTCTGTGATTCCGAAAACCCGCGATTTTTGAATATTTCAATGCGAAAGTAGCCAAATTGTCGCATGATTCAGAGGGGCTAGTCCGTTTACCGTAGACAGCCAATTTACCTGTCACTCTTTATTTTTTCCACGGACGGAGCATGAAAGTTCATGCTTTCAGGTTTCCGTAGATATAAAAATTGTTATGATTGGTTAAGAAGAAATGCCCCGTTTTTTCATCCAAAATAATAAAACATATTACCAAAACTCATTTTTTCCGATGTGCATCGGAATTCCAAATAAATTGAAATCGATCAGCCATAACAAGTGAGCTATGGGGAGCACAATGGGGTTTCCCATACTTGCCGAATACAGGGTGTCCCAGAAAAAATTACCGGGTGAATAAAGTTAGACGTAAGTCGAGAAATAGACATCAGAATCCAACAATCTAAACATCAGCGTATATCCCATCTTATTGTGCATCTTATACGCCAATTTTACTGGAATCGGTTGACTGGTTGCGAAGAAATAAGCGATTACATAACGCATGCGTCTATTCACTTCATTCCAAGTTTGAAAGAAAGCGCAATCAACACAATGTGCACGGGTGATTAACACTGTCAAGGGGCTTCATATTTTTTTCGGTGAAATCCTTTTTGTTCTTTCTAAACAATCTGTTTCTTGCAAAAAAATGAATTAGGTTTTGTTCAAATTTGAAAACCTGCACGATGTTGAAAAAATGGAAGCTTCCATGTGAGATGATGCTCAAGTTGTAAATATCTTTTTTCGTTAATGTTGATATAAATGTTGTATAAAGAATTATTGCATAAAGAATTCCAAATGGTTTAAAAATTTCTCACACACATTAATGTTTTTGGAATATTTCCAATAAATTGTAATGCAAAATTTAAATCTTTTAAAACTCCAACATTAATGTTGCATGGTATCAAAAATCACACGTTAAGTTGTAAGCACTTGATCATTGTCAATCTTGGCTCAAAATATAACATACTTGCACAACCTACGAATTAAAATTGCAAACCATCCAATTACAGAAATCAAAGTTTTCTTGGACAAACTGTTATTTATCTTCAGTGAAAGCATGAATAACATAACACTGTCGGATTATAAAATAGATAATGTGGACTAAATTTAATGAGATACACAAACTTAAGGAAGCTAAGTGAGTATAAAAAGCGCCTGTTGACCAAAATTGGAATGAACTGCATTGATGCGTGCCTTATGTAATCGTTAATATCTTCGCAACCAGTCAAACAAATCAAATAAAATTTTCGTATATGATGCATAATAAAATAGGCTATGCGCTACATTTTAAATTTTTTGATTCGGATGTCTTTTTCTCGACTTACGTTCCATTATATTCACTTGGTAATTTTTTCTGGGACACCCTGTACAAGGTCGCGAGTGCAGTAAAAAATGTTGCTCTTCATTCTACCACTTTTCTGCTCAAATTGTGGCCAAAATATTTCATATGTCAGAAAAAAAGGGGTCATGGCGTAAATGCAGTGACGTAGATTTCTGTTTGATATTGGGAGATGGGGTTGGAAAAGGTTTTTTGAAATATAGTGAATCCGGCATCTTTTGGCGACAGAATAAGTTTATGGTACAAATGCGCGCGATAAATTTTGCCATTTTGAAGCTAAACTGATGAAATATTGTGCAAAAGTGGAATAAATTCGAGGTTAATTTGATCAGAAACCCACATACAGGCGTCAAAAACTGTTATTTTTTGGCTATCGAGCTTTACCTACTTCTAATGCCTACTTTTGCTGCCACTTTTGCCCCCCCCTGCATACTGTCTAGTCTGTATTTTACTTGTTTCCCGGCCACATCAAGTTGGTTTACCTTACTTTTTTCTTTCCTGTTGTTCATATTCAAGGTATCCTCTTGTATCATTAATTGATCCTTGATGTGTTTTGTGTCCTCGTCCATTGGATTCACTATTACCCACGTTTATGTACAAAAGTATAATCAAAATTGATTTTCGGCTAAAAATTCTACAAAAATGCGATTGGAAAGGAAAATAAAGGAAATTTTCATCTAACTAATAAGAAAAAAAAGTCAGCAGCTCTTGGAATAATTTCACGAGAGCGAAATGAAAATCACTTGGGCCTCCCCCACCCCACTCTATGGTCATCTTTGATGGCCGGTCCTAGTAAGGTGCTGGGGTAAAAATTATATCAATAAAATGAGCGCCAAAGATAGATCTACGATTAGCTTAGGTTGTTTGGGCGTAAACGCATGCATGCATGTGTTTTATGACGGATGAATATCTTTACAACCCCCTTCACCCTTGAAAATATAATTCTGTTAAATATGCCAATTAAAGGACGTTTATCATTGTTCATTACACTAGTGAATGCATTCCGAAGCTTTAACCATGTGTTTCATTTTTATCTTTGGTGTAGCCAAACCACGTCGGTGGATAGAGTTAAAAACGGCACATTTCTTAAAGCGCATATCTTCAAAAGTTGTGAGCCGATTGAAATATTTGTTTTGGTTAATTAAAGCTAAAGGTTTATCACTCTGTCCACGGAGGAGTTTGGCTACTTCAAAGATTGAAAAGGAGTACACGTACCATGCATGAATATCAAACATTCTTCAATGATAACCTTATAAAATAACAACTTTGTTTCGGGAATGGGCTTTACCGGTGGGCTTATGCTCTACGGATTTTGTGGGTTTTTCAAATTTAAAAATAGGACACGTTACAAATAAGTCAATCGATGCTTACGATTCCTTTAATATCCCACTACAGGTTGTAACAAAAATATTATTCTATTTAGAAAATAGTCTTAGGCAAACTTATACGTATATTTCACTTATTGATTGTACTGAATTTTATCTGGTCGTTAAGGTAATTTCATAAGCTACTACATAAGCTTTGTTTCAATACAATTAGTGGTCGAGAAGTGAAGATTTTGTGTAAATTAGTCCTAAAACAGCTTTGGCCACTTTCGTATCTTTGTGTGGCAAAAGTGACTGAATTGAGTTGAATCATGAACCATCTGGTCGGTGAACGAAAGATGGGTAATTTTAAACAATGGGGCATTTGAAGTAGTATTTTAAGTTATGTCATATTGTTTTGTTCTGAGATTTTTGACTATAAGCATGTGAATTCATTTTACGCTGTGCAAACTTGGTGGTTGGTAAAATTGGCAAAAAGTGGCCCAACTCAGGCATGTCAGGCGAGTAAGTAAAACCGGGAATGGCGTTTGAATCTGAACTAGGGAAGACATCAAGTTAAGTTTCTGTTAGCCAAGATATTACTTATTCTACTGAATATCAGTAGATTTTTTTTCTGAAAAGCAAAAATGCAATTGCTTAATCATGAAAGTCGATTTTACGCAATAAATTAAGCTTGATATGCGCGAAAATGTCAAAAGTGGCCCAACTCGTTTTCTGGACGATACGGTTAATTTAGCATAGCGTTTGAACCCGAACTAGTAAAGAAAGCAACTGAGTAAACTAAGATGTTACTGATTCCACTGTGTATAACATAGTAGACTTCTTGATCTTGTCCATAGAAAGAAAGAAAGGACCAATAGAGTATAAGAAGCAAAAGAAGTCCCATCCCATTTCCATGCCCACAAATTAATGGCACTTAACAACATCCATAGCCCATAAGCCCACCGGTAAAGCCCATTCCCTAAATAAAGTTGTTATTTTATAAAGTTATCATTGATGAATGTTTGATATCCATGCATGGTATGTGTACTCCTTTTCAATCTTTGAAGTAGCCAAACCTCCTCCATAGACAAAGCGATAAACGGGTACAAAGTTGTGAGCCGATTGAAATATTGGTTCGGTTTACTAAAGCTAACGATTAAGGTTTCTTTAACATATATTTCATGAACTTTTCTGAAATAGGAGAAAAAGAAGGCGCAATGAGGATTCTGATGTGTTCATTCCATTTGACATTCATGCTCCCACTGGGGAAGATATTTCCTAAATCTTCTGCAGGGGTAGAATGGATTTTAAATGGAATAGTCCATTATATTTTATATCCAAGCCACGAAAATCATCATCAGATACATATCGGTGCAATCTGGGTGCAATCTGGGGGATTGTCTCATGTTGTGTTTTTACCTTCTTAAATGATATGTTTTTGGTTAACTTTCCGCGGGAGGTACGTGAATGTCAAAACTCATTTAACTCATGCGTCATGTGTTCTGACTTCAAGTAATAAGAATTTTGTGTCAATCAATTAAAATTAATGTTCATATTGGATATCATCGATGGTCTTTACAATCACGTTGATTTTACACTTGTTAAAGTCATTATTTAATAGATCCTATTGCTTTCCCTTCAATAAAGGGTTATGTAGAATGCATGGGCCGTACATCGCATTTTCCTTGTGTGAAAGTTTCCATATCAATTGGTATCGATTTGTAAAAATTGTATTAAAGGCAGAAAGGCAAGGTGGGAAGGAAAACTTGGATACGCGTGAAATGAATAATAAGAATGAGGGCTGTAAAAGAGCAATAACTACAATTTATACATTTTCAATGTTCGATTGTGTGCAATAACTTCAACAATAACTAACACTGTGTGACATAAGGAAATCTCCAATGGGCTATTAGATGCACACTATCCATTGGCAACATATAATTCCAGTTATTTTCAGAAAAATTTAAAATCCAGACACTTCTTTTTGAAATCCAGACATTTCAATTGTTGAAAATTAAACAGGGGGAACAACCCAATGTATACCTTGTTTTTTAGAAAGGTCGCAGTATTCCTTAATAATGCAGTGGCGCTGTTTCTGGATCTGGTCTAAAATAAAGTGTCACCAGACTTTATCGCGTCGCGTCGATTTATTTTCACAAAATCCAATCACATGTGCGGGTAACTCAGAGAGTCGAGCTTACTTCGAGAGACGCTTACGGAGTGGGAATATCATACAATGGCTTGTAGATGGTTGCAACTTATTTTGGGTTCTTATTGGATTATATCCGTATCAGGTAGGTTCAACTCTTGTCGCTTCTAATCAATTATGTATAAAATCGGGGAAAGAATTAGTGACATCAAGTTTAATTTGATTGATTGAAATTTGATTGTCTTGAACATGTTGAAATGTCATGAATACTGTGATTTACGAACTTCTCATGACCATTGAAACAATAAATCTTTCCTTAGAAGAACCTTATAAATTGAAAATATTATAATATATTACGGGCAAATAATGAAATATTTATGATTTTAAAATATGAGCAAAATGTAGCAACAATGCTATCTTTATTTTGTATATAATGATGAATTTTATTTAAAGGCCACCGATGATATAAAGTTTAGATTAAATAAATGCGCTTAAGGAGTACGTGTCGGAGTAATCGTGACAGTTCAGCTCCAAAAACATAAATTTTAATTGAGGAATTTATGAAAAGTTACAACTTGGAAGATTTGAATGGGTACAGAAATATGCACTTTCAATAATTGTTTATTGTGCATGCTTCTCGAGATTATGTGTCCTTTTATGAAGGTGCTTCGTTTCAATAATTGTTTATTGTGCATGGTTCTCGAGATTATGTGTCCTTTTATGAGATGCTTCGTTTCAATAATTGTTTATTGTGCATGGTTCTCGAGATTATGTGTCCTTTTATGAAGATGCTTCGTTTTGACTCTTTTTCCATCATAACTCAAGAACCACAAGGTCTACAAAAGTGTAACTGCGATATTTGAATTCTATCATGGTATATTTTGGGTTTTGGTTTAGATAAAAACAATTTAAATTAAAAATAACATTAAAATTAATGTCGGGTAATATAAAGGTCATGGAAACGTTTTAAAATGTTTTCTATAAAAACACACTACACACAAAAATGTTTGAAATATATTATTGTAAAATATTTTTGGCAAACATTTTTTGCCAAATATTTTGTTAACACTTAAATAACATTATGTTAGAATATTTTCAGTAGGTTGAATGTTGAACAATGATGTTTTTGAATGTTAGGAACACGTTTTATACCCTTTAAATGTCCTTCATAGAATCTTTGGCAACCTTTTCTAACTTTTGCGAATGATGTCGAATCATGCAAGCTCATGGAAATGATTCCATTTGTTGTGTAAAGGAATAACCATTATTTCAAGATACATTCAATTTGAAGTTTGTTTCGATATTTTCACCTATGCCCATGATCGCGCTATATTGCCATGATTGCATTTGCGATAATTTAGTCTCAAATGAACGTACCAATCTCCGGGACCAATCTGGACCTTTATGTGGTGCCACTCCTATTTAGTATTTGCACAAAAGTATGAAATTCTTGAGCGTCCTGTATGCCCTCTAGTCGTGAGGATATAAGAGTGGATGACAAAAGCTGTTTTCCAGCACTGGACGAAATTATGTTATTTTAAGGAGCGTGTCCTAGAGCCAGGATTACGGTTCCAATTTAAAAAACAAACAATTAAACTTCACTCTGTCAGTATTTTGAAGCAAATGAAATACGGGTTTAATGTCATTGTTTGCCATAGATCTGACGTGTGGCCCGGTGGGGGTGGGGGGGGGGGGGGGGGTCTTTGAAATATCTTGTTTGGGGATGAATCACGCAGACTCTTGGATGCTGACCGCATCTATACCTACCTGTTGCTGTTTTGCCACCCATAAGTACACATAAATGTGCCCAAATTGGGTGCTTTTAAGAGCAATTTTGCTAAATGCGCCTGATTAGTCTCCACTGAAAACCTACTCGTCGATATACCAAAATCGCAGCAAAGGGAACCCCAAACCGTGAAACATCCCCGTACATTTCAAACAGGGAGAACTCCCTTAGGGAAATATTCAGGGCCCATTAAAAAAAGGAACAATTTTCCCCCTAAATAGACGAACGTTTGGCTTAGACCCGGCCCCTACGGAAAACTTATCATTATCATCATCATCTTAGTTTGTCATGGTCGTCGTCATTAGGAACAGCAGGAGCAGAAGTATCTACAATTTCTTTCCTCAAAAATTTACAAAATAGGATAAACCTTTCGCGTCCGCATCCATTTATACGCTGTTCGAACACGGTGTAAACCGTTATGGGGGGTAACACTTTGGTTGGTTAAACTTTGCCCAACATTGGGTAAATATCCACGGGTTGGATAAAGGTGACATTACCCAGTTGTTGGGTGAACCTGTTGGGTTTACCTGTTTGGTAAACAGTGTTCTGTTATACCACACTTTGTTTCTCGATTTACCTACTGGATAAACAGTGTTCTGTTAAACCACAGAATAAATATTCCTCCTTTTTTTAATCAAAACGACGCTATATATAGAGGTACTGAATATTAAAGCAATACATTGCCCAACAAAATTAAAGGATGAAATTTACAATATAAACTAATTAATAACCATTAGGAAATTACACAAGACCATTGGGTAAAGGCAATATATTACCCAACAAATGGACAAAATGTACCCAATAATGTAGTAAAATGATTATCCATTGCCATTTGGTAAAATTATCTTATCCAACAATTTCTTGTGAAGAGATTCATCAGGTTTGTAGATAATTATAATTTGAAGTTTTCATATACAAAACCAAAATTTTTGACACTGACCTGACAGTTTCGTATGTCTTGGACGACATACTTCTTCAGAGTGATTGGTATCCCATCATCCTCTGTGCTGGTGGTAACACAGCTCCATCCCTTGGGGGCGTGGTCTTGAGAAGAGGGTCATACACATGACTTAAATGGTAGGCCCTGATCAGCCATAGCGGATCACACCATTCAACAGAACCATGTCATCAACTGGGACGATACCAAAGTTTTACAGAAGGAGTGTGATGCGAGTACTCGCTTCATCAGAGAATCAATCTGGATACGTAAGAGAGGCCCGGCCGTCATGAACAGGGACGAGGGGGCCTACCATTTAAGTCATGTGTATGACCCTCTCCTCAAGACCACGCCCCCAAGGGATGGAGCTGTGTTACCACCAGCACAGAGGATGATGGGATACCAATCACTCTGAAGAAGTATGTCGTCCAAGACATACGAAACTGTCAGGTCAGTGTCAAAAATTTTTGGTTTTGTATATGAAAACTTCAAATTACAACAATTTCTTTTTTTACCATAATTCTGGGTAACCTTTACACAACTGGGGATAGGTATGTGATGTTCCCTGAGTAATTTAATTTGATTATTTATCTTTGTTTCCAATTTAGAGTTATTTCCATATGGAGATGTATGGGAAACCCCCTTTGCAAGAGTTGGTAGGTAATTATATTTTGGGAAACCCTTCTAATGCATCAAGTTGATCAAAACAAATGAATCGTATCTAATTTTGTATTGTTGGGAATCCCCTGTTCTCTAGAATATTCAGCGTATTGCACCATTGTCGACTATTGTCGACTATGAAGAGAGTTTGTAGGCTCTCTATGTGTTGGTCATCGTGCTTCAAAAAGAGGTACATTCGAACCAGTTTGAATAGCCAATTATGTGCTATTTTAATACATCAACGAAGGAGATTTTGAGTATGAAGGTGCTCCTCCTCCCCAAAGGATTAATATTCTTCTGTCGACTTGCTGGAGTCTGGTTTATAAAACAACACATCTGTCAATAAAGTGGATCAGTGCAGAAAGAAGTCTATTTCCTTGAAAAAGAGAGTGATTGGTGAAAGAAGTATCATTTTTGGAGATTGTCAAGGATTTGAGTGTTTGGAGAAAGCAGCATCATACCCAGAAAAAGGGTTGTTCATATACCACCCAGTGATTGGGTATAATGCACCCAACCTAATATAAGTCTATAATTATTTACAAAGTTATTCAGCACTATGCGAAACTTAACAGTGACGTGGTGCAAAAATTTCAATATGGTGGGGCATGTATGGTTCTGGGTGATAAATGGGAAATATTATTCTCTCTGTTGGATTCTGATTTTTATCATATCAGTCCTATACGACACAGAGCGTTCAAAAACGTAAACTCTCGTTTTATTTTCAGCTTTGATAGTGAACGAGTATTATCATACGAGTCCTATAGCACAAAGTCGCCTTATATTCGACCTACTGTCCAAATACCATGAGAGTGTCCCTCCAACACACGAAGGACCTGTGCAAGTAGAGATTGGATTTACGATGTCGTTCTTCGATTTTCTGGTAAGGGGATTTGTTTTGGGCGTAATATAACAAGTATAGGTATCGATATGATTTACGATGTCATTCTTTACACAGCCGTGCCGCGGCTGTGTCTTGTATCGTACGAAAACTTTCTGTCGACCTTTACATTTGCTCTAGCACTCACATGCTTGCACCGATTTTGACCCAACTTGGTCACAACCATCATTGACCATGCCCCTACATGTCGCATGAAATTCGTGGGGTCAAATGTCACGTAGGGGTCACAGGGGTCAAAAACATGATTTCAATTCAAAATGCTACTTCTCCCACAAATTTCGCAGGACAGTAACGCCACTTGCACACATGCATTGCTATTACCAAGTGTCTATAAATCATACACAGATTTGAGGTCAAAGGTCATTAAGGGGACATTTCCGGTATAAAACCCAATTCCTTCAAAAAATTTTATAAGCTAAGAAAAACATAGGAGAGTGATGGTATGTTCACACGTGAATTGTGTTTACCCAATGTATATGTGGTATTTTTTTTATTTGGGGTCAAAGGTTATGATGCAACATAAACGAGTACTTTAATGAAAAAAGCTATAGCAACAAAACGAAAGGCCAATTATACATAGGTATTGATCGATACTATCGAAAGAACCTTTGAAGAAGTATTTTGAAGGTATTCGGTCAGACATCGAAAGTTACCCCTTAATGACCTTTGACCCACCCGAAAAAAAATACCACGTGTACACTAGATAACTAAAGAGGGTCATCCTCAAGTGTTTACCATGTAAAAGGTCATTTTGGGGCGATTTACACCGTGGATATTGCAGTTTTGTCCACGGCAAATTCACCGTGATTTTTTCAGCCATAAACACGCTTCCCAGCAAACACAAAAACGTTTTAAAAACGTTTTAAATAAGTTATATTTTGGCTTTTGGTTTAGGTAAAACGTTTTAATAACATTAAAATGTCGGGTTATATAAAGGTCATGATAACGTTTTAAAACGTTTTGTATAAAAACACACTACAACAATATTTTTAAAAAAAAAAAAAAAATGTTATTTTAAACTATTTTTGCAAACATTGTTGCCAAATATTTTGTCAATACTTAAATAACATTATGTTAAAATATTTGAAACCAGCAAACACAGAAATGTTCTTAAAATGTTTTTTTCAAAACCTTTTAATAACATTTAAATGTCGGGTTATATAAAGGTCATGAAAACGTTTTTAAAACGTAATTGCAAATATTTTGGGCAAACATTTTTCGCAAAATATTTTTTCAATCCCCAAAATAACATTCTGTTTAGAATGTTTTGTATCAAGTTTTCAAGAATGTTTTTGGAATGTTATTAAAACGTTTTTATACCCTTTATATAACCCGACATTTAAACGTTTTCTGTAAGGTTATAAAAACGTTTTATACTCTTAATATACCCTTTATATAACCCGACATTTAAACGCTTTCTGACAACCTTTTATAACCGTTTGCGAATGATGTCGAAAACGTTTTGTGTTTGCTGGGTTAGTGAAGATTAAACCGAAATATGCAGTACAATCTAATGAACAGGGGAACATTTTGTAGGGGTCAGATCAAAGGTCATGCAGAGGTCAAATTTTAGAAATGCATTTTCTGGACATCTGTAAGGGGTACGGGACTCAAACTTGGTGACAACAAGCCTCATGACCAGGGGAACATTTTGGAACATTTTGCAAGGGTCAGATACCTCCACAACACCAACACGCCCCAGCTAGGTTTGTGGTCTGTGACCACCATTTGCCACTATTTTCAACTCAAAATGCTACTTCTCCCACAAATTTCGCAGGACAGTAAACGCCACTTGCATACATGCATTGTTATTACCCAGTGTCTATAAATCATACACAGATTTGAGGTCAAATGTCATTAAGTGGTCACTTCCGGTATAAAACCAAATTCCTTCAAAAAAATTTATTAGCTAAGAAAAACAGGAGAGTGACGGTATGTGCACACATGAATTATGTTAACCTAATGTGTATGTGGTATTTTTTGTTTGAGGTCAAAGGTTATTAAGGGGTCACTTCCGGTATAAAACGAAATACTTCTCCCACAAATTATGTAGGACGGTGATGCAACTTGCACACATGCATTGCTATTACACAGTGTCTATGAATCATACACAGATTTGAGGTCAAAGGTCATTAAGGGGTCATTTCCGGTATAAAACCATATAACTTCACAACAAATTATTAGCTAAGAAAAACATAGCACAGTGACGGTATATTCACACATGAATTGATGTTACCCAGTTTACACGTAGTATTTTTTTATTTTGGGTCAAAGGTCATTAAGGGGTCACTTCCGGTCCAAGACAAAAACATTCAAAATGTCCCTTCTGTCGCAAATAATATGGCAGAGTGATACTATGTGTACACATGCATTGACATAAGCCAATGCATATGGGGTTTCCGTAGATTTTGGGGTTAAAGGTCATTAAGGGGTCAGAACACGGCTGTGTTCGTGGTCTTAGACCACAGCTAAGTCTAGTTCTTTCTTTCTTCTGTCGACCTTTACATTTGCTCTAGCACTGACATCCGTACACCGATTTTGACCTAACTTGGTCACAATCATTACTGACCATGCCCCTACATGTCACATGAAATTTGTGGGGTCAAAGGTCACGTAAGGGTCACAGGGGTCAAAAACGTATTGTTATTGTCCAGTGTCTGTAAATCATACACAGATTTAAGGTCAAAGGTCATTAAGGGGTCATTTCCGGTATAAAACCAAATTCCTTCAAAAATGTTTATTAGCTAAGAAAAACTTAGGAGATTGACGGTATGTGCACACATGAATTATGTTGACCTAATGTATATGTGGTATTTTTTATTAGGGGTCAAAGGTCATTAACGGGTCACTTCCGGTATAAAATTAAATACCTTTAAAATGCTACTTCTCCCACAAATTACATAGGACGGTGACGCAACTTGCACACATGCATTGTTATTACCCGGTGTCTATGAATCATACAAAGATTTGAGGTCAAAGGTCATTAAGGGTCATTTCCGGTATAAAACCAAATTCCTTCAAAAAATTTTTATTAGCCAAGGAAAACATAGGAGGATGACGGTATGTGCACACATGAACTATATTCATCGAATGTATATGAAGTATTTTTGATTGGGTCAAAGGTCATTAAGGGGTCACTTTCGGTATAAAACCAATATCTTCAAACAATTTTATGAGCTAAGAAAAACATAGGAGAGTGACGGTATGTGCACACATGAATTATGTATACCTAATGTATATGTGGTATTTTTTATTTGGGGTCAAAGGTCATTAAGGGGTCACTTCCGGTCCAACAAGACGAAAAACATTCAAAATGTCCCTTCTGTCACAAATAACATGGCAGAGTGATACTATGTGCACACATGCATTGACATAAGCCAATGCCTATGGGGTTTTCGTAGATTTTGGGGTCAAAGGTCATTAAGGGGTCACAACACGGCTGTGTTCGTGGTCTTAGACCACAGCTAAGTCTAGTTGATTTTCTGGTAAGATGGTTTGTTTTGGGCGTAATATGATCTGTATACTAAGTAACGCAATAATGTAGTCGTACAGTCAAAAAAGTGCAATAGAGCAAATAATCGATATTTGTGTAAGAACCAAGTCGAACTTTGCCATTTTTAAAATCTTCTATATTAATGCCACACTCCATAGTCTCCTTCTGTGAACAAATGAAGTGAATCGTAACTACGTTTATTTTTATGAGTCCTTTTCCTGCGATATTCAATTTCATTATTTGTCCACGAGGTACCATGTAATTTGAATGAGAGTACACAATACACGATAAAGACACCAGCTCTGAAACTGACTTTAACTTAAATAAGGTTGATTTTTGCGCTATTTTAACTTTTTTTCTGTTCAAACAACCTTCCTAACATTACTCTAAGTCCTTCATACCTCACTCGACTCCAACTCCGGTTTTTTTAATCTCAATATGTAAACTTCCTGGATATTTTGTAATTCACTCCACGTTAATTTGCGCGCATTTCATTTCGACATTTGAAAAACCTACCTACAAATTTGTATGTTTTTGATAGAGAAAAAACATCTTTAAAGTAAAGGTAAAATGAAAATAACAACAAATAATGTTTCTTATCCTTAAACAAGACCAAGGACAATAACACTTTGGGTGCTCCGTTGTATTTCAATGCCAATGAGGTTAAGAAAATGGCAGTTGTTCCAAATTACACTTTTCTACTTTGCTATCGCTATATAATGTGTCATAAAAACAAGACGCTAAATGCTAATTCCTGGATTTTTTCACACAAGGTCACCAATGGATATATCATTTATTTAACAAGGTTCAACTTGGGTAAATAAAAATGGATTATTTTCTCTATTGCACTTTTTTGACTCACCTGTATTTCAATTCCCTGGTATAAGTTGGTTGTATTGGGTGTAAAACTTCTAAATTATTTACCAACAAAATGACATTTGTCATGCATTAACGCTTGCAAAATTTGAAAACTACATTAAAACAATAAAAGTTTATCTAAAATATTTATAATAAATGGTATTTAGGTCTAAAGCTTTCAAGGTTCAATTGTTAATTGAATATTTGGATAGGTAAAATTCAGCAAAAAAGACAGTTATCATTTGTAATGACATTTGCACATATTGTTAATTACTAAAAGACTTCCTAATAATAGGCATATCACCCCCAAAATAAGCACAGCAGAAACACGTTATTTAATGTTTCTACATGAATGAGCTTTATTAAAGTATAAAAAATCAAAAAAACGGAATTGAAATCGGTCAATGCGTTGTGATGTAGTGTCAATTTTAAGATGCTCATAAATGGAATTAAAACCTGCCACAAATGGCTACAATGACAAAATTG
This sequence comes from Amphiura filiformis, assembly GCF_039555335.1. Lineage (NCBI taxonomy): Eukaryota > Metazoa > Echinodermata > Ophiuroidea > Amphilepidida > Amphiuridae > Amphiura > Amphiura filiformis. The sequence continues at coordinate 2,368,711 of NC_092628.1, forward strand.
GCACATTTCGAGATTTTGAAGGTTTACAGCTAATTATGTATTCATGATATTATTATGTAAATTAGGCATGAGTAATTTTGGGTTTTTTCAATTTAATGAAAGTCTATTCATTCACCATAAATTTGTCAAGTATGAACCTGTTATGATGTTGAATAAAGAAACTGCAGTTAATTACTTAAATATAATACAAAAAATACAAAGTTTGACATTTTGACGATGTCTGGAATAGAATTTTCATTTTTTTCTGTAAACATGGTATGTGTCACCATTGATCAAAGCTAAATCCGAAAAAAAAATTCATTTGCAATGAGACTTTAAATTAACATTTTGTTATCTGGATTAACATGGGAAGACAAATGGTAAAAGGAACAGCCATTCTACTGTATCGCGTATACAAAAATAGTATGGCCTTGGACACACACAATGGCTTAGAGCTATTGTGGTTTGGAAAATTACTCCCTAAAAATTTCTTTGATAATGTTTTGTTTTTAATTAGTTTTACTCAAGGCAAGGCAAGTGTTTCATTCGTTGTCGACGGAAATAATTTACATGCTAAGAAAGATTAATATTTCAGAGCGATCTTCAAAAATCCATAAAAACAGGCAGTAGCTCTTAAACAAAACAATATTTAATTTTTGCGGACCCGATGGTAGCCTCGGAAAGTCTTCACACACCATTATATTAAAAATTCAAACAATTTGGATAAATCCTTTCATTTTTTCATTTCATTTCATATTTATTCAAAATAACATCATGGCAAATAGCCAAATTGCGTTACTTTTTACAATATTAAAACATCAAAAAATTATTTACTATTATTACACATAAAAGTTATTAAAATACAATATTACAAGAAAAAAGCATAAGAAAAACATAAAAGTCTGCACAAAAAGTAACTCAGCTGTTATAAATACGCCTATAGATTCAGAACAAATAATTGTTTTCACAATATTTCAACATAGAGAGAAGGATGATTTATTTACACGCATTTTGATACCCCATTCAGACAAATACCCGAATTTAAAAGTTGCAGTTTACAGGGATCAATGGTTATAATGCCAGCACTGTATACACGTAAAGCCCGCCATTATCTTCACGCTTACTTCAAATCAATACAAATAACTGCAACTTTTAAATTGGGGTATGTTTCTTTCAAAACACTGCTGTATTGTCAATATTGAACAAAATTGGACAAATGGGGTATCAAAATGCGCGTAAATAAATCATCCTTCTTTTTATGTTAAAATATTGTGAAAACAATTATTAGTTCTGAATCTATATGCGTATATATAACAGCTGAGTTACTTTTTGTGCAGACTTTATATTATATTGCACATGATTATAAAAGCTTATCTCCACACTCACCCCATCACACCACACTCTCACACACCCACTCAACTCCTAAGCACACCTCTTACTCCCAAACACAGTGACCCCAAATAATATGCGCCACACACAAAATCATATAAGCATCAAATAAGCATAAGAGAAACACAAATATTATATTGCACATAATTATGAAAGCAAACCCCTTAACTAATCTTATCTCCACACTTATCCTCACATACACACATCCCCTCACCCCCTCTTGAGCACACCTCTTACTTCCAAACACAGTCACCCTAAATAATACGCATACACACTAAATCACTCATATTCACACTCATACACGTACCATAAAAATTTCACATCAAAATAATTAAATTAAATTGCATCAAATTGTTAAACTGCATCATTGGGTGAAATGAAGCATATGAGGAAATTCATTTGTTGACATAGATGTTTTCTAAAATTGGTCAACTTTGAAGCGCGCGCTTTTCAATTCACTGTTATGCTTGCATGCACAGTGTGGCAGAATTATTGTGCAGCCACTGTGACATACCTACTAATAAATGAATAATAACAATACTTTTCCAAACAACAGGAAACAAATTCCAGATTTCAAAACTGTAAATATTTATGCAGAGAATGTAGCACAAATTAGGCAAATTTGCGACTTTGACCCGTGATCATGGTGATGTGTTTGCCTTGACCACTAGAGGCACAACAGGAGGCAAGGAACAACTTTCGCTAAGTCTTTTGGCTACTTTTAACGTTTAGAAAAAAACCACCCATCTACCTTTTCATATCATCGTAGTTTTAAGAATGAAAACTTATAGCGATGTTTTGTCATTATTCACCTAGGATGAGGGTCACCAGCAGGCCTGTATACACATGTGGTCATCCAGAGTAAGTATACAAACACTTTATACTTAGTAGTTAAGTGGCGGCCCTCCGCGATTGCGATTAGACGCGCAGATTTTTTATCCGATACTGCTGTAATTGACGAACTCTGCATGCTAATAAATTGAATCTTGCAACGGTCCAATGCGTGAATAAGAATAAGATAATTAGCTTGAGTTTCTTGTACACCTCTGCTTATGTGCACAGATTATTGACGTTATTAAAAATAAACAAATACTGATCGATTATCCACTTTGCTGGTGGTAAAACAGGTCCATCCTGAAGGGGCGTGGTCTTGAGGAGAGGGTTATAATATGTTCGGGATCTCTTTTGCAAATCCAGATTGATTCTCTGATAAGCGAGTTATCGCATCACACTCCTTCTCTAAAACTTTGGACAAAACAGACTGCATTTACTTGCATAATTATTGTAACAGCAGATACGTGGAAGAGACCGGCCAAAATTGAACACCCGGCTTAGGAACATCAAAAAGAAACTGAAAAATTGGAAAGGGGCAAATTATCAGATGCAGATCATCATGCTATCCAACAGAACCATGTTATAACCTGCGACGATACTAAAGTTTTACAGAAGTGAAGATTCATGATACAGAAGATTCGTGATTAAGACGATATTATACAGCACATTAATCCTACATGTATAATTTTTTTTCTTTCGTTTCACTGTAGGCGTGGACAGATCCTCGTCTTCGCTGGGATCCAGCGAAGTACAATGACACTGATAACATCCTCTTAGACATCGATCAAATATGGATACCGGATATTGAGTTATATAATGGGTAATGTTTCGTTGCATGTGTTTGCTTTTTAGGATAACACAGGAACAAATGTAACTAAAAAAATTAAATGACACATGGGAATCATATTTAAAGGGCATATATTGCAAAAACAAGTTTAACTCCATTCGAAGAGAATAATTATTACATCACAAGTTGACACCCGGTGCAATTTTTGTATGCATATTTCTCCTGAAAAAAAGAGAAATTGTGTTGGTAAAGTTCGGGCTCGTACGGGTCCTTCCCCCGTTCGAAGCGAAATTAATTTTCAAGGCAGCGGGCTGAATGACGTAAGTAAATGAAGAGGAAACTATAGGGGAGAGTGGGGTAATCCAGTACACCTTTTCATTTAAGCCTATCACTACACACTAAAACAACGTAAGATAGAATATCAAGAGTGGGATTACCCGCCGTTCCCCTATGTTCACGATAACACATGAACCTAGAGCTCTTTTCATGTTCATTTATGTATAAATGCGCGGCCTTCAATGGTCAACAAAAGGTTAGCTACCGGCCCATTGAAATGGTTTATTTGCATAATATATACAATATTGATCACGCTAAAATTCTAATCTCAAAATGTTTTTTTTATTTTTTAGTCCAAATATTTCTCATGATGTTGATATACATATGAATTGTAATATCACAATTTACTATTATATAATAAAGAAGCGGCTGATTTTATCTATATGTTTAAAAACCATTAAATTTGTAATACTTGATTCAGAGTTTTTTCGTTGTGAACAACAACAGTATATGTTCTGTGCATTGAGAGTGTTTACAGTCCATTCTTTCAAAGCGGGCACATTTCATTTCATGACCTCAAACTTTTTTCTAGGTCAAATCTGTCTCGTTCGAAGGAACTCACCGCTTACAATTGGTTTTTGCGGAATATCAATTTTAAACGTCTTATTTTCTCAACAAAGGAGTCATTTTCATTGTCCTCATAATATTAGCTTGCCAATGATATGATGTTGTCCGAGCAATATATATATGCCTTTTAAAAGAGGGTACAAAACATACACAAAACCATGTCTAAGTGATTTTGGATTGGTTGCCATGTGAAATCGGCAGGTACAGCCAATCAGTGTATTTCTAAAAACAGATATACATGTGTCATGAATATAATTGCTCTTCTCGCCATCTGCGAAATTGGTTCTTTTGTTATTGAGTTGCACTCGTTCCCGACTTTAGCCGATCAGTGCCATGGTGAGCAAAGCTAGGCATTGTTATGAGTCGTTACAAGACTCAAGGCCAAAACACCTTTTACCCAAATTGACTTCAGAAAAAATGCACTGTTTGAATTAGTATTTGTAATTGTTATGGAAAGAAAACTTTTATAATATATTATATACCGTCAAAATTAAAGCAGTTTTAGTTTCTGACCCCTGTGTGGCAAAATAAAAAAATCCAAAACAAACAAACAAATAAACAACAATAAAAAATTAACCCTGCCTACCCTCTGGCTTTGACCTTTAATTTTGGGACAATCTAAGGAACCTTAAAATGTTGGTTTGGATTAGTCCTAGGGAAATACAAAGCCAGTGCTGCTAGCTTGGGATAATTCCATCACTCAGAACAGGAAAACAATGCGATCACCCTTTCTAATAATGCATCTTTTGTCTAATTTTCTAGTGCGACTTCTCTGAACACAGTGAAAGCATCAGCGGTTATCCAGCACACAGGCAAGATCAGCTACGTTCCTTCGTTCCAAATCAACTTTATTTGTGATATGGATCTTAGTTACTTTCCGTATGATACACAAACGTGCTCATTGAAAATGGGATCCTGGCATTACCACAGCGAAACATTGAATTTATCTCTATCATCAGCTAAACCTGATCTTTCTCACTTCAAGCGCATTAACGACTTCACTCTGCTTGAAGTTAAACAACAGCGAAATCTTCGCACGTATCCGTGCTGCCAGGAGGAGTACATCGATGTGACGTATAGTTTCATCTTGAAGCGTCAATCGTCTGCATATAGTGCAAAGCTCGTGTTACCATCAGTTTTGGCGGGCTTTTTAGTCTTGGGTACATTCCTGGTGCCGAATACATCATGTGAACGACTCACACTATGCATCGTTTTATTCCTTTGTATTGTTCATCTGCTTACTTACCTTCATGATATCATACCAACAAGTGGGGAATCCATTTTGGGATGTTATTTGGCCTTTGCTCTTTTCTTGGATTTTTTTGCAATAATTTTAGCCATAATTTCCTACAACCTCCAACGCAGCACAAGAGCAATGCAGGAATTGAGAGGAGAAATGGAGAATGACGTCGATGGGGAAAATGAATTGAAGATACGTAAACCACCGAATGTAAGTATCATAAACACCTCAAAAAAAGTAACTAACCCCCCTTAAATAATGACCAGTTTTCAAAAACGGGTGATTGTATTACAAATCTGTAAAATGCGTTGGAAGCAGAATTTATTTCTGCACATTTTGACACCTCATTTGTAGCAATTGACTAAATATTGACGTCACATCGTACAATTAAATCAATGTAACCCAAGATTTGAAAGTTGCAGTAAATTGTATTGATTTTGTATTCAGTGTAATGGAAGGAAGTCTGTGTATTGATATCTGAGTGTTTTTTTATTATAAAAATTTGTATGTAAGTGCAGCTTTTAAATCTGGACCTCGCTACATTAAATTGACCGGTGTTTTATTGTTTTCTGGGCTATCGTATCAAATGAGGTGTCAAAATGCGCAGAAATAAATTTATTAAAATTTATTAAGATTTGTAATACAATAGCCCCTTTTTGAACAATGGCCATTATTTAAGGGGGGTTAGTTACTTTTTTTGAGATGTTTATTTTAACACAGGTTTAATATTATTACCAAAACTCGTCTGGTTATAGAGGCCAATGTTATCGGTCTTTTACGGTTTAAATTTGTTTAAATTTAAACCGATTTTTACATTGTCGCTATCAGAGCTCACACTGTGATCACAGTTCGGTGGATTATAGTAATCTATCGCTCTTAGAAATTGGTGGATTTCGTAGGACACTTCACGGTAGAGACACGGTTTATAGTAATCTATCGCTCTCACAGCTTGGCGGATCGCGAAGGACACTTCACGGTATAGACACGGTTTATAATAATCGGGTATTTGTCAGTATGCTGAAATCATGTCCATTATTAATATAAGCATTCCAATTACAGTATCGCGTTTGGTCTACATTAGCTTGGTTAAACCGCAATGACAAAATCATAGTATGAGGTTTCGTCATTGAACATTTTTTACTACATCGAATGTTTTGCCGGACTTCAGAGGGCAAATTTACGTTCTCTTCCAGCAGCGAACATATTTTGTTAGGGGTACGGGAGACCGGGGGAGTGTCCACCCACCATGTGTTTCTGATCTCGTGACTGCTGGGAAAGCACAATGATGATGTGATTAGCTGGCACACGTCACAGCTAAGTACCCAAGAAAACAAGACAGTCCGACACAGAATTTATCGTAAAAATGTTTTTGAGTCAAGGAAGTTTACTTTTTTTGTACGTAATTGCAGAGACGGTTTTAGTTCGTATATGCCTATTCATTCGGAAGGTGAACAATTTGCCCAACACATCATGCAATTAAAAAATCAACAGTTTGAAGAAAAACGTTTTCCCCAGGCGGACTCCCGGCTCGGGCTCGCCTCATCGGGAAATTATGCAAAATATTGATAATAATACCTTTAAACAAGGTAAAACTACTAGCAATCAGCTTTTTAAAGTTAAGTGGTATCAGTATTACTTATACCACCGCGCCGTTTATGTCCTAGACCATCCCTCATAAGTTGTAAAAATATCATGTTAAGTTGCTCACTTTGGACCCCTACATTAGCTTACATTATACCCCTCCAATAAATTTAGTAACTCCCGGAAGATAAATGACTTAGAGGTTAATAACTGCGCATCGGTTATTTGGAGGGCATTGTGAAAAATCTAAACATTTTGCCTTTGGAACCGAGGAATATCCCGAGTACGCCCCTCGGGATATTCCGAGGTCCAAAGCAAAATGTTTAGATTTTTCACAATGCCCGACATATTACCGATGCAAAGTTATTAACCTCATTCATAACCGTCACTTTAATCTCTTCACCTTACAAAATAACGCAAACATTTGCTCAAAAGTTTCCAAAAATCGATCAGGCTAAAACAGGACGACCAATAACAAAAGTGCGTATTACAATCCGTGCAAATATGGTAGCGCGCAATCCAAAATACGGCAGCCAGCGCGCGCGCAGTTTGTTCGACGCACAACAACACGCAAACGCCGGTCAATTGTGTGCGACATTGGAACAATTACGCATTTTGCGGTCAATTGTGAGATATTAATGACCTCGATTTGCGTTCGCGTTTTCACAAATAATAAAATATGATTGGATCGCACGCATCGCGTTTATTAATGAGGTTATGAATGGCCAATATACCCTTAAGTAAACGTTTGCATTGAATATGTTATTATTATGCAATATTTTAACCCATTTTCTTTCTTAGGGGCGAACTTACCCAAGTGTTTGAGCGAACCTTGAATTTAGTGAAAATGAAGAGATGGTGAAAAACTATGTGAAAATTACATTAGACCCCGCCAAAGATTATTGTTTCATTTTATGATAATCTAATCTTTTATTTTCTGAAATAGACTTAGTATATAATTGGTAAAAAAACCGAACGTCTATAAGAAAAATGGTTAGCTCCACCCAGCAAACACAAAACGTTTTCGACATCATTCGCAAAAGGTTATAAAAAGGTGGTCAGAAAACGTTTAAATGTCGGGTTATATAATGGAATGATGGGTACCAATCATTTTGAAACAGCCTGTAGTAATGTTATACACAGTGTTCCAGCAAACGCAAGACGGTTTTAAAACGTTTTAAATGGGTTATTTACTGGTTTTGGTTTTGGTAAAAACCTATTAATATCATTAAATGACGGGTTATATATATAAAGGCCATGAAAATGTTTTTAAAACGTTTGGATGAAAACACACAACAAACTTAATACAAAATATTGTCAAAAGTTAATTATATTTTTGCAAAAATTTTTGCCAAATATTTCGTAAGCACTTAAATAACATTATTTCAGAATACTTTGCAGTAACTTGTTCAAAAAACGTTTTTGAATGTTATGAAAATATTTCATACCCTGTACATGTCCGTTAAATAACCCGACATTTAAACGTTTTCTGGCAACATTTTCTAACCTTTGTGAATAATGTTCTGTCATCCAGCAGCTTCCACGATCGATCTTGTTTTTGTATAATGCTATTTGTATAAATTGCTTTTTTTACTACTTTGTTTATTTTCAGAGAAAGAAGGGATTCATGCGATTTTTTGATTTTGGATGTTTCATTCTGTTTGCTGTTACTTTCATCATTGGCCTTGCTGTCATTTTGGGTCGTCGTGGCTAGAAAACACATCATTTGAAGATAAACTGTATAGTATGCAAGTGACAGAAAAAATAGTAAAACGGGCAGCACTGTATATAAACTATAAGTCTATAGTACGGTTGATTGAACACGATCGAAAACCGTCTTAAAAATTCTTAATAAAAATCTTGTTTTGATACGACCACATGTATATATATAGAAAAGTATACACCCTTTACTGTATACTGTGCCGATTTTGACCTATGTCATTTGATTTTATTCGACGCTTATATACATGTACCTTTTATTAATGTAAGTTACGGTAGCTTACAGGTCTTGTAATTTTGATTGTTCTCTTATTCCATTTTGCTTTTCCGATATCATTAACAAAACCCATGCCAGTCATATTAAATTCAAAATTCTTAAAGCAAATCCAACTTTGATGTTACATACCTCGATCAATGATAGTATCGTGCTAACACAGGCCTCCATTACAGGGAGGATAACAAATCGGCAATAACTGACCATGTCTCTGAGGAAAATCATGTTATTGGATGGGACAAATCAGAAATCAATGACAGAGAACAGAACAGAAAGAAGAGATATATCAAAGAAGCCATTTGGATAAGGAAGAGGGGGGGGTGTCAAAACACTCAACAGAGACGAAGGGAAGTACTTTCTTCCTCACATAAATGTGATGCGATCAAGCAAAATCAGTCGGAACTCGGAAATGTTAAATTTTCAGTTTCATATAGGTTAGTAAGAAATATTTGCGCAACTGCATTTTGCAAAAAAAACCATTGAAATTGAACAACCAGATACAAAGATATGAGCAATTAAAGAGTTTCCAAAACAAGAGGAAACAAAAGGAAATAATTATTGCCTTTGTTTAGCTATATCTCAAAATCAATATTTCCGAGTTCCGACTGATTTTGACCACATATGACCAAGTCCTAAAACCAACATCGCCACCAATTTCAGCTCAACTCACGGCCGTCGAGGTGCAGGGATTGGTCATTCAATTTGAGAAAGTGTTAGCACGAAACTGACATTGATCGAGGTATGTAACATCAAAATTGATCGAGGTATGTAACATCAAAATTGGATTTGCTTAAAGAATTTTGAACTTAAAATTTCATTTACAATCCTGATGAACTTATTTGTGGCATGCAAGTCATATATTTTGAGTGATTTGTTCGAAAACCATTATGGTTTTTTTAAGTATATTGTGTTACACAAGAAGCTACAAGAATACGTCAAAGAATTTTGAAAAACATGGTAATACAGATACGGGCCTGCAGTTTACAAACAGTTGTGGATTACCCTTTTCGTAAATTGTACAACTTTGGTAATTTTGCCGTACAAACCCACTGGAAAGGCCTATTTTTGAGTACAGGGTGCAGGGTGTCCCTGAAAGAACTGTATTTGTTTGGGTATTTTAACGCCCAAAATAAACATAGATATTATACCTGGTCTGGTTGAGGAATAAATCAAGTATCACATACTTTTTGCATTTGAACAATTGATAACACCGTTCTTGAAGAATTTTACGAAACCCCCTTATTTTCAAGCCTTTCCACGGATTCAAATATCAATCGATGATCTATATTCGGAGTACTAATCCCTGCTCATCATCAGCGCATGAGGCGTCTGATGTCATTAATTGACTCCGTGGAATGGATTGAAAATGAGGTAGTTTCGTAATATTCTTTTATTTCAAAAACGTAGCGGTCAATTGTCAAAATTCAAAAACTATGTGATAGCTGATTATATTCCTCAACCATATCGGTTATTTATTTGTGTTTGGTTTATGCGTTAAAATACCCAAAGACATCGGTTCTTTTAGGGACACCCTGTATCAATAACATTGGATAAGCTAAGTCATGCGCAACCTGTTTAACTACCTCAGATTAAATACCATAATGCACTTTTCTTACTACATGTACTATCAAGAGTGCTTATTATCGTTAACATTTCATCTTCATTTGTAAGTGGGAAAACATGTCTTTGCACTACTGCTTTGAAAATATTATATTATTATATTATATTATTATGGGTTGGAGTTTTAGTAAACAAAGTTCTAATAACATGTCGGGTTTTACATAGGTTATGAAAACGTTTTAAAGTGTTTAAAATCACAATTTTGCGAGGGCGCATTTACCTTATGACTTGATATCATGTAGAGAATGCTGTTACTTATTTTGATATAACTATATAGATCGAGGAGACCCGTAGGTATCCTTTGTGTATAATATTGTGTAAATATCATTTTAAATTACTCTAAAGTGCGTATAATAGTTACTTTTATTAGCAAAATATTATTATATTATGCAATGTATATAAATATCTAACACATAGAGTACACACAGAAATATCGGATCTTCATTATGTAAAAAAATACCAAGTATAATGATGTTGTGTATAATTTCGACAATTTTTTACACAGGTTAAGTAAAATTTCATCAAAATGTTTTACCAGTTGTTATGTAATTTTAAAATGCACCTATTCGAAAGGCAAAACATACATTGGCCAGATATTTTGCCGAGTTTATGTAGTTTTTACCTATTTCAGGTAAGAATATAGCGCCGACCGCTGAAAGCAATCATGGCGGACACGACGTGTATAAGATCGTGTAGCGCATGCCGCCTGAAACATCATTCAAATAGGTAGGTTTCGAAGTCATAAGTTGGAACCAAACTGGAGATTCGTTCGATAAGCTCATGTATGGATATCTTTGAGACATTAAAAATGGCTATTTATGGGTTCATTTACTAGATTTATCAACATTGGAATTGACATTGCAGCGTACGTATTGTCGCGATCATGATTACGTGCTACGACATTCATTACAGTACGATACTGTACGTACTGTATATACTGCGCCCGGACAGCAATATGTGTGTTGAGATAGATATGTAGCGATGTAATACGGTGTAGACGTGATAATGCATTGAAATGACTTTAGTAGGTAGCCCTACAGTACCAAATATGGGAATTAGGCTTGAAGCATTTCAGTGGCTTAGTGTATTATTATAGCATTGTATCGTACATGTAATACATGCGAGAGAGATATGCTTTACAAATTACATTGAACATTCACAAGATAGCGGGTTGAACTGATAAAAAGGAAAACAAAAACAGAATATTTCATGCATGAAATTGTATTGTTGAACGAATCTGACAGTTGACCAAGATCTGATGACTTCAAATCTATCATGAATTATGTTTCAGCATAAAATAAATGGGAGTTCATATGCTACCTAATGTTATGTATATTTTTTACATAACCTGTGTACAAATTTTTCTGTGTGTACTTACTTAATTATATAAGCCACCATTTTACGCAAGTCGTTCAATAAAACTATACATTTGTTACGGAAAATGTCTTCTTTTTGCGAAAATGAAGAAAAAAACGTGATTTTGATGAGGGTCTTCCCTTTTATGATAGCGACTGCAAACACAGATTGAGAATGTGGATACCAGGCTTATAATTTCACACGGAAAAATGGACAGCCAATTGCGTTCTTACAGTCTTACAGCTATTCTATAGCGTAAGAGAACAGAGGAAATATATTTTCAAACCACAATGAAACTAAGTCAAACATGAGATTGCTTTTTTTTTCTAGATGCTTATTTTCAATTAGATTTTTTTTAAACCCTAAAATTCAACGGTATTCAATAAAGGACGTGAATGTGAGTGAAAGCTGAAAACTTCAGACTAAATTCCCCCTATATCGTGCCATAGCTGTATTTCATTTCATTATGAAATATATAATATTAAATACTATGTTAAAAGGCTACACCATTTACTAATCATAAAAGTCTTTATGTTCGAAACATGGACACTCAAGAAATCTGATGAACAGAGACTGGGAGTGTTTGAAATGGCGTGTTGTAGGAAAATATTAAGAGTTACAAGAAGAGACATAATCCGAAACACTAGCATCCGGGAGCGGCTGCATTACCACAAAGAACTGACTGCAACGATCATGACCAAAAAACACATATAAGGCAACAGACCCAGAGGAAGACCTGAGAAAAGGTGGCTCGAGGACATCAGGCACTTCTGTACAGAGACAGGAATACCATCAATAGCAGCGGCATGACATCTGGCCACCAACAGACAGCTGAGACTCAAACTAGTTGAGAAGCCATCTCCGAGACCTACCTCAGGAGGAGTCAAGTAAGTCAAGTCAAAAGTCTTTCATATTATCATTCATTATCATAATTTTGTTATCTTAAAACGACAGATTTTCTGTTTTATATTAACTGCTCGGAGCGCAAAAAGGTCAACTGCTAAGTGCTAAGGTACAGTTTAAAAGTCTTTCGTGCTTTCAGGCAGCCCATGCAGATAGCTAGCATTGTTGTGCTTCAAGCAGTCGATAAAGTTATTTAACTATATAAGTTTAAAATACCACTAATTAGAGCTGAGCAGTGCTTGCAAAAAGAGCAACTATGACTTGTAGGCTGAAAATGCGCTTTGAAATACTTACAATATAATGCCAAGCTAATATAATACAGGGTGTCCCTGAAAGAACTGTATCGTCGGAAAACACTAACTGGTGTGGTTGCGGAATAAATCATCTATTACATACTTCTTGACAATTTTGACAATTGACCACATCGTTCGTGAAATACCAAGAAGAAATACCAAGAACTCCAGCATTTCAAACCTTTCCAAGGAAAAATCAATCGATGATCTGTATTCGGAGTGCTAATGACTGCGCATCATAATAGCGCATGAGGCGTCTATTCTATTGTCATTTACAGATATTTGACTCCTTGGAACGGGCTGAAAATGAGATAGTGTCGTAAAATTCCTTTATTTCAAAACCGGGGCGATCAATTATCAAAATTCAAAAAAGTATGTAATATATCTGTTATATTCCTCAACAACAGCTATTTAGTTGTTTGGTTTATGCGTTAAATACCTCAAAAATTCAGTTTTTTTAGGGACACCGCATTAATTTTTATTCTAAAAACACTTTTAGAAACCGTTTCATTTTGGGGTACACTGCTGTACCATATAGGCCTATAACATCAAATCAAATCAACCTATCAAATCAACCATGTAACGACATGAATAATTTAACGTGGAATCAGTTAATTTCAGTTAAACATGACTTTTATTGAGAACATTAGTACAGGATGATTATACATTTTATGCATGAGTTAAAAAGACGACATAAGCTTTTATTTTCGTTAAACATGAATAATGTTTTCTTTTTATATCACACCTTTCTTTCCTTTTATCAAAGCTGATGTACCAAAGGTTTTCACACCAGCTCGTCATATACAGTAATTATGATCTTAATAAGCATACATGACATTTCATGGGCGCTTTTATTGCCAACATATAAACAGGGTCATTACATTTATGGTTTGTGCAATAATTTTGAGCCCCCCCCCGAGGGTAAAGTTTCCGAACGGCCCGCCAAAAATCGTTTGTCCCCCTCTCGGCCTGCCAAAAATCGCTTGCCACCTCCCTCAACGACCGCCAAAACGATTGAAGAGATTATGGAAAGGTAGTCCTTTAAAAAAGTGATATGAATAGTTAGGCTGGCGTAAGCAGTCTCACAAGAACATGCCTTGGGCTCATGCAGGTGTTAAAATACCCTTAAATAGTTTTACACATTTATCTGTAAAATACATACATACGAATAAAATATACACGTTTATAATTATGTGCTCTTACCGTAAAGATTCGCCTAATAGCGCATATACCCTCCTTTGAAATAACTGGAATTTAAACCACACTATAAGTGCCCTCCCGTTGGGCGTGGTGGGTGGGTGTGGGCGGGTGTGGTCTTTGTGGGTGGGTGAATATGAAAGTATGAAAGTGACGTTCATGTGCCTACGACACTAGGGGTTTATCGGGCGGGGATATTTGTCCAAAAAGGGGTCATTCAGTGTGGGAACATAGAAATTGCGCGTCATTGACCGTGTAAAAGTTACTTTTTGGGCAAAAATATGCAAAACTTGGTTTAAAATGGCTAAGAAAATGTTAAAATTCGTTCAAAAAAAAAAAAAAAAAGGGGGGGACTATTTACGGGCACACGCGTGTCAAATTATATGAGAGTGTCCCCGTGCCCACTCGTAATAATCCAACCAGCATGTATGGGCGCGGACCCTTAATTATTGTTGGATTTATAGAGGAGGAAGCTCTCCAATACGTGTAAGAGGAATCCATGTGCCCCGTTAAGCGAATCTTTACGGTATATATTCTATAAACACAAGACAAAGAAACCTCTTACATGACCCGTCATCTAAAATGTTATGACAATTTGGTTGACACCGTTAAAAACATTGTTAAAATACCCTTAAATATATAGTTTTACACATTTATCTGTAATAATATATACAAATAAAATAAATATGTTTACATTATTATGTGCACTTACCGTAAAGATTCGCCTAATTGCGCATATGACCTCCCTTGACATAACTTGAACTTAATCCACACTATAAGTGCCCTCCCGGGGTGGGGGCGAATATGAAAGTGATGTTCACGTGCTTACCGCAGTACGACACTAGGGGTCTATCGGGCGGGGATTTTTGTCGAAAAAAGTAGTCAATCAGTGTGGTCTCCAATAAAATGGTGACCCCCCCCCCATTACACATCTCCTCGAGCGGTGGTCCTGTTGGCGACCAAAAAGGTATAGTTACATTAGTTTTCAATAATTTTTCGCCCTTTTTTCATTAATAATTCTTCATACCGCCCATTCTGCTCCACCTTTTTTCTGTAATAAGCATTTCTTTCTGCACCCTGCTTACCCCGGGGGGCTCACGCCCAAAAAAATACGCGCATGGTGTTGAGCTGGTGGTGCAGAAATTAAAATGTGCATCTGTGAGTCATACTCACAGATTCAGGCAGAAAATGATATATGGTAATAATGATTGAGTTAAGCAAAAAAAAAAAAAAAAAAACACCCGAAATCTTAACCACAAAAAATAACTTTGGAAATTAGGTTATATGATTGACGATAGGTAACATTGCAAAATAGGTCGAGGTCAACAGAGTTCAATCGGGATTGACGTTGTGAACCTGGACACACTCATTAAATTTAACTAGCGGGATACCCGCGCTTCGCGCGGGTCCCCGCTAGTGAGTAAATGGGAGCGGTCACTATGACAGAAAAAATTACTGAACAGGTAAAATAATTGAAAAGGTACATTTTATTTATTTAAATCGGTCTCTTCTTACATTTCCTTTTTTTCTGCTTAGCTTGTGATTTTCCGTTTCCATGTTATTTATTTATTTAACCCCATTCCCATTATTTTATAAATGTGTTATTTCTAACATTTCCCTTTTAGCTTCTTTTTTTATTTGCTGCTTGCGATTTCCCGTTTCCATGTTTTTTATTTAATTCTGTTCTCATTATTTTAGCTTCTTTTTTTCTTACATTTCCTGAATGATTTCTTTCCTTCTTTGTTTCGTTCCCGTTTCATTTAGTTACTTTAACCCGTTGGCCTATTACTCGTACCTCTTTTGTCATTTTAAAATTTCCATTTTTCTTTATAGTACCGCGTTATGTTATTTATACAACACACATTTTTCCCGTATTTACGTCGTATTACGTCCTCTCATGACTGGTATGCGGACGTGTTCATCCGTTATCATAATCCCGTGACCCGTCCATGTACCTTTTTGTCTTTTATTTTCTATTTATTTTTCCTTCTTTCTATATTATCATGTCCACTGGTATCTGGCTTGCAAGTCGCGTGGCTCTGCGCCGTTTACGCGCGCATTGGCGTAGTGCGCATTACGCACGCGGCGCTGACGCGCTGCCTGCCAGCTGCAGTTTTTCATAACAAAAACCCCGTTTTTACCCATATTTTCACTGTTTTTGCAGCCAATTCTTGACCGATTTCAACCAAATAAAGTCCAGGCAATTTCTCGTATATTCCTCGATCTCCCGTATGAATTTGGCGACATTTGGATCGAAACTGACGGAGCCTTTTACATAAACCACATAGATACATACATACATACATACATAAAACAGCGTAATTATGTTATAACAGCATGATTTATTACTCGGAGTTTCACGCCTAAAACGGCGATCATCAGATAAATAACTGAACACTGAACTGTAACTCCAAAACAAAACAAATAAATTCACAGCGTTGAAAGCGTACGCGTCTTCACTAGAAAAGTATGACAGCGCGCATGTTTAAAAGCGAATGACACAGTATATGGTCAATTCCAGCGAAAGCGGGACAAAATTCTCTCTATGTTAACTTTCCACTTTAAAATGTCATTAATAAAGGAAATCACGTTATTGATGGAGCATATCATGTCACGTCCAATGTGCTCTCTTTGTGCATATAGGCCTTTACTAGCAAGTCATACCAGGGGACAAGTTATGATGGCTTAAATGAATTGGCGTTACCCACGAATTCAAAGATAAAGCACCATATATGTCATTGAATGTCCTTCAATCAAAATGAAATTATTACCGTTAGAAAGACGTTTGCATGAGCTCTCATCATATGTAAAACGATTGAATTCCACCAAAGTTTGTGGACTCTAGAGGCCATTAAGTCAATTTGGCTAATAATTTTGTTACCCGCGTATCAAAAATAAAATGATCGTTCTGAAAAATGTGAAGTGAATATGCCATAAATGACTATATCATGAAACGAAGTTTCGTTCTATAATTCTGAGGTCTAAGTGATTATTTTATGCAAATACGTTTTACCCATAAAATTCCATAAAATCAAATTTGACGTTACCCACGTATCAACTGTTACCCACGAGTCCAGCAAATATAATTGCCATAACTTAAATTAACATTTAATGACTTTGGACACTGAATTAAGTTTGACAAGCGCTTAAAATTGTAAATCGTAAAAATACGTTCAACGCTTTAAAAAAGAAACTAAGACGGTTAAAACTTTTTTTACCCACGAATCCCTAATAGATGCTAACCTTGAAAAACAAGGAGATTGTTTATTTTAAGTTTAAATCAGCACATATTCAAGCCATGGGTATGCTATAATTTTTACAGTACTTACAGTTTATGCACCTAAGAAACGCAAACCCCAAACGGTACTATAGTACTTATAGCTTTACCCACGAATTCGGCGTTACCCACGAATCCAAGGATTTACTCGTAAATTATATGTTTCTTATGCATCTTAACATTTTGAAAACATGCGAAATAGGTTCCAAAACAGTCCTGTTTAATAGCGTCCTCTTGAAGGTATACTGAAGCTGTATCATGAAGTTTTGATTGATTATCCTAAATTACCATTATTTGGGTAAATGCAATTGGTTAGAGAAACGGGAATCATTGAAACACAATGGAGGAATAACCGCATGATGGTTTCCAACCTTCTGTAATATTTTCTATTTTGCCGCTTACCAATACATACCTTCAAATATGTGTTACCCACGAACATTTTGGTTACCCACGAATCCCTACTTAAATTATAGTTAACAATGTATTGACAGTGTTTTAGTTCATAGGAACTGTCAAACACGAGTTAATAGAATATTGCTGCATGAAAATATGGAATGATTTTACTAAAATAATAATATAAAACTGTTTGCTCTGTCTATTTGAATTTGGCAACTTCATTATTCTCAAAATTTTTATACCCAAAATGCCATAATGATCCATTCTAAATAGTCCACGTAGTTTGTATTTTGATTAAAATTCATTTTAGTGCCATTGCAGCCTGAATTATTGACATACGGAAAGGTATTTTTTTTATTTAAAAAATTAATAGGAATTGCTATTTTCCAGACGCTGTTACCCACGAATCCATCCGAGATCCTCATCCTGCGACGAGATACGAAATCTAACTTTATATTTATATGAAGCATTTATTCTAATCTTTCGAAATAATACAGTAATGTTAAATGACAGCCACTTTGGGAAGAGTTCGAAGAATTGACACAATCTTAACTGTACACCTGGTTCTTTCTTAAAATTTGTAATAACCAAAATATTTCTTTGTAGATATATGTAATAAAATTCTATTTTACGTTCAAAGTCTTCACCGATTTCTAGTGTATATGAGTCACACATAAAATATTGAAAGATATTAAAGCAAGTGAAATTTTATGGCGTACAACAGGTGAAAAAGGCTTGAATTCGTGGGTAACATGCATATACGCATTTAACACTTTATTTGGTCTAGCAAGAAAAGTTATTTTTTCAATCCGATGGCACTTCCACCTGATAATTCACTAGATATGATCGTCTCATTTGATAAGTCAAGAATTGAAAAGGAAAACATTTTCAAAATGGCCCCCAGAGAGAATTTTGTCCCGCTTTGGCTGGAATTGACCATATACGCACGCAAGTTTAGCGAAAAACGCGGTGGGCGCAGCAACTACGCATGCAATGAAGTGCGTAATTATTTCTTTTCATACACGCATGCTCGCAATTTTGAAATGCGAAAAACAAATGCACGCATGTTTAGCGAAAGACGCAATAGGCGCAGCATATACGCATGTAATGAAGTGCGCAAATTGTTTATTTAAAATGCGGAAGGCACAGTAGGCGTAGCAACTACGCAAGTAATGAGGTGCGCAATTTATTTTTTCTTTGTGCGGCTTGGTGGTTTCCGACCGTGTCGGCATTTTGAGATGAGTTCGGTTTTATTATTGAGGGTGTTAGGCCCTTTCGCACGCAGTATTTCTAATTTCTCTTCAATGCATAGGTTGCATTGTCCTGAGTCACGTCTGTGTGTGTTTGATTCTTTCAAGATTTCCCAGTGGATAGAGTAGTTACTTCCTTTTCTTTTAAGTTGCCATACATATTTTGAGAGTTCTGTTTCCTTCACCCCTACAGAAAACCCAACGACCATCCAGTCTACATCAATACCCAATCCAACCATCCACCTCACGTCATCAACCACATCCCTATCGCCATTGGGAAAAGAATCCCCACACTTTCGTCCAACCACGACGTCTTCAAGAATCTCTAAATCTGTGTATTATTATTATTATTATTATAAATATCAAATATTTATAATTTGTCATAAAATTTGTATTATATCGTGATTTTCAAAAAAATGAAAATTATTTGATATCAGAAAGACATGCTTCGTATTCAGTATGGAATTCGATACGTCTGAGGTGCTCTCATATCCCATAAAAAATACTGTCGAAACGCCCCCGCATACGACGAAGCTCTGAAATCAAGTGGTCACGCTGAATCCATTCAATACACCACCAAGGAGAATGATACAAGACCATCAGCAAAGAAGAAAAGACGCCGCACCAGAAAAGTCATCTGGTTTAACCCTCCGTACAACAAAGCCGTGAAATCAAATGTAGGGAATACGTTCATCAAGCTTCTGGCCAAGCACTTCCCGCGTGGACACAAACTCAACAAAATATTTAACAGGAACACTGTGAAAATCAGCTACAGTTGTATGAAAAATATGAAATCAATCATCAAATCCCACAACTCACAAATCACCAAAAAAGCCAACCAAGTGCCATCAACAAAAAGTTGCAACTGTAGAGTCAAAGAAACCTGTCCCCTCCGTGGAAAGTGCATGACAAGTGCCTTAGTATATAAAGCCAGTGTAACTTCGAATACAGAATCTAAATCTTATATAGGACTTTCAGGTGCAACCTTTAAACAGAGGTTCAACAACCACACCAAATCATTCAAACATGACAAATATGAGAAGGAAACAGAACTCTCAAAATATGTATGGCAACTTAAAAGAAAAGGAAGTAACTACTCTATCCACTGGGAAATCTTGAAAGAATCAAACACACACAGACGTGACTCAGGACAATGCAACCTATGCATTGAAGAGAAATTAGAAATACTGCGTGCGAAAGGGCCTAACACCCTCAATAATAAAACCGAACTCATCTCAAAATGCCGACACGGTCGGAAACCACCAAGCCGCACAAAGAAAAAATTAATTGCGCACCTCATTACTTTCGTAGTTGCTACGCCTACTGTGCCTTCCGCATTTTAAAGAAACAATTTGCGCACTTCATTACATGCGTATATGCTGCGCCTATTGCGTCTTTCGCTAAACATGCGTGCATTTGTTTTTCGCATTTCAAAATTGTGAGCATGCGTGTATGAAAAGAAATAATTACGCACTTCATTGCATGCGTAGTTGCTGCGCCCACCGCGTTTTTCGCTAAACTTGCGTGCGTATATACTGTGTCATTCGCTTTTAAACATGCGCGCTGTCATACTTTTCTAGTGAAGACGCGTACGCTTTCAACGCTGTGAATTTATTTGTTTTGTTTTGGAGTTACAGTTCAGTGTTCAGCTATTTATCTGATGATCGCCGTTTTAGGCGTGAAACTCCGAGTAATAAATCATGCTGTTATAACATAATTACGCTGTTTTATGTATTTTATTACAAGCTCTACTATCTAATAGTATCGAGCACTATCTTCAGCTGTTTTGATTAACTATATATTACATACATACATACATACATACATACATACAACATTCCCCTATTTATAGTAAGATAAATTATTTGTCTAACACCAGTGCACCGTAGTCCAACGGTATAGACTCGGTGTGTATGTAGCTAGCTTGACTAACTCAATTTTCTGTTACCTTACTAATAACGAAGACCTAAGATGATGCCCATTCCAATGACTAATATAATTCCGAAGATGACGAAACAAACAAAATCCATGTATCGTAGATATTCACGTTTCTTACCCTGTTGAAAAATGAAAAATAAAAAACACGAATGTTACTCAATCACTGACCATGCCTCTACATGTCACGTGAAACTCGTGATGTCATGTCACGTACGGGGTCACGTAGGGGTCACAGGTGTCAAACACGCGATTTCAATAATTCAAAATGCTACTTCTCCCACAAATAACGTAGGACAGTGATGACACTTGCACACATGTTTTGTTATTACCTAGTGTGTCTTTAAATGACAGAGATTTGAGGTCATATGCCATTAAGGGGTAACTTAATATAATGATATTGACGGTATGTATTTATCAACTGTATATGTGGCATTTTCATTTAGGGGTCAAAGCTCATTAAGGGGTCACTTCCGGTATAAAGCAAAATACCTATAAAATGCTTCTTCTCCCACAAATTACACAGGACAGTGTTTATAAATCATACAGATTTGGGATCAAAGGTCATTTTATTTTTATAATTATTTTATCTAAAATTGCCCCCCCCCTCCCAATCCCAAACTGCTCTAGACCCGCCACTGCTATTGGGCCAGAGGATTGGGCCGAAGTTATTGTACGAAAATAAAGGCAAAGAACTAATGAGTTTTCAGAATTGACAACATTATGTGTACATCCCATCACCATTCCGGACCGCTTCATCAGCACCAATCGAGTATCGCCCTGGGCAGGGTGGTGGAAAGTTCCCTCTCCCTGCTCAGTTGTCGGAAATATTATAATATATTAATTCTATCCTTTCTATTAAAGTTATGCAAATCATAAATCATATGACTGCTAGGGCAGCTCTCCTGATGTCTCAAATCCCAAAACTCGTAAGCTTCCGTGGGCTCTGGCCCTGGGCCTCCAACAGGAGCTGACTCATTGATTCACCAGAGGTGTATCGATCAAATTGACTATAAAGGTCTGAAGGTTGCGATTTTAGGACACAATATGTCCTCAATTTGGACCATTTTAGTACTGAAATAGCAAATTTAGTTCCGGTAAAATTGTAACGATTTGGCAATGTTCCCACCCCTCGGTGACTCCGGTACGTCCCTCGGCCCTGGGCTCCACCGTGACTGAGGGGGCCAAGACTGGTCTGTTTGAGCTCACGCTTTGTGCTCATCATAATACCCCTGAGAAAGTGGTCTAGGGACGGCCCTGGGAATGGGTATGGAGATGGGTAAAAGGGGAATGGGTAAATGGGGGGGGGGGGGGCAAAGCGAACGGGGAGGGAAAAGCTATTTTTTGCAGGTATAGAGAGGAGGCAAGCCATTTTTGGCACACACTTTCGGTGCTCCTTTTAAATAAATTTCCCTGAAAAGGCTTAGGAAAATAGTAAAGAGACGTTCAAAATATATGCAACCTTTCTTGCTCACTGTGCTCGCATCATATTATCCATAGACCATTTAATGTTTGCAAATTAGTTTTTATTATTTATTATTATTGTCGTAAAATCTGTCTTTTAATCACCCGTCATTGAAATATGAATTTCACTTCATAAAAGTAACACTTACATCTTTCAGAAGTTTCTTCCCCAATGTGCCATCTTCACTTTGAGCGTCCATCTGCTTCATCTCGATAGCAGATGATTGTTGCGTCATAGGAGATCCACCATGCACATGATAAGACACAACGGCAATTATGGTAGCAAAGAAATCGATAAAAAGTGCAAAGGCAAAATAATCTCCTAAAATTGTATCGCCACTTGCCGGCACGATGTCATGAAGATAGATCAACTGAAGCAGGAGCGCGACGAAGATGAGTCCACAAAGTGTGATCTTTTCACAGGATGCAGGAGGCAGCAGAAATGTGGCCAAGATGAGGAATCCACTGAGAGCTGCTGGTATGACAAGCTTGACACTGTAGGCACCTGATACACGCTTCAGATACAGCGTGTACGTGATGTCTATGAAACTTTCCGGGCAACAAGGATACTTCACTTCTCTCCGTACAGCGCTGGAGTCGGTTATTTCAAAACTGCCGGATTGTTTATAATAAAGCAAATCAACTACATCAGTTGATTGAGTCAGGTTTAAGACATCGCCAGTGTAATGCCAGGAACCAAATAGGAGTTCGCAAACCTGTTCGTCGAACGGGAAGAATTTGAAGTCCATTTTACAGATGAGAGTAATCTCTACATTAGGAGCTCGGTTCATCCTTCCGTCGCTGAAAACCTGTACATCGGTGTCGAAATTTTGAACGATGGTCCCACTGCAATTACACAAGTAAAGATAATTTGAGACAACTATAACGAGAAACAAATATACTGCGCCAAAGTATCATTTACACTTGTAGAAAAATCGTATTTTAAATTAAATTAAAATTAAAATGTTAAATCTAATCCTACACATTATGATACCCCATTGAATCTAATGTGACCCCGTGAAATAAAAATTTATAAACATGTGATTAGACGAAGGTCCTGTTTTAAAAGTGACAAACTGGTCTATTTAAAATCCACAGACTAGACTTCTGGTTTGAGAGTGGTGGATGGCTAATTTTTGCGCCCCTTTTTTTTATTCAAATTTAAACAAAAGGAACAAAAGAAGACCGAAACAAAAGACTTGAAAAATAAAATAAAAGTTGTGAAAAGTACACAGAAAAACCTAAATGAAATAAAAAGTTTGTTTTATTTGCTGAAGAAATTGTGTTGTCTCACTATTGCGCTTGTTGAAATCTCAGTTTTATCTTAAGGTTGGCCTTTATAATTATAATATGAAGTGTTTTCTATAAGTCATAGGCTCTGGTAAGCCAACTAAATCAATCTTCTACAGGGAAAAATGATATGGGGTCAAATTTCAAAATTGTTTGAATCTTGTTTTATATCTCATCAAGTTTAACATGCATGTGACGTACGTTTCTTGCGTTATTAGCAAAGGTCAAAGGTCAAATTTGACCATCACAGTGGTCAACATCGTTAGAATGCTCCAGATTTGACAAAACATGTCTCAAATTGTTGTTTTTGCAAAACCATTTGATACAAATAAGTTTACATCATCTAGGAGCTATGTTACATAATTTCGTTATAATTCGGCAGAGTGACGAATCGAACATTTTGAGCAAATTAAGTTATGTATGCTTGTGATTATGTTTCAGGCGATCTTTCGTTTCCACCAAAAATTGATAAATCTTACTTCCTGACGTAGATATTGAAATTGTGATTTGGACGAATCGCGCCTAAGTGCGATTAATGAATTTGACCAACAGACGAATCGTATACTATCAGGTTCATAAATTGTATAGTATAGCTGGAAACTCCGAATTTTCTATATTACATTTCATATACTGTTATTTTTTTATACCAATGGGTAGCTATGGGTATCTTCTATCCAGTGATGCCAAAATAAGTACAAACATTCCCCACACGATATCGCTATGGCGTAATTAATATGTCAGAGCGCCGTCGCAAAATTAGGAAATCAGAGAAAATTTCTCACAAAAAAAAAATAGGCCAATATTGTTATATCTACTCTAACATCCTTGATTTCAACCGGGGTTTTTACTAAATATTACGGGGATGACTAGTTATAACTTATATACCAAGTTTAGAATCTATAGCCTTAGGACAACCAGCAATTTTTACATAAAATCCCCAAATCAAGGATGAGTGCTATAGTTTACACATAGTTGAATGTGGATTCGTCCCCGTATGTAACTCTTTGCGCAGCGGTTGACACTTCTTGGATTTAGCATAAAGCCGAATAGCTGTAAATACCCTTTTTTAGGGATATCGATTGTTTCAGAACATGCAAGTATTGCAAATAATTAGTGCACATTCACTTCTATAATATACATTTCAAATGAGTGCTCACGAATGTTCTAATATTTTAGAAAGCTTTAGAAGGGCCGATGGAATGGTTCGAATATTTTCAAACGCCGTTTATTCAGAACAGCGATTTTGCGGATTCGTCACTCTACCCTATTCATAACGATATGTTACGTAGTAAAATATGTCAGGGTCAATTAAGTTCAAATGGGATTGACCTCATACCCAGTTACCTAGGTAACGAAACATTTAAGATGGCAAACTTTACTTCATCATTTTTGGTTTTAACAGAGGAATAATTTAAGACATCTTTGCGGTTTTAAGATCTTTTCATCTCTGTGGAGGTCAAAATTCCTGAATCCTTTATGATGAGGCCAAAAAAAAAATGATGTGTTGCCCTCAACCGACCGACCATAAATCCTGAAAAATCAGGGTCGCAATTTGTTTTTTGAATGATGATTTGTACAGATTTGTTTTTTACTTAAAATTACTATTTTATAGAAAGACTGATCTTAAATTGATGATCTAACATGTCTAACAGGTATCCAGATGTCAAAATTGGCAAATGTCCCCTATAATTGAAGAAGCATTTGAGGGGATTTTTAAAAACTGAAGGTTAATTTTTTTTAATCCCACCGACCGACCCAACTTTCCCATTTTTCCCACTTGAGGGCAGCACAACAATACTTTTTTTGCCCTTAGAGGAAATGCGCAACAGGTACGATACGAAATAGAAGGGCCTAGTAGGCCTATTTGAAGTCATGAAATCTTCCACACCTCACCTGACCTTCAAATCATGGCGCCATATTCGTATGCTTATTCATATACGAGTGTGATACGAATTATCAACCTACACTGATCAGATAATTGGTTCCCGGAGTGAATTATTGATTTATAAGTAGGTAAAAGAAAATCACACATTCGAGTCATACTATATCTAAATAAAAAACAACAAAACAAACAACAATCTTTCCGTCCATAGAGTGAATGCAATAAACCACCCGGAACGGTATAACAATTGAAATGGCAGCCATGCTGGAGGACAGTTCTAAGATAACTTAAGATGACAGAGGGACAGGTCTCTAGATCGATTCCACACACCCACCGACATCGCTTGGTAAATAATTACATTGTACAGCAGAGACACTAAAGCAGTATGGAGACTTTTTATTAGACGTACAATATTGTATGTAACATATCTACGTTATTTAATCTATTGATATTCTATTTCCAGTAATGTTTGATGACGTAAAATCGATAATATATTTCTGCTAGATATTATATGTAACATATTATCGATTTTTCGTCATGAAACATTCGTTAGAACTATGTTACATACAATATTGTACGTACCAATACTCGGAGTCTGTATACGACTTTATACTCGGAGTCTGCACTGCTTTTAATCAAAACCAAGGATCGATACACATGTACATGTATGTCCTATGCACTATTTGATATTCAGACGATAAATGTTTGGATACCGGGGTAGAAAATGATGAATATCTCCCGTAATTTTTTTTATTCGGAAGAAGCCGATTTCAAGGCTTGCACTTGAATATATGTGAAAGAATATAATAGTCGTTAACTTGCGTATTGAGAAAGAACCGTGCGTATTGAGCTCAAAAACTGACAAAAATGCTGACTTCATGACCTATACCATGCTCAATGACATCTATACAGAGGTCAGTCACCAGGCTATTGTCAATAGCCTTAGTCGGATGTCCTTCGGCCCATAATGCGTCTCAAAACTATTAAACAAAATGCTTCTGTGAGATTTTGGCCCGAAATTATGCTCCAGGAGCAGCTGCTCCAGCTGCATGCTCCTGGAGCATGAATAATCTGGAGTAATATTCTAAGTCCAACATACTCCAGGAGCAAAATGGCCATAAGTGGCTGTGGATTCAACCTACCATGGCGATTTCTGCCATGAAGATTTCGGGGCGATGACACTGTGTTCCACAACCATTCATACCTATCACACGTTTTATTGTATTATCATGCGATTTTTCCCGTGGTACCTTATGAAAGACCTAATTTTATTTAAATGAGGATGACTCGTTCATGAGTGACGTCGAATTGCATACCCTCTATAGACCCTATCGAATACTGCGTCACTCGTCCTCATTTAAACAAAATTCTGTCCACCATTAGGTACCACAATTCGCACGATAATACAGTAAAACATGTATGAATAGTTTTGGAATCGAACTAGACACATGTCCCTCTGTCACTTAACACTTAGAACCAACGTGGTTGCCATTTCAATAATTGTTATACCGTTCCGCTTAAGTTCATTCGTTACGGTCTATAGGTCATAAAAGATAAAAGTAATTGTGGCTTTAAAAAAAAAAGTTATTATCAGAACTTACGCGTTGTTCATTTCAATATCGGGAAGCCATAAGTCACTTGCTGCAATTTTCATGGACTTTGTGCCATTGTGTGATGCAGGGTCCCACGACAAACGAGCGTCATTCCATGTCTGTGCATAAAACATAAAATATTTACTTTTATCAGTAAAATAAAACGGATTATCATTTAAATAATACTGCCTCGACCTTAAGCCGTATTTGCCACATCTTTGCTTTAGCATGTTTAGATATTTTAAGCTCAAGTGGTTAGCTGATCATTTCCGAAGAATGTAAGCAACCCAAAGAAAGTCTTCTATTGTTAAAAAGAAAATGGAGTGATGTGATGGTGGAGGAGGAGAAG
This sequence comes from Amphiura filiformis, assembly GCF_039555335.1. Taxonomy (NCBI): domain Eukaryota; kingdom Metazoa; phylum Echinodermata; class Ophiuroidea; order Amphilepidida; family Amphiuridae; genus Amphiura; species Amphiura filiformis. The sequence continues at coordinate 2,396,221 of NC_092628.1, forward strand.
CATGGATTGATCATCTTCGATCATTTTCGAACAGATCACCTTCGATTGGACATTACAATCATTAGGTCAGTCTGTTTAGGGGCTGTGCAATAATTATGAGCGACCGAGGGTAAAATTTCCAAATGACGTGCCAAAAATTGCTCTTCTCGGCCTACCAAATATCGCTTTCCCCCACTCTTGGCCAGCCAAAATATGTTTGCCACTTTCCTCCCTTTGCACACGCCAAATTTTTGGGATCCCAATTTTCAGTCCTTAAATGGTCTAAATATATGTTGCGAGCGCCACAAACAGGAAAATTTACACATTAAAGCGTTCCCGTACTGTTTTCCTAAGCCTTTTTAGAGCGTTTTATTAAAAAGGCGCGCCCAATGAATGTGTGCAAAATTTCGCTTGATCCACTCTCGGCTTGCCGAAAATTGCTTCCCCCCTTCGGCTCGCCAACAAATTCACTCCCACAATTCACCCTCCCACCAGGACTCATAATTATCGCACAGCCCCTTATTGATTAACTGATGGATTGACTGATTGCTTACCCACTTGCTTGGTTGATCGGATGATGAATTGATCAATGATATATATCTATTTATATACGTCAAAAATACTTGCCTGACGAAAATAACCGTGTATGGTTGCGACCTCAGTGGAATGGTCCTGACGAAAAAAAACAGTAAAAATTAACATGAATTATGTAATAAAAACACACCCATACCCAACCAACACACCCCGCGTGTGCAGGTACACACTGATAGTACGTAGGCTTACTTCAGAAGTACAGCCTTCGTATCGTGACGCAGAATCTCCAGTAATCCCAACATAGGAAGTCGCTAAATCTTGTTCGCGAATAGGCTCCGAGATGCTTTGACTTTCAGCTCTGATTTATTCGAACATTGATCGACATATTGCCATTAAACCATCTGACGTTCATTTTTGCAAAACTATTCAATCACTATGGAAATAACAAAAAAAATGGTAGGTTGCTAGGCCGTTGAGGTCAATAACCTTATGGGTCAGGTCATGACAGCAAATGCGTCAAATGCAAGCGGTGTCCAACACGCGCGGTAAGTGGCGAGTCACGCACCTGCGAGTACACGGCACCATGGTTTCACTTAATGTTGGCTTACCGCGCGTAGGCCTACGTACGCCTAGATGTGTACGTGACTGACTTCTTCTCTGAGACAGTGGCGGTTCCAGGAATTTAGGAAAGGGGGGGGGGGCACACTCGAAGTTTTTGCCGCCACCTTTTTGAATGGCCACGAAGCACCATTGTGTCACGCGCCATGCAGAGAGTTGTGTCCTCTCAGAGTTGGCAACCTCTTCTAACCTTAATGTTTTATGTTTGTTGGGATAAAATTAAAATAAATCATTTTGTCCTGACAAGCTGTTTCAAAAGTAATCTAAAAGGGATTGAGTGAGCAACAATATTATCACAGGTCTGTATATTTATTATTATCAAGCTAACATGATCATTACTATACTAGATGAATAAGATGATCTACACCAAGACACCATGATTATCATCACCGTTTACCATCTTTACTAACCTCTTCCGTTTACTAACCGCTCCCGTTTACTCAACTAGCAGGGATCAAGCTAACATGATCATTACTATACTGGATGAATAAGATGATCTACACCAAGACACCATGATTATCATCACCGTTTACCATGTTTACTAACCTCTTCCGTTTACTAACCGCTCCCGTTTTTTGCGCGGGTCTCCCGCTAGTTAGTAAAATTATCATCAAGCACGAATCACATATACTCGGGGAGCTAGGACCACTTTCTGTGCACCCCCCACAGGACCAAACCAAACCAACCTTTTTAGGTTCCTGAGATGACCCCAAAACATAATCAGGATGTTCCCAAAATATATATACTGGCCCCAAGGGGGGTAAAAGGTCATCGAACTTTGCATAGGGTCAAAATTTCAAACTTGCTCAAATTGTGTTAAAAACCATTCCAATGTATTCCTCTAGTCCATTCCAATGTATTCCTCTAGTCCATTTAAATGTAGTCACAAGGATTCAGAAAATTACTTTATTTGTATTTTATGATCAATATGAGTTAGCTTTTACTGAAACCATGTGATTCGTGCTTGATAGTTATTTTTCTTACATACACATGTAAAGCATAATGTCGTAATTGCCGGAGACTTCCTATAATTATCTCTCGACCCATGGGCTTAGAGCAATACATTGATTGCTAGAGTGGCCTTCACTGCTTCTTTCTATTATTTGCTATCTCTTTTCCTTTTCCAGGGATACCAAAATAAGTACAAACATCCCACAAATAATGTCGTTATGACGTAATGATGTGAGGGCGCCCATGCAAATTCTGGCTACGTACAAAAAGTATAGGCAAAATTGATTTTCGACTCAAAATTCTTCTAAAATGTGATTTTCATCGAATTTTTTCCTCAATATAAAAGGAAAAAGTCAATAGCTCTCGGAATAAGTTTACAAAAGCGTTGGGGGGGGGGGAGGGGGTTGAACGATTAGCCACGCCCACCTCATTAATATTCATATATGCTAATTAGCCACGCCCATCATTCATATTCATATATGCTAATTAGCCACTAAATATTATCTACGCAACCTCACACTTCTTTTTCAAGGCCTCTCTTTTATCTATAGACCTCAAAGAAAGGATTAGAATTATTATAATAGAATCCCTGACCGGATGCAACCAACGCATTATTAATGAGTCGCTAAGGGACTGGAATACTTTTATGGTTGAACGAACAACGTATGAAACTACACTTATTGTGATCTGGCGGGTTTTTTGAAAGCACGGTCCCTGAACACAACATGATGCGTGGGCATATTTCCAGACTCCATTGTTCCTTGTCTGGCAATGACGTCACATATAATCACAGTCTATAGTGTGATCAGAACATTATAGGCTGGTGGTCATTTATAGTACGATCAGTACGAAAAGTCCAATGCGATTTTTAATGTATTTTTTTAAAATTAGCGGTATTTTTTGTAAGTAACACCGCTGAAGTTGTGAAATAGTTGAAAGACTACAATAATACGGCATAAACAAAAATATGTTTGTTTGGTCTTTATTCCTATAGGCCCATCCCTTAATGGGGTGAAATTTTCTGGGGGGGGGAGTGGTTAAGTTAGCAAACCAACTCGTTTTGGAGTTCAATCCCCTAACCCCCCAAGACCACACTGAATACGCCCTCGTACCATAGACAGTAGAAAACCGTCTATGAACGTACACACCCAAACCACACACATCGATGAAAATTGAATTTTCGACTTACAATAAATTCAAAATAAGCCAGTCCAAATCGAAGGTTAACATTGACCGCGGGTCCTTCCGGTCCATTTACTGACGGCGGCACTGCTTTATTGTAATTCTTTAAAAGGTCGTCATGAAGTTTGGTCTGCCATTCATATTTGTGTTGGTACGATTCTGCAAAATGTAAGAAGAAAAAAGTATTATGGATGGCTTAGAACTAGAATTGATCTACTTCAATGCCATCTAAATGAATCGATGGACTTCTTAAAGATAACGTACCCAGAGATGGGATTCATCGTGATTGGGGATTTGAACAGAATGAATGTCAACAATGTTTGCATGCTCATGACTTAAGGTTAGCAACTATTTTAAACTGTTGCGATTTGGTAGTTCATAGCATCTTTCGAATGGCAGTGGGCTTTCGCAAAAATTGCATTGGTCATTTCATAGCGAGTGTGTAGAAGAATTCAAACATCACAGATATACTTTTGTCATGTGGTTCTTGAGTTATGTTGTAAAGAGGGCTAAAACAACAATTTGTAAACCGTACATCACTCATTAAGGGGGTACTACACCCTTAGTATTTTTTTGCGTGTTTTTTGCATTTTAGTGAAGAAATGAGAAAAAAAAACGTGGTATGCAAAATGAAGGGGCAAATCTTCTCGTTCTATTGGTGGCATCAGTATCAATGTAGCTTATATGCTTTTAAAGGTAGAACCCCGGAAGAGGTACATAGGCCTACTTTCACGAAATCGAGTTTATTGAGAATTTCAGAATTGCTACCGTAAATCCAATCACACACACATGTTAAGCGTTTATGACAGATGCTAAAAGTATCAAAATGATTTTTTTGGGGAAATTAATTAATTATGCACAGCTTTGAAAACACATGGTTGGCATCACTTTCAGGGTCTAAAGAAAATAACCCGTATTTTCCCACTTTAAGTTGACAATGATGTGCAAAATTTGTATTCGCGAGTCATTACATCTGTTTCAGGTTATATAAACTAGAATCTAAATGATAAGATAATGCTTGTTCTTTTAGTTCTACCTGATTTTTAGGGTCGTCAGTGAGTAAAATACGAATAACATGTATGGTGTGAAACGCTATGTGTTTGGGACAAAAATGTTAATTTGTCGCAAGTTATTCAACAATATCAACTAAAGTGGGAACGTTGACAGTGTACGTTGGAGCATAATTAATATTCTACGCTATATACTTACATCAGAAGGTGTGAAACCAGACAATTTCATTAAAATCCCCTGCCATTGCACACATTGCACAGTCCGACTGGCTAACCGCCGCCATCTTAATTTGCGGCTAGTGTTGGGTGAAACTCGATACCGCCGTATTGGTATCGGTACTCGGATGGTCAATACCATTTTGGTAATCGACCATTCTCCGTAGTACGATACTTTTGATAGAATATAGAAAAAATGAAATGTAGGGGCCTATCATTTTATGGAACGTATTGAAAACAAAAATATTCGAAAATTGAGAACAAACATAAACAAATATTCTAATCTTTCATTATCTATTAGCGACTTCAGGTAGCGAATAAATTGTGTGGTAGTCCTAGAATTGTTTGTTACGATCTCACGAAGAGTAAGTTAAGTTCGTGTTCGTTAATGTGGTAGGCCTACAGCCACACGTAGGCCTACAGCCACACGTAGGCCTACATGCCCATCCTCTCCCCCAACAAACATATCCTACTCGGGGGTCCTATAATATAATAGGCCTGCTATCAGGGCCGTCGCTAGACCATTTTCTCGGGGGGGTATCGAGAAATCAATTTTGCTGGTATCGGCCTGTAGCCTGATTTACCTTTTGCTGGCAGTGACCTGTGCAACATGATTGCTACCCCTGGCGCTGATATCCCTTACCCCTCCCCCCCCCCAACTGTAACCTAAGTTTTTCCAAGCTGTCCCCCGAATTCCTTTACCGGAAAACTAAGTGAACCAAATTTTGATAAACTGCGCGTGTAGCGCGCGAAAATTTGCTAAAATTCAAAGGGGGGTGTACCGGAGTCACCGGGCCAGGGGTCCAAATTTCCAAATTGTCCCACTGATCTGCTACTAATTACTGGGACAAATGCGCGCGAAGCGCGTGAAAAAAAATGCAATTTCAATGCTAAAATGAACACAATGAGGACATTTGTCATGCCCTAAAATCGTGCTAAAGGAAGATGCATAGGCCTTTACAACTTTTGATTCATTTAGTCCCGGTGTTTTGATCCAGCTCGAGAGCTTTATGCTTATTCCAAGTGTCAGAGGGGCTGCACTACTAGTAGCACTCATATTTATGATTTACATAACAGAAAGGATGGAATTATAACTGTCATTTTTAAGACTTCGTGATCGTGTTCAAGTTTGAGAGAAAAAAGAAGGAATTTCCAATGGGGCTTTCTGCAGATCTACTCACAGAATGGGTTTGCCAAAATAAATGCGCGGGAAGCGCGCGGCAATTTTGGCATTTTAATACTAAATGGTCCAAAATAGGCCTAATTTTGGGTCTAAAACAAACCAAAAGGGAGATGCAAATCGTTAATTTTGTCTCAACATTTCTGTCGACTGAGTCCCCTCCCCTCATCCACCTCTCTCTCCCTCCCTCTCTCCACTCTTTCTTCCCCTTCTCTCTCCTTTCCTTCTTTTTTTTTCCTTTTTAAGGGATTGCCAGGGGTGTCGCAACCCCTACACCCCCAATCATAGGACGGCCCTGCCTGCGATTATTACGTACTGAAATTATATGTTACGTTCTTATGTTCTGTACCTTGTATTAGTAAGGTTTTTAACAATAAAAAAATCTTGAATCTTTAGGCATTGCGGGTCCTCCATACCGATTTTGGCATGCTTTTTAGTAATGTGCCGGGAGTCTCGAGTTTTGCAAATTGAGTTCGGGCCCTTTTTTCTGTTTAAAGCAATTGATTTAAATAGTGTAAAAATGATGCACCGAATGGCTTCAATTGGACATTCATTTTGCAAATTTTTCAAACTTCTCAGGGGAACATCCCTCAGACACCCCCCTTGCGTAGCCTAAACATATGACCATTTTCGGTCTTCTTTCGACATTTGTAAATTTAGGCCCTATGTCAACACAATTTATATACCTGCAAGGAAAACTTGTCCACGGATGGTTTCATGGACCGTCATTTCACAAATTTGCGGCTTTTTCAAACTAAAATTTTAACACACTAATAGTTCCAAAATGGGCCACCAAATCACTTCAATTTGGCGCAACTTTATGTTTACATGAGCGCTTCTCTATAATTGCTTTATAATTATGTACCCACAAAGTTGGGCACGCAGGGGGGGGGTGTCGTCTGAGGGGAAGTGAGAAACTTTTGAAAAATAAAGACCTAATTGATTGAAGCCATTTGGTGGACTATTTTTGCACTATTATTGTTTAAAATTTTAGTTTGAAAATACCGAAAATTTGCGAAATGACGGCCTAATTGAAGCCATTCGTAGACAAGTTTTGACTTTTATTGTATAAATTACCCGGTATTACTTCACATGTAAACATAAAGTTGCGCCAATTGACAGGCCAATTAAAGCGACTTTTTTCACTGTTATTGTATGACTTATTGGTTTAAAATCTTTCTTGGGTCATCGCTGAACGCAAATAAATCTTAATCAGCTTTAGCTTAGAAAAGCTATGTTCACTACTGGCAACAGATACGGGAAGGGTCAGAAAAATGCCCCGTTTCTTTTCTTTTTTTCAGGTCCCCCTTTTCCTTTTCTGCCCTGTTTTCTGTTTCTCTTTTCGCCACCTTTTTATTTTTTCCTCCCATTTTTTTCTTTTTATCCGCCCTCATTTTTCATGTCAAAATGTACAAAAAATGTACTATTGGAGTTTTGCATGGGTAATATCTCAGCTAAAATTATTCTAATTGACTCAATATTGGATAAGAGTAATGTCCTACCAAAGGGTTCCGACTGGCAAAAAAATGGACAAAAAATTATTTTTACTTTTGGAGTTCTGACCCCCCGAAGTTGGTCCTGGACAAAGTTCCATTTTGAGGGCCCTATATCTTTTAAAGTAAATGAGTTACAAGTTTTCTGATGCCAGATTTGAACTTTACACAATTAAGTACCCCAGGATACATACTTTTCAAAGTTGTAGGGGGTTCCCTTTATACATTTATGGACCTCAAAACATCGTCTTTCGCGTTGCGACACATTTTTACGCTGATCCCCTAAATTTCAAATTGATGCCACGGGAAAACGAAATAGCGTATGAAGCTCAAATTTTCAGGATTTTACTTTCTCATCAATATCTACCACCACACAGAAAAAAAAAAAAAAAATGAAGAGGTGCTGCGGTGCACATCCCAGGAGTTGACATGGAATGACTCAATATGGCTTTAAGTTACCTCAATAGTTTGGATTAAAATGACCAGAAAACTTTCTGGCAAAGAATAATCAAATTAAGATTTTGACAGAAATCGTATATTACCATGATTACCATGACTACTATTATTTTTCTCATTTCAATATTAAATATTTTCTATAGAATATGTAAATTGTTGACATGGAATGATTTATATAACTGGGATTTATGTATACATTATTTTTTCAAAGGTTTCCATGACTACTTGATTCATGAGAAGACACGTGAATAATTTTCATAATGATCAAATGACCCGTGAATTCTGTATAGCTAACAATAAAGTTCATTGCACATGTTTTTGTTACTACTTGATTCATGAGAAGGCACATGAATAATTTTCATAATGATCAACTGACTCGTGAAGTCTGTATAGCTAAGAATAAAGTTCATTACACATGTTACAGGTAGATTAAATTTAGTTACGATGATAAAAATATAGAATGATTTCCTCTTCCATTTTTATTGCAGTCATTACTAGTACCCAGCTATTGCTCCCATGCACCCAGACGGCGTACCGGTAAATGGGGGTCTTTTGGAGCTGTGAACAAGTAAAATTGGGACTTTTGGAGCTGCGAACAATCCAAACATGCCAAAGTCAAGGGTCTTTTTTGGCTTTTTGGTTGAAAATCGCCTGAAAAAAAAATCAGAAATATGAGGAATGAGCTCTTTTAGAGCTGAAATTATCAAAATCAAAGGTCTTTCGGAGCTCTATTTTCGGAGCTGCGAAATCCAAAAAGGGGAATCTTTCCGGGGGACCGGGAACATACCCATAATGGTCATTTGTGTTAAGTGCCACCCCGAGACCTCGAGACAACCTGGAAAAGCTATGTCATAAGAAATATGAGACAAGGGAAACACTTTGGAAGTAATCATGCAAGAGTTTGTGTGTTATGACATGTTTAGGGAAAACCCCTTTGGGTACAGTAAACAAACTCAATCAGAGTTATTAATAATCTTGGGAAATCCCTACTATTCAAGAAAGTTCTCTGTATTGCATCATTGGCAAAATCCCTTAGATTGTAAAATGGATATGATGACATCATTTTAGAAATTCCGCCAGGAAGTGAATGACAGAATGGTCTATTAATAGATGATGGGTTTTTTGGACGAGTATAAAAATGTGAGAGCTAGAGTTTGGGCTTTGCAAAATATTATGAGAGGTTGTAAATTCTCTATCAATGTGTGGGTCTTCGTGCTTCAAAAACGAGGTACATTTAAACCAGTTTGCATAACCAATAATGTACTATTTTAATACAACAACGAAGGAGATTTCGAGTACACGAATGTGCTCTTCCTCATCAAAGGATTAAAGTTCTTCTGTCGAATTGCTGGAGTCTGGTTATTAAAACAACACATTTTGTCAAAATCAAATACAATGGGACGGGAGTCTGGTTATTAAAACAACACATTTTGTCAAAATCAAATACAATGGGACGGAGCAGTGCTCAAAGAAGCCTGTTTCCTGGAGAAAAAGTAATTGGAGAAAGAAGCGCAAGGAGTTAAGAGTTTGGAGAAAGCAGTACCATTTTTGTGTGAGGATTTTATACCCAAGGATATAAAATGCAATGACAATGGACTTCGCTGATTTTCGCAGGACAAGAGAATAAGGATATAGGCCCTACATGTACATCAGCCTTTCAGAACATTGCAAGAACTCTATGATCAGCTAGAAGAGGACTGCTGGTTAAGTACTGAGTAGTTAAAATTGTGATTGTGGTTATTTTGTATGTGCATTTGTTGTCATATATTGTACCAATCATATTTTACTTTCAATTAAAGACTTAGATTTTGTTAGCTTAAACAAACAGTGTATTTGTGTTGTGCATTCGTGTGAATTTGAGTAAAAGTGATTTTGGCTTCGTAATAGTAGTAGAGAATTGTTCCCATCATTTACCCAAGTTACTCCACATTGTCGCATCTCTGTGATGACCATCTGTAGATTCGGTTTAAAATCATAATAAACTAGAGCGGTGACCGCACCATAGCTGAACCATGGGCTTCGGCAGTATATTGTGTTCATAAGGATCATTGCATTTAAATTTCAGCTCAATTGGAACATTTTGAAACCTTGACCTCTGACCCCTTTATGACCCAGTAATGACCTTAAATGAATTTTAAAATATTTTAAACATGTTTAGAATGTCATAAGGATTATTGCATTTAAATTGCAGCTCAATTGGACCATTTTGAAAACTTGACCTTTGACCCCTTTATGACCCAGTAATGATCTTAAATGAATTTTAAAATATTTTAGACATGTTTAGAATGTCATAAGGATTATTGCATTTAAATTGCAGCTCAATTGGACCATTTGGTAAACTTGACGTTTGACCCCTTAATGATCTTAAATGAATTTTAAAATATTTTAAACATGTTTAGAATGTCATAAAGATCATTGCATTTAAATATCAGCTGAATTGGAGCATTTTTGAAAACTTGACCTTTGACCCCTTTATGACCCCTTAATGACCTTAAATGAATATTAAAATATTCTAAACATGTTTAGAATGTCATAAGGATCTTTGCATTTAAATTTCAGCTCAATTGGAGCATTTTCGGTTAAAATGACCCTTTTTGACCCCTGTGACCCCTTGAATGACCTCTGACGTTAGGAAATATTTTTATTATATTTTTTACTCATTCCTCTTTCATTTGACACCACTCGGGGGGTTACACCTTCGTGGCATTTTGAGATATGTCCATTTCAGACCAAATGGTTAGTCAGTAAGCTAGTAACATTCACTAATATAGGCTGATACCATCCCATGGTTCAGCAATATAATAGTCATATAATTCATCAGAGTAAATTTTATTTATCAAATGGTATAACAGGAAAGCCTGCTGAGTCATATACAGTGAATAATTTGTAACAATGGTACATGAAGGCATATAAATGCACTTGATTTCTGACGCAATGTAATGTACATACACATGTACTACAGTGGTATAATATACATGTACAAAAGTGAATTTCTTACAATAAACAAGTTGAACATACCAAAGTAAGCAAGTAATACAGGGTGTAACATAACACAATTTAATTTTCATGTCCCATACACAATGTATTACAGCTTCTTTTAAAATAAAACAAATCAGGTCTATTTAAATTAGGAATAATAGATATTTCATCTGGATAAAACAATTTAAAAGATCTGTCGTGTATGAAAACCTGTATTGCTGCTTCCTGAATCCCAAAACAACTTTATTCACAAGTACATAATCGGAAGAATGCACTCTAATACATGTTTAAAATTTGAAATTGAATATGGTAATTAAAATAGTGTACTTTGAACATAAAGCTAATTTTTTAAACATAAATCACACGCATTTCCTACTCTTTTCATTCTTTTTTTCATGCACACAAAATTTAAAGCCCATTGGATTGCATGACACACATATTCCACTGCATTAATTAAAAGCTCGTTTAATTACTGAAGTTTAGTAAGATTATCTATTAGGCAATTATAGTTAGAAAGTTAAAAAAATATTAAAATTTTAATATAAATAAACAAATGCATTTTTACTTCTACTAGGCACCAAAATGTATAAATATTAAAAATAAACATCGTCTCATTGGATTTACACAGAGCTTCTCCTCTACCGGCACCACCTCTGACTAGTTAACTTAATTAAGCTGTTGTAAGTAATTAATACATTTGTTCATTATTGTATTTGTTATTAATTCATTAAATTATTCATAAACCTCAAAATAAGACCAAAATCATTAGTTCATGATGGATTTTAATAAAAAATATAGGAATCAGAAGACAAAATGATTGAGCAAAATGTGACAGCACCACCTTTTTGGGTGCCCACCTCATGCCCACCTCAAAAAAACATGACCACTTGTCAAAATTTTCATTTAATTTTTCTTACATATTTGATTCATGAATACCTCAGACTACATGCTAACAGTTTTAAAGCATAGTTGGATAAGTTGATTATTTCATGGTGGTTGAGTGAAAATTACCAAAAATCTGCAAACCCAGAACGTCTATAATTCAGCAAAACGTCTACTGTCTGTTCAATTAGCTTAGATTCTTGAATTTTTAAGGTATTTGAAAAAATAAAAAATTGTGGCCAAAGTCATCAAAGAAAACTGTTAGCACAGGCTTAGACCTAACGTGATTTATACTTTTCAAATTTCAAAGTTCAAGTAAAAACCCCATTTCTTTTCAATTTTGCCTCATTTTAGGCAGTTACTTGGGTCCACCAAAAGGGTTTGCGACCTTTTTACAAATCGAGTGGGACGGTCGATTCTTAGCTTATAGGGTATAGACCCTATCCAATTTAGCAAAGCAATCTGTCCACCAATCTGTCCTGCCATTTCAATTATTGTTATACGGTTCCGGTTATTGGATAGGTTCTATAGTTGATGATGGTCCACCGGTTTTTGTTACACGAAATTATATAGCGCGATTACGTTTTATGCATAACATTATTCTGAGCATTATTTTTTTCCTAAACAATGACATTAAAATCATGGATTTCGTTCTTATTTCAACTGGTTTATTATGTATATTGAGTTTTGTTTAATATACCATCATTCCTTCCCAAGAATATCAGCATTCGCTTGACATTTTCAGATGCAGTGACTTTACAAGAATTGTTTTCTGTAACCTGATTGTTTTAAATAATATTTTCTTGTACAAAAGTTCTTTTGTTTCCAAATGTCCTTCTCATAGTTTGTATTCAACAAACAAAATAAAATAACAAATTGAAAATAATAAATGTGTAGTTTTATAATAGGCCTATAAGTCTACACCTTCTCAGACACATTCGCAAAATAAATAAATAAATAAATAAATAAATAAATAAATAAATAAATAAATAAATAGATAAATAAATAAATATGAATAAATAAATACACAAGTAATGTATTTACATAAGCTGGGCCTATTTTAGAAAACCTTAGTTCATAAATAATAACGTAATGTTTCAACAGTAGGGTTTCAACACAAATTAGGTATACTCATACCAATTCTAGACGTTTTGCTGAAATATAGACACTTTGGACTTCACACACAATACTTCAAAGCCCGGGCGCACCCTCTACACTTATTTGAATTTCATGAAAATTTACATTAGGTATTTTTACACCAAACTGAACAGGGGTTCAGTGGCCCGTTAAAATATCAAAACCTCTGTATTTTGGAATCAGTAGCCAAGCATAAAACGTTTTCAATGAAACAATTTCCAGATCATTTACTTTAGCACCACTGGACAGAGTCCATTCACTTTGCTTTGATAGGATACTTTACGTAACCAAAATCAAATATGCATAATCCCCTCAAACATGTCGAAGGAATGGCAAGAGGCTTATGCACTATTATTCCATAATAAAAAACAAATAGTTGGGTTTCTTTTACTTTACTTTGTTATTTCAGCTAAATATGGACACTACGAAACCCTTCCCGGCATTACTAATATTAATTCAGGATTTGGATCACACCACTCCACGCCATAAATAAATTATGCCAGTCACATTTCCCCAATATGAAATTTTTTTCAAGTAAAATTTTAATTTTAATTTTACTTCATTAAAGTTTGGCGGTGGCGGGGTTCGAACTCACGGCGCACCACTTTGGACACACTATGAACCCAGCGCCTTTGAGCACTCGGCCACTTGTCTTGTTGGAATCCATTTGAAACTTATTTGAAGATATAATCGCAACTTCAACATCGCCTACCACGTGATAAGCAAAGGCAGAAAACGTACCATATTTTGGAATTTTATTTGCCTAAAAACATTAATGTGTATTATTAGCGCTCAATTGATGTTAACTGCGTGTTTTATACAAAAAAATCCAACAATAAACATGATAAATGGGCGTCTATATGGACAATACATTATATCGATTTTGACACGTTCTCGTGTCTCAGTACATTTCCATGGTCAGTAAAATACTATAGAGGAACCTACATTTTCTTGTATACACGTACGATGTTTTGATCAAGTATGTGAATATTCGACATTAGACCCAAAATGTTTTTTCAGGAAATAAATGATTCGATTACCATAAAAATGAAACAGTAATCTTTGGTTGGGTCTAATGTAATATTCACATAGAATGTTCAACGTTTTTTCTATCCTTATTCTTGCTCAATTAAAAAAATATTTTGGCGGATATAAAATTGAAATAAAATTCTCTGCCTCTTGCTACATGGATCGAATCCATGGGTTCCTACAGTCACCCATGGAAAACAGGGTACTGAATAGCTGTACACCATGTCCATATTGGCCAAGGGATGGTTTGTTTACATGGCAATAATTCCTTCAGAATAGGCAATACAGATTCCAAACATATAAAACTTACCTCATATCAGTTTTAGTTGCCCCTTATAACTCCAAATTGACATGACAATTAATTCTATTTGCCCAATTTCATACCAAAATTAGACTTGCTTGCCAGTCCTACGCCGTACCTATGTATATTAAGGACTGGCTTACGCTATTTTGGATGTCAATGGGAAATACACACTTAACGATTTGCGCCGGTTAGAAACTTGAAAAAAAACCTTAAAATTTTTATCAATGTATATAAAAGTGGTACCAACCTTATTGTGCTTGCTAATTTAAGACTCGGTTGAAACAAAATTAAGGATCGAATGCATTTTAGTGTCCAAAAAGGCAAAATTATCGTCAAAGTTCTGCCGAAATCGGCACCCTTGCGAAGGGTTCAGAATTCGAATCGGGAACGAAAATATCCGATCTTTGCGATCAAAAACACCAAATTACAACTTTAAACATACTATTGGCAAAAGACATTATTACCAAACAATATAGAATAGAAAATTTGACATCATTTTCTCAAAATATTGAAGAAATTTGCTCACTAGACATCGAAAAAGTACGCAATCCAATTCTCGTTTCAAACGCGTGAGAAACTGAAAGTGCATAATCCCGACTAACCAAAATCAAGGAAAACATGGTTTTGTTATTGTAAAATAACATGAAAATGAGAAAGGTTATATCTGGTCATTTGCAGTAGGGCCACTTCAGGTAATCAATATTGGTCCTTGAATTGCGTACCTCACTGACTTTCTGCTCATTGTAAGAGTGATAGTGTTGTAAACTTGATTGCATAACATTAAGATTGCCAACTGATATCCTTTGTATTTGACTTGTCTGATGATGGTATTAGAACTGTCATGGATGTAAACATTACACAAAATGTCAACAAAACATGCTACTGCAGAACTCTATGCCTGTATGTGTGTGTCTGAGGGCCGATCTGAGGGCTGATGACACACATTCGATGGGTGTAGCCTCTTGCACGACATCAAATGTGCCACAATTGGGTATCACGAATCGTTATATATGATGTGCAGTTAATATTCATATTTTCTGTTATACAGAGGATGCTTCAGTTTTGACAGGAAAAAAATATTTTATTGAAAACCCTCTCACTCGGTTATTTTAAAAAGGTAACCACGCTTCCCTAGAATGTGCAATAAATTAGCATTAAAATTTAAAAATGCGCATTTGTAATAATTTGTAATCATTTTTCACCACAAAATATGATATGAAAACACAGGAGAGCAATATGTATAAATATATTTATAATGAAAACATTTAACACTGGAGACACCTATGGCACTTGCTACAACTTGAGAACAAGTCCTCCTAAGTTCGCAGTTTGTAATTACTGGTACTTACCATTGCTCTGAGCGCCAACTAGAACATAAATGTTGATAAGAAGAAAACAACATGCAAACACCTGTAACTTTCGAAGACACTCCATTATTCTGATTTGGTGTGTGGTGTTGTACCGGTATAGTAGTCTGATGTCCTGTGTAATAATGATCACATGAACCAGAGAGAAGATTCTTGAGAGGGCACTCTATTCACGTGGTTTATTTTCCAACGCAAAAATATCACGAATTTTGGTGGTTTGTAAGTGAGGCGTGTCCGCACTATCGATTGATTATGTAACTGACGAATAGTTTATTATGTTTTTCAATGCAATCGCCTCGACTCCATCGACCTATTAGTGCATAATATGAAAGTACTTGTAAAATGATAGCAGTCATGCGAGTTCAATGAACTACGTCCTGAAATCGATGGAGTTTTAAATTTCCATATAAAGATGAACAAATACAATAGGAGATTAAGGAGAAGGCCATCACATAATGACCTGCTAGTGATATGTTAAATGAGTTGTGTTCCTGTGGTGCAAAAAGCTTAAGGATACTACAAGAAACGTATAAAACGTATTAAAGACATATAAACGTGTTCTCTAAAACCAATCAATTAAATATCCCAGTGAGAGAAATGTTGGTACGTTGGATATAGCTTTGCATTATTTTTGTATGTTTATAAATATTGTTAGAATCCGTTTGAATATCCTTCGTTTACATCATTTTTACGCACCATGAATCGGAGAGTGGTTGACATAAAAGATAACAGTACTAGTATTGTTTGGAAATATTTTGTGGAACTTTTTATGGTAGATATGTCTGTAAGTACTGCTTTCGATTTGTAAGAAAAATTTCATTTTGTTGTTTCAACGAATCAAACCGATTGTTTAAGTTATGTTTTGAAGAAAAAAAAGGGAGTTTTAAACTTAACATGACTTAAAAGCTAATTACATTTCCACATCATAGTGCATAAAAGCAGGGGGGTGACACTAAATTCACGGCTTTTGTTTAGCCACGCAAACCTATGGCAAATTTTGTTGGCTTGCTCTCAACAAAGTGAGGCAAGGTATCGATCGGTTATGAATAATTCACATCAACTCTTACTCAGCCCATGTGATTGAGGTCACCACATAAAGGTGTCGTAAGTTTAGCGAATCGAACCTGTTGAAGATAGTAAAAAGCGCCCCCAAGCAAGGTTAGACCGGGCGGAAGTGGGTCAACTACTATGATCCCATCAGGCCACAGTGATTTGTTTCTGCAAGAAAGTCTTTTAATTTGATAAGGGAATGTCTTGTTGATATAGTAATGTCGAAATTGAAACTAACTATCGATAATAGAAAGGACGTATACGACAAGCATAAGATATGAAATACAGTGAGAAGTGTATTTCCAACCCAAAGGTGTTTTTCTAGTACTCCTCGATTTAAGCAGTGCTTTCGATACTGTAAATCACAACATGCTGATCAACAGATTACAGAGTGAAATTGGAACACAGGGTAAAGCTTTGCAATGGTTCAGATCCTACCTGTCTGCAGACGGTGAGCGAACCAGCAGAGTTTGCACTGGTGGTGCTTTTTCTGACCCCGTTGAGCTCAAATTTGGCATACCACAAGGTTCAATCATCGGACCCTCACGGTTTTCTTTGTACATTTTACCTGTTGGTCGTATCATCAAATCACTCAATCTTACCACCTGTATGCAGACGATGTACAGCTGTACACCAGTTTTGATCCCAAAGACCCGGTATCCATTGCTGCTGCTTTAGATAATCTATCTCGTTGTATTGATGCTCTTAAGGCTTGGATGAGAAGGAACATGTTGAAACTTAATGACAGCAAAACTGAGTTTTTTTGTAACCACTACTCCACACCTGAAGCGCTCAATGATACCGGTTGCTTTGAGGGTTGGGGCCATGGGGACAACTTCCATCTGTCCTTCAGATTCTGTACGTAACCTAGGGGTTATATTTGACTGTCAAATGTCTATCTACCAAAAAACGTTTCAAAACGTAAAAAGGGGCTCTTTCCTGTGTGGCTTTTCACCCTTTTTAAAACTTGGTCCCAGTCAGTAAAGTAGTACCGTAATAACATGAAGAATGAGTCCTAATTTCTACATGCAACAATTAGGTTTAAAACTGTTCGAAAGCGGTGCAATATGACGTAGGCTATGTATTATCAAAAACATTTGAAGCTTTATGTTTCATTATATTGCGTGTTCATAAAGAGTAGTAGAGTATTATATACAGGGTGTATCAAAATTAAGTATACAGTTTGAAAAATGCCGCTAGATTAAAAAGTATGAGGTCTGTAGTAAAAATTATCTAGTTGATAACTTAATCAACATCTTGTCCTCCTATAGCTGAAAAATCACTGGCGTGTGACCAATAATAAGGATTTGGTGGCTACTTTTGTGAACCGAGTACAAAAAGCAGTTGCGCGAAGTCAATTAAAATCAAAACAACATACAAATCACAAAAAAGTCTCACCACTTTCTTTACTGTTTACAGTTATTGACAGTTTTAGTCTTAGTCTTCCACATGCCCACAATTCTTCTGTATGCATATTTCGGCTTTTCTCAACATGGCGTTCACACCACGTCTAATGAGAGGTCTGTCCTGCCAGAGAATGTCAAATTGTGCAATTATGCGTCTCTGAAGTTCATCAAGGTCTGCAGGAGGACTTGTAAAAACATTTAATGCAAACTCTGCTTCATCGCCAATGATAAAATCTTCCAGTAAACGTAGAGGACGGGCAAGAAGCCACTGACAGAACACCAGTGCGACGTTGGTGATCTGCTTGTTGAAGTTGATGTCTCCTTATCGTCTGACAGGGGTGAAATCGCAAGTCATAAACGAGCTATTATGTTAAAGGTTGCAGATGGTATTCCAAGTCCATTTCGATGGCAGCTAATTTGACCTCCTGCTGGCCCCGCCTGCAGAGTGTTACGGACTGCTAGAATATTAGCAGCAGATCTTCCAGTTCGGAGGCGACCACAATGTTCTCTGTTCAGATTACTACTCGTTCCAGTTATCTGATACTGGGGCGTGCATTTGGATACTGCTGACGGAATCTCCGAGGCACTTCTGCTAGACTCTGGGTGCGATGGTACACTGCAACAAGGAAGGCCCTTTGATCTGGCGTGTACTGTGGAGTATCCATTTTAATGTTGCTATTCTTCTTGTCAAGTAAAACCTAGCATATGTATTAGGAGATAGTTGCCCAGATTTACCAAAAGTCACGTGTTATGTAACTCACACATTCACAGGATTGGGACCCTATAAACAATAAGGACAAATGATCGGTACACCTGCATGTTTCTCTTGGCTGCACAACAATAACAAGCACCGGGCATTTAAACCCAATTGACTTCGCGCAACTGCTTTTTGTACTGGGCTCATAAAAGTAGCCACCAAATCCTTATTAATGGTCACACGCCATTGATTTTCAGCTGTTGGAGGACAAGATGTTGATTAACTTATCAACTAGAGAATTTTGACCAAAGACCTCATACTTTTTAATCTAGCGGCATTTTTCAAACTGTATACTCAATTTTGATACACCCTGTATACTTAGCAAATTGACTGTCTGTCAACCTGCTACATATAGGCCCTACATCTGTGCATAAGGCACAGAATCGCACAAGACGAAGAATTTAACAAAGTGAGTATTTGCTACTTTTGCTTAAATCAAAATACATTATAACGTCTTTACGGAAAAACTTCAATCAAGCACGAACATTAATTAATTTACTCTACAAAATGAACACTGACAACTAAGAAAACAAACAAGTAGCCTAAAGATGACTTCGTATGGGTCTTTAGAAACTTTCATAAATGGGACCAAGTTTTAAAAAGGGTGAAAAGCCACACAGGAAAGAATTTTTAAACTTGGCCCCTTTTTACGTTATGAAACGTTTTTTGGTAGATATTAATTCTTTTTTTTGAGGTAAAAATATTGCGCGGTAAGTGATTTTTTGTAGCCATGCGAGGCGAACTAGTTGGATAGCCATATTTCGCGGTTAATGGTTCTTTGTATTTCGCGATGAGGATTTTTTGAAGCTTCGAGGGGCGAACTAGTTGGATATCCATATTTCGCGGTTAATGGTTCTTTATAGCCCTGCGGGGCAAACTATTGGATATCCATATTTCGCGATGAGTGGTTTTTTGAAGCTTCGAGGGGCAAACTAGTTGGATATCCATATTTCGCGGTTAGCAGTTCCTTGTAGCCCTGCTGGGCAAACTAGTTGGATATCTATGTTTCGCGGTTTGTGGTTCTTTGTAGCTCTGCGGGGCAAACTAGTTGGATATCCATATTTCGCGGTTAGCAGTTTTTTGTAGCCCTGCGAGGCAAACTAGTTCGATATCCTTATTTCGCGGTTAGTGGTTTTAACGACCCGTAACCACCCCAATCACCCCAAAATTAAAAAATTAATAGCTGAACCCAATAGTTCAGCCAGGGACTGGAAACGACATATTGATGACTATATGTGATGCGATCAAGCAAAATCAGTCGGAACTCGGAAATATTGATTTTGAGATATAGCCAAATAAAGGAAATATTTCCTTTTGTTTCTTCTTGTTTTGGAAACTCTTTAATTGCTCATATCTTTGGAACTGGTTGTTCAATTTCAATAGGGTTTTCTGCAAAATCCAGCTTTGTAAATGTTTTTTACTATCCTGTAAGAAACTGAAAATTTATTTTTGCCGAGTTCCGACTGATTTTGCTTGATCGCATCACATATATGTGACCGTACAGCACGAACGAGCCGTAAATGTCCTCAATTGTATTCTGAGTTACAGTGTAAAATGGGCATGAAGGTCATATTCATAGGTATTTCAATTTGGTGCTACGTGTATCTCATTAAATGAGGTACACGTAGCACCAAATTGAGGTACCTATGAATACGACCTTCATGCCCATTTTACTGTAACTCAGAATTTAATTGAGACATTTACGGCTCATTCGTGCTGTAATCACATATAGAGTGTATTCAATAAACCCAAGCGGAACGAGAGCTGCTAAGTAACCGCTATCCGAACCATAAACACATGCATGATAGCATCCCACGTTGTACACACGTCAGTCGAATTTGGCGGTGTTGGTTTTGTTTAGTTTTTTTGTTTTTTGTTGATTTGTATGGCGCTTTCAACTACTGAGGTCCTTTGTCAAGTTGCACCTGTATATCTCCATTCAGTCACAATACGTAATTATCTGCTTCACTGCATCTTAGTTATTTCTATCTTCTTCATGCCTAGCTCGTTGTATATCTCTTGCTGTATATGCTCGTACGATGAATCCAAATTTATTTCTTTGCCGACGTGGTAAAAACCAAACGGTGTCTCTTCAGAACCACACCAGGCTGAGTCAGCCGAGGAAGGGCTAAAACGTGGTCAAAATACTTCGCATGATCCTCCGCTAGCTTGACTTCCTCGCATCCAAGCCTGTTCCCCAGAGCCCACGTTTGCGTTATCCATCCGACACCACGTGGAGGTTTGGGTTGAGTTGCCCGCGAGCAAATACTATGCCAGCTCTGCGGGCCTTGCCGGACAGGCGGTGTTGGTTTGTTAGCCCTCCAAGTTATAACATCGTTCAATTTGTGTTGAACATTGTATGTGGGCCTCACTGTAATAACATAAAGATCAGTCTGATCAGTGTGATATCATTTCAAGAGGTCACTTCACATGATTAAGCTAAACAGCCTAATTCGGCCCTGATTTGGTAAAATGATCTAACATGAAATAAAAATTGCTGTTTCGAGGAAAAAGAGCTTTAAAGTTTGAATACTTTTTTTTGTTTTTTTGACGAGTTGTCAGGCATAAGCCTTTATTATACATATTACGAAAACCACATATTATACATATTTAAATCATTAAATCACACATTTTCAGAACACAAAGATTATTGCATTACACTATATAAAATATACAAGTATAAGAAATTAAGTTGAACAATTAGATATATTGCGAATTTTGAGTTCATTATCAAACAAAAATAGAAGATTGGGGTGATTACCATATCTATATTTGCTAATACAAAGCTTGGCAATTACAATTACATAGTTGACAAACAAGTTGTCTTTGCTGTGTGAACCATGTTCACCAAAAATGACATTTTTAACATTGAGAGAGATGTTATGTTGGATATTCAAAGATATCACTGTTTTGACTTTATCCCAAATGGGATTGATTTTTTTGCAATAGTAAAAGAAATGATCAACATGATCAATAACATTACAGGTTTCACACATATTATTAGAATTTTCTTTGCCCATTTTATACAACATTGTTTTTGTGGGGTATATGTTGTGAAGAATCTTCCAATTAAGAGAAATCAGACGAGCTTCTTTAGTGCATTGGGGGACATTATTCCAAATAGAATTCCAATTAAAATGATACCTGGGGAATTTGTTCGCCCAGAATTTGTAACACGTTGGGGTTGTATACATCGACCTGATTTTAATTTCTTTAAAATCTTTAGCGGTGCATTTTTGAATAGGAATTTTATTAAACAAAATGTCAGAGCGTTCTTCACAAGGCTTACGATGAGTTTTCCAATATTTAGGAAGAGCATTATGAACAACAAAGTAATCAATGAAGACCCTTGGATTTTGAGGGATACGACGCTGAATATCTTGAACAGAAAACATAGACCCTTGATTGTCAAAGAGATCGTTAACTCTTATGAAGCCTGCTCTGATCCAGTCATGCATAAAAAGTGATTTACTGTTAAGTTGAATAGCATTGTTGTTCCATATTATTTCAGTACCAGGCATATTAATATCCTGTTTGTAAACAACCGGTTTTGTGTTAAACCAATATTTGATTACAGATGAGTAAAACTTGGGTAACTTATCAATGATGTTGACACAATCAATGCCCATGGTTTTAATAGAGCAGTTACATTTAAAAAGGTCTGTATTAAGACCAATCTTAGACACATGATATAAAGCAATATTTTTCCGCACAGCAACCTCATCGTTGACGAGTTTCTTTATCCAAGACAACGTCAATGATTCAAAAAAAGATGTTACATGAAACATTTTTATTCCTCCCATATCAAAGTCAGAAATGATTGTTCTGCGTTTTACCGCTTCAGCTCTATTCCAAACAAATTTTATAAACATGTTGTTGATTTTTGTCACCACTTTGTCTGGAATAATAATCGTGGAAGCAATATATGTGAGCTGTGAGGCTAAAAGAGACTTGACAATTAAGTTTCTACCAATCATTGATACTCCTCTCATTTGCCATGCAGGGTTGGGGTTGGGGTTAGGGTTAGGGGTTAGGGTTCGGGTTCGGGTTAGGGTTAGGGTTAGGGTTAGGGTTCGGGTTAGGGTTAGGGTTAGGGTTAGGGTTGGGGTTAGGGTTAGGGTTAGGGTTAGAGTTCGGGTTTTGTGACCATTGTAAAAATGTCTGCAAATCTCCCAGCTGATAGTCCTTGGTGACTAGGAAAAAAGTGTCATTTTTTTTTCTTAAGTAGTTGGTGTTTCAAAATGGCGGCGGGTCAAAGTTTCGATTTCCTATGGGATTTACGAAAATTTCAAAATGATATTTTTGTTTTCAAAGTTAGTTTATATGATAGCCCTGTTAGTGTAGAGAAAAAGTGTCATTTTATTTTTCTTAAGTATATTTAGTTTCAAAATGGCGGCGGGTCAAAGTTTCGATTTTCGATTTCCTATGGGATTTACAAAAATTTCAAAATGATATTTTTGTTTTCAAAGTTAGTTTATATGATAGCCCTGTTAGTGTAGAGAAAAAGTGTCATTTGTTCGGGTTCGGGTTAGGGTTAGGGTTAGGGTTAGGGTTAGGGTTAGGGTTAGGGTTAGGGTTAGGGTTCGGGTTTTGTGACCATTGTAAAAATGTCTGCAAATCTCCCAGCTGATAGTCCTTGGTGACTAGGAAAAAGTGTCATTTTATTTTTCTTAAGTAGTTGGTGTTTCAAAATGGCGGCGGGTCAAAGTTTCGATTTCCTATGGGATTTACGAAAATTTCAAAATGATATTTTTGTTTTCAAAGTTAGTTTATATGATAGCCCTGTTAGTGTAGAGAAAAAAGTGTCATTTTATTTTTCTTAAGTATATTTAGTTTCAAAATGGCGGCGGGTCAAAGTTTCGATTTTCGATTTCCTATGGGATTTACAAAAATTTCAAAATGATATTTTTGTTTTCAAAGTTAGTTTATATGATAGCCCTGTTAGTGTAGAGAAAAAGTGTCATTTTATTTTTCTTAAGTATATTTAGTTTCAAAATGGCGGCGGGTCAAAGTTTCGATTTTCGATTTCCTATGGGATTTACAAACATTTCAAAATGATGTTTTTGTTTTCAAAGTTAGTTTATTTGATAGCCCTGATAGAGTAGAAAAAAAGTGTCATGTTATTTTTGTTAAGTATTTTTAGTTTCAAAATGGCGGCGGGTTAGGGTTAGGGTTAGGGTTAGGGTTAGGGTTAGGGTTAGGGTTAGGGTTAGGGTTAGGGTTTTGTGGGTTAGGGTTAGGGTTAGGGTTAGGGTTAGGGTTAGGGTTAGGGTTAGGGTTAGGGTTAGAGTTCGGGTTTTGTGACCATTGTAAAAATGTCTGCAAATCTCCCAGCTGATAGTCCTTGGTGACTAGGAAAAAAGTGTCATTTTTTTTTCCTTAAGTAGTTGGTGTTTCAAAATGGCGGCGGGTCAAAGTTTCGATT
Source organism: Amphiura filiformis (assembly GCF_039555335.1). NCBI lineage: Eukaryota > Metazoa > Echinodermata > Ophiuroidea > Amphilepidida > Amphiuridae > Amphiura > Amphiura filiformis. Next base: position 2,420,176 of record NC_092628.1, read on the forward strand.
TCCTATGGGATTTACGAAAATTTCAAAATGATATTTTTGTTTTCAAAGTTAGTTTATATGATAGCCCTGTTAGTGTAGAGAAAAAGTGTCATTTTATTTTTCTTAAGTATATTTAGTTTCAAAATGGCGGCGGGTCAAAGTTTCGATTTTCGATTTCCTATGGGATTTACAAAAATTTCAAAATGATATTTTTGTTTTCAAAGTTAGTTTATATGATAGCCCTGTTAGTGTAGAGAAAAGTGTCATTTTATTTTTCTTAAGTATATTTAGTTTCAAAATGGCGGCGGGTCAAAGTTTCGATTTTCGATTTCCTATGGGATTTACAAACATTTCAAAATGATGTTTTTGTTTTCAAAGTTAGTTTATTTGATAGCCCTGATAGAGTAGAAAAAAAGTGTCATGTTATTTTTGTTAAGTATTTTTAGTTTCAAAATGGCGGCGGGTTAGGGTTAGGGTTAGGGTTAGGGTTAGGGGGTTAGGGTTAGGGTTAGGGTTAGGGTTAGGGTTTTGTGGGTTAGGGTTAGGGTTAGGGTTAGGGTTAGGGTTAGGGTTAGGGTTAGGTTAGGGTTAGGGTTAGGGTTAGGGTTAGGGTTAGGGGTTAGGGTTAGGGTTAGGGTTAGTGGGTTGGGGTTAGGGTTAGGGTTAGGGTTAGGGTTAGGTTAGGTTAGGGTTAGAGTTAATCCGAAATGCCCGAACTTTCCTGGGACTGCTAAGGTCTGGCTCTAGGTTGTCTTGGTAGACCTAGGTAGGGTTATCATGGATCCGCGTAGGCTTAGCTTAGCTGCTCTTTTTGGCCGAGTTACCAGGGTGCAAAGTTTGTACATAAGTCTATGGAAACAAATTTAAAACGCCATTTTGAAAGTGAAGATGACCCATTAGATTTTTTTGCCTGTGAGGTTATTTGTAGAACTAATTACGATCTACGTTTTGCAAAAACAATCAGGTCAATAGCACATTCCGTTAAGGAGATATGGATTATACAGCCCTGGGTGAGTATGTAAATTAAATGGAACAGCCGCCTATATCTAACAAACCAAAAACCTGCCGAACATAAATTGGACGACACATGTAGAGCTCGTCGAGATCTACTTGGATCTCAATTTTAACCAAATCGGATGACGGAACCACCCCAAATAGGCCATATAAAGTCCAAAACCTTGGCTGTTCCATTTAATTTCAAGTGCGCGCTATTAGCCAAGTAGCGACTACCAATTTATTAATAACTGTATAGGTTCTCGTTGAGCCAAAAATTTTAAAATTGTCACATTGACTTGTTTCTTGTCTCATATTATAGGTAGATCAAAAGTGACACTGGATTTTGTAAAACAGTCTCTTACACTGCTTGGCGACGCTGTCGCGCTCGGAGCGATCATGCGTAGCACATTAAAATGGCCTATACTTGATTTTTGTTAAAATTGTCGTACGGAGTTGGGTAATGTGTCATATGAAAGCTTGTGTTGAGTAGAATAAAAGATTCCAAGGGATCAAAATTGTAAACTGTCAAATACACTGTCAAAATGGCGGCTCAAAATTTGGACATACTTTTAGGCCTACATAGAGCTACAAATTTCAACATTGTCGTATTGAACTGGAAATTGGGTCATATAAAGGGTCATGTATTGTAGACGAAAGTTATCAACGGAATCAAAATTGTGAAACGCTAACTACACTCTGAAAATGAAGGGTAAACTTTTTACACACTTGAAAGTTCCGTGAAAAATTGAAGTTGTTTAGACTTTTTTGCTTGCCTGTAGTTTTATGTAAAATATCTGCTCAGAATAAGAATCTATACACTCTAGTAATGTGTGTCGTAAAAATAAATTTCCATATTTTTTAAAATTCTAGGGATTTTGAAGCGTACAACCTAACGTAAATTGGCAAAAAACATGATTTTTTTTTTGTTCAATTAAAGAAATTTGAACTTTAGCCCCTAATTTTAGGAAGACGAAACTAGATATTGTTTTCTTCTGCTCATGCATTATAATCGGCAATATGTTGTCTCTAATATATGCAAATGATGTAGAAATCTAATGTACAATAAGTATTTGGCGTACATTTTAGCCGTTATATTTTTTTTAAAGTTTATGAAAATTTGCCGAAAAATGGCATAAACATGATTTTTGTCAAAATTGTCATACGGAGTTGGGAAATGTGTCATATGAAAGCTTGTGTTGAGTAGAATAAAAGATTCAACGGGATCAAAATTGTAAACCGTCAAATACACTGTTAAAATGGCGGCTCAAAATTTGGACATACTTTTAGGCCTACATAGCGCTACAAATTTCAACATTGTCGTATTGCACTGGAAATTGGGACATATGAAGGGTCACGTACTGTAAACGAAAGTTATCAACGGAATCAAAATTGTGAAACGCTAACTACACTCTGAAAATCACGGGTAAACTTTTTACACACTTGAAAGTTCCGTGAAAAATTGAAGTTGTTTAGACTTTTTTTGCTTGCGTGTATTTTTATGTAAAATATCTGCTCAGAATAAGAATCTATACACTCTAGTAATGTGTGTCGTAAAAATAAATTTCCATATTTTTAAAATTCTAGGGATTTTGAAGCGTACAACCTAACGTAAATTGGCAAAAACATGATTTTTTTTTGTTCAATTAAAGAAATTTGAACTTTAGCCCCTAATTTTAGGAAGACGAAACTAGATATTGTTTTCTTCTGCTCATGCTTTATAATCGGCAATATGTTGTCTCTAATATATGCAAATGATGTAGAAATCTAATGTACAATAAGCATTTGGCGTATATTTTAGCCGTTATATTTTTTTTTGAAGTTTATGAAAATTTGCCGAAAAATGGCATAAACATGATTTTTGTCAAAATTGTCATACGGAGTTGGGAAATGTGTCATATGAAATCTTGTGTTGAGTAGAATAAAAGATTCCACAGGATACAAATTGTAAACCGTCAAATACACTGTCATATTGGCGGCTCAAAATTTGGACATACTTTTAGGCCTACATAGAGCTACAAATTTCAACATTGTCGTATTTAACTGGAAATTGGGTCATATGAAGGGTCATGTATTGTAGACGAAAGTTATCGACGGAAACAAAATTGTGAAACGCTAACTACACTCTGAAAATGACGGGTAAATTTTTTACACACTTGAAAGTTCCGTGAAAAATTGAAGTTGTTTAGACTTTTTTGCTTGCGTGTATTTTTTTGTAAAATATCTGCTCAGAACAAGAATCTATACCCTCTAGTAATGTGTGTCGTAAAAAGAAATTTCCATATTCTTTAAAATTCTAGGGCTTTTGAGGCGTACAACCTAACGTAAATTGGCAAAAACATGATTTTTTTTTGTTCAATTAAAGAAATTTGAAATTTGGCCCCTAATTTTAGGAAGACGAAACTAGATATTGTTTTCTTCTGCTCATGCATTATAATTGGCAATATGTTGTCTTTAATATATGCAAATGATGTAGAAATCTAATGTACAATAAGCATTTGGCGTACATTTTATCCGTTATATTTTTTTTAAAGCTTAGCAAAATTTACCAAAAAAATGGCATAAACATGATTTTTGTCAAAATTGTCATACGGAGTTGGGAAATGTGTCATATGAAAGCTTGTGTTGAGTAGAATAAAAGATTTCACGGGATCAAAATTGTAAACCGTCAAATACACTGTTAAAATGGCGGCTCAAAATTTGGACATACTTTTAGGCCTACATAGCGCTACAAATTTCAACATTGTCGTATTGCACTGGAAATTGGGACATATGAAGGGTCACGTACTGTAAACGAAAGTTATCAACGGAATCAAAATTGTGAAACGCTAACTACACTCTGAAAATGACGGGTAAACTTTTTACACACTTGAAAGTTCCGTGAAAAATTGAAGTTGTTTAGACTTTTTTGCTTGCGTGTATTTTTATGTAAGATATCTGCTCAGAATAAGAATCTATACACTCTAGTAATGTGTGTCGTAAAAAGAAATTTCCATATTTTTTTAAAATTCTAGGGATTTTGAGGCGTACAACCTAACGTAAATTGGCAAAGACATGATTTTTTTTGTTCAATTAAAGAAATTTGAACTTTGGCCTCTAATTTTAGGAAGACGAAACTAGATATTGTTTTCTTCTGCTCATGCATTATAATTGGCAATATGTTGTCTCTAATATATGCAAATGATGTAGAAATCTAATGTACAATAAGCATTTGGCGTACATTTTAGCCGTTATATTTTTTTTAAAGTTTATGAAAATTTGCGAAAATGGCTTAAACATGATTTTTGTCAAAATTGTCATACGGAGTTGGGAAATGTGTCATATGAAAGCTTGTGTTGAGTAGAATAAAAGATTCAACGGGATCAAAATTGTAAACCGTCAAATACACTGTTAAAATGGCGGCTCAAAATTTGGACATACTTTTAGGCCTACATAGCGTTACAAATTTCAACATTGTCGTATTGAACTGGAAATTGGGACATATGAAGGGTCATGTACTGTAGACGAAAGTTATCAACGGAATCAAAATTGTGAAACGCTAACTACACTCTGAAAATGACGGGTAAACTTTTTACACACTTGAAAGTTCCGTGAAAAATTGAAGTTGTTTAGACTTTTTTGCTTGCGTGTATTTGTATGTAAAATATCTGCTCAGAATAAGAATCTATACACTCTAGTAATGTGTGTCGTAAAAAGAAATTTCCATATTTTTTTTAAATTCTAGGGATTTTGAGGCGTACAACCTAACGTAAATTGGCAAAAAACATGATTTTTTTTTTCAATTAAAGAAATTTGAACTTTGGCCCCTAATTTTAGGAAGACGAAACTAGATATTGTTTTCTTCTTCTCATGCATTATAATTGGCAATATGTTGTCTCTAATATATGCAAATGATGTAGAAATCTAAAGTACAATAAGCATTTGGCGTACATTTTAGCCGTTATATTTTTTTTCAAAGCTTAGCAAAATTTGCCAAAAAATGGCATAAACATGATTTTTGTCAAAATTGTCATACGGAGTTGGGAAATGTGTCACATGAAAGCTTGTGTTGAGTAGAATAAAATATTAGGGTTAGGGTTAGGGTTAGGGTTAGGGTTAGTGGGTTAGGGTTAGGGTTAGGGTTAGAGGGTTAGGGTTAGGGTTAGGTTAGGGTTAGGGTTAGGGTTAGGGTTAGGGTTAAGGTTAAGGTTAAGGTTAGGGTTAGGGTTAGAGTTAATCCGAAATGCCCGAACTTTCCTGGGACTAGGGTTAGGGTTAGGGTTAGGGTTAGGGTTAGGGTTAGGGTTAGAGTTAATCCGAAATGCCCGAACTTTCCTGGGACTGCTAAGGTCTGGCTCTAGGTTGTCTTGGTAGACCTAGGTAGGGTTATCATGGATCCGCGTAGGCTTAGCTTAGCTGCTCTTTTTGGCTGAGTTACCAGGGTGCAAAGTTTGTACATAAGTCTATGGAAACAAATTTAAAACGCCATTTTGAAAGTGAAGATGACCCATTAGATTTTTTTTTGTGAGATTATTTGTAGAACTAAATACGATCTACGTTTTGCAAAAAAATCAGGTCAATAGCACATTCCGATAAGAAGATATGGCTTCTACAGCCCTGGCTGAGTATGTAAATTAAATGGAACAGCCGCCTATATCTAACAAACTAAAAACTTGCCGAACATAAATTGGACGACACATATAGAGCTCGTCGAGGTCTACTTGGATCTCAATTTTTAACCAAATCGGATGACGGGAACCACCCCAAATAGTCCATATAGGCCAAGGGTTAGGGGGTTAGGGTTAGGGTTAGGGTTAGGGTTAGGGTTAGGGGGTTAGAGTTAATCCGAAATGCCCGAACTTTCCTGGGACTGCTAAGGTCTGGCTCTAGGTTGTCTTGGTAGACCTAGGTAGGGTTATCATGGATCCGCGTAGGCTTAGCTTAGCTGCTCTTTTTGGCCGAGTTACCAGGGTGCAAAGTTTGTACATAAGTCTATGGAAACAAATTTAAAACGCCATTTTGAAAGTGAAGATGACCCATTAGATTTTTTTTGCCTGTGAGGTTATTTGTAGAACTAAATACGATCTACGTTTTGCAAAAAAAATCAGGTCAATAGCACATTCCGTTAAGGAGATATGGCTTCTACAGCCCTGGGTGAGTATGTAAATTAAATGGAACAGCCGCCTATATCTAACAAACTAAAAACCTGCGGAACATAAATTGGACGACACATGTAGAGCTCGTCGAGATCTACTTGGATCTCAATTTTAACCAAATCGGATGACGGGAACCACCCCAAATAGGCCATATATAGGGGGTTAGGGTTAGGGTTAGGGTTAGGGTTAGGGTTAGAGTTAGGGTTAGAGTTACGGCATATTGCCGTAAATATGGTTGGGAGCTAGGAGTTGTGCTTCGAGTATATGATAGGTCTGATGAAGGACAGTATGGATCCCCGTTGGGTTTTTGATACTCCAATTAAAAATACCTAACCCTAGGGGTCAAAGTTTGTACATAAGTCTATGGGAAAAAATTGAATTGCATTTTTGAGGGTGTATTTGGGCTTTTACAAATTTGAACCTATGAAGAAAGCTAAAGAGGTTGTTGACATCTACGTTTTGCAAAAAAAATCAGGTCAATAGCACATTCCGATAAGGAGATATGGCTTCTACAGCCCTGGCTGAGTATGTAAATTAAATGGAACAGCCGCCTATATCTAACAAACTAAAAACTTGCCGAACATAAATTGGACGACACATATAGAGCTCGTCGAGGTCTACTTGGATCTCAATTTTAACCAAATCGGATGACGGGAAGCACCCCAAATAGTCCATATAATCCAAGATGGCGGCTAAAAAAGTTTGTCCAAAATTAATGAAAATCGTATTTTTGGACTAATTTTTATGCTATATGGGAAAAATATTAAAAATTCAAAAAATCACGGCTTCAAAAATCCAAGATGGCGGCTAAAAAAGGTTTGTCCAAAATTAATGAAAATTGTATTTTTGGAAAGCTAATTTTGTATGGGGAAATATTTAAAATTTAAAAACTCAAAATTCAAAAATCCAGGATGGCGGCTAAACAAATTTGTCCAAAATTTGACCCTTGATTAACCTTTGACCTTTTATGTGACCGTTGACTTTGTAGTTAACCACATCAAATATGATTTCACACAGGATATATCACTCATAGAAAGAGAGAACATATAATACGACTTACCTGGAGCTATCCAATGGCTCAAATGACATGTGTAAAACTCAAATGACCAAAGTATCACATTTAAGAAATTTACGGTGGCTTTGAAACAAGTCTTTAATATTCGTTTTAAGTTATTATAAGTTCCTTGAAGTTCATATTTGAGATGAAGGATTGGTATGAGGAACTCTTTTCACCACCGAGGTCAAAGGTCAATCAGAGGTCAAATGTACATTTTTTCTCATAAAATCACTAAACAAGGTCAAAGGTCAACGAATTGTATATCATAGTAAAGTATGTTAAATAAGCTTTAATATGAGACACTAACCATTTCTATAGTGCATTTCGTTCTTGAGATATTTTTTTTTCTTAAATCCAAGATGGCGGCAAAAAAAATTGTCCAAAATTAACGAAATGGTATTTTTTAAAGCTAATTTTTTACGCTATAAGGGGAAAATATTTAGAAATTCAAAACTCACGTCTTCACAAATCCAAGATGGCGGCCAAAAAAGTTTGTCTCAAATTAATTCAAATGTTAATTTTGGACAGCTAATTTTTATGCTATATGAGAAAAATATTTAAAAATCAAAAACTCACATCTTCAAAAATCCAGGATGGCGGCTAAAAAAGTTTGTCCAAAATTTGACCCTTGAATAACCTTTGACCTTTTGTGTGACCTTTGATTTTGCTTTTAACACATCAAATATGATTTCACACAGGATATATCACTCATAGAAAGAGAGAACACATAATACGCCTTACCTGGAGCTATCCAATGGCTAGGGTTAGAGTTAATCCGAAATGCCCGAACTTTCCTGGGACTGCTAAGGTCTGGCTCTAGGTTGTCTTGGTAGACCTAGGTAGGGTTATCATGGATCCGCGTAGGCTTAGCTTAGCTGCTCTTTTTGGCTGAGTTACCAGGGTGCAAAGTTTGTACATAAGTCTATGGAAACAAATTTAAAACGCCATTTTGAAAGTGAAGATGACCCATTAGATTTTTTTGCCTGTGAGATTATTTGTAGAACTAAATACGATCTACGTTTTGCAAAAAAAATCAGGTCAATAGCACATTCCGATAAGAAGATATGGCTTCTACAGCCCTGGCTGAGTATGTAAATTAAATGGAACAGCCGCCTATATCTAACAAACTAAAAACTTGCCGAACATAAATTGGACGACACATATAGAGCTCGTCGAAGTCTACTTGGATCTCAATTTTTAACCAAATCGGATGACGGGAACCACCCCAAATAGTCCATATAGGCCAAGGGGGTTAGGGTTAGGGTTAGGGTTAGGGTTAGGGTTAGAGTTAATCCGAAATGCCCGAACTTTCCTGGGACTGCTAAGGTCTGGCTCTAGGTTGTCTTGGTAGACCTAGGTAGGGTTATCATGGATCCGCGTAGGCTTAGCTTAGCTGCTCTTTTTGGCCGAGTTACCAGGGTGCAAAGTTTGTACATAAGTCTATGGAAACAAATTTAAAACGCCATTTTGAAAGTGAAGATGACCCATTAGATTTTTTTTTTTTTGCCTGTGAGGTTATTTGTAGAACTAAATACGATCTACGTTTTGCAAAAAAAATCAGGTCAATAGCACATTCCGTTAAGGAGATATGGCTTCTACAGCCCTGGCTGAGTATGTAAATTAAATGGAACAGCCGCCTATATCTAACAAACTAAAAACTTGCCGAACATAAATTGGACGACACATATAGAGCTCGTCGAGGTCTACTTGGATCTCAATTTTAACCAAATCGGATGACGGGAACCACCCCAAATAGTCCATATAGGCCAAGGGGGTTAGGGGTTAGGGTTAGGGTTAGGGGTTAGGTTAGGGTTAGAGTTAATCCGAAATGCCCGAACTTTCCTGGGACTGCTAAGGTCTGGCTCTAGGTTGTCTTGGTAGACCTAGGTAGGGTTATCATGGATCCGCGTAGGCTTAGCTTAGCTGCTCTTTTTGGCCGAGTTACCAGGGTGCAAAGTTTGTACATAAGTCTATGGAAACAAATTTAAAACGCCATTTTGAAAGTGAAGATGACCCATTAGATTTTTTTGCCTGTGAGGTTATTTGTAGAACTAAATACGATCTACGTTTTGCAAAAAAAATCAGGTCAATAGCACATTCCGTTAAGGAGATATGGCTTCTACAGCCCTGGGTGAGTATGTAAATTAAATGGAACAGCCGCCTATATCTAACAAACTAAAACCTGCGGAACATAAATTGGACGACACATGTAGAGCTCGTCGAGATCTACTTGGATCTCAATTTTAACCAAATCGGATGACGGGAACCACCCCAAATAGGCCATATATAGGGTTAGGGTTAGGGTTAGGGTTAGGGTTAGGGTTAGGGTTAGAGTTACGGCATATTGCCGTAAATATGGTTGGGAGCTAGGAGTTGTGCTTCGAGTATATGATAGGTCTGATGAAGGACAGTATGGATCCCCGTTGGGTTTTTGATACTCCAATTAAAAATACCTAACCCTAGGGGTCAAAGTTTGTACATAAGTCTATGGGAAAAAATTGAATTGCATTTTTGAGGGTGTATTTGGGCTTTTACAAATTTGAACCTATGAAGAAAGCTAAAGAGGTTGTTGACATCTACGTTTTGCAAAAAAAATCAGGTCAATAGCACATTCCGATAAGGAGATATGGCTTCTACAGCCCTGGCTGAGTATGTAAATTAAATGGAACAGCCGCCTATATCTAACAAACTAAAAACTTGCCGAACATAAATTGGACGACACATATAGAGCTCGTCGAGGTCTACTTGGATCTCAATTTTTAACCAAATCGGATGACGGGAAGCACCCCAAATAGTCCATATAATCCAAGATGGCGGCTAAAAAAGTTTGTCCAAAATTAATGAAAATCGTATTTTTGGAAAGCTAATTTTTTATGCTATATGGGAAAAATATTAAAAATTAAAAAAATCACGGCTTTAAAAAACCAAGAAGGCGGATAAAAAAACATTAGTCCAAAATTAATGAAAATTGTATTTTGGAAAGCTAATTTTGTATGGGGAAATATTTAAAAATTTAAAACTCAAAAATTCAAAAATCCAGGATGGCGGCTAAACAAATTTGTCCAAAATTTGACCCTTGATTAACCTTTGACCTTTTATGTGACCGTTGACTTTGTAGTTAACCACATCAAATATGATTTCACACAGGATATATCACTCATAGAAAGAGAGAACATATAATACGACTTACCTGGAGCTCCAATGGCTCAAATGACATGTGTAAAACTCAAATGACCAAAGTATCACATTTAAGAAATTTACGGTGGCTTTGAAACAAGTCTTTAATATTCGTTTTAAGTTATTATAAGTTCCTTGAAGTTCATATTTGAGATGAAGGATTGGTATGAGGAACTCTTTTCACCACCGAGGTCAAAGGTCAATCAGAGGTCAAATGTACATTTTTTCTCATAAAATCACTAAACAAGGTCAAAGGTCAACGAATTGTATATCATAGTAAAGTATGTTAAATAAGCTTTAATATGAGACACTAACCATTTCTATAGTGCATTTCGTTCTTGAGATATTTTTTTTTCTTAAATCCAAGATGGCGGCCCAAAAATTGTCCAAAATTAACGAAATGGTATTTTTAAAGCTAATTTTTTACGCTATAAGGGAAAATATTTAGAAATTCAAAACTCACGTCTTCACAAATCCAAGATGGCGGCCAAAAAAGTTTGTCTCAAATTAATTCAAATGTTAATTTTGGACAGCTAATTTTTATGCTATATGAGAAAAATATTTAAAAATCAAAAACTCACATCTTCAAAAATCCAGGATGGCGGCTAAAAAGTTTGTCCAAAATTTGACCCTTGAATAACCTTTGACCTTTTGTGTGACCTTTGATTTTGCTTTTAACCACATCAAATATGATTTCACACAGGATATATCACTCATAGAAAAGAGAACACATAATACGCCTTACCTGGAGCTATCCAATGGCTAGGGTTAGAGTTAATCCGAAATGCCCGAACTTTCCTGGGACTGCTAAGGTCTGGCTCTAGGTTGTCTTGGTAGACCTAGGTAGGGTTATCATGGATCCGCGTAGGCTTAGCTTAGCTGCTCTTTTTGGCTGAGTTACCAGGGTGCAAAGTTTGTACATAAGTCTATGGAAACAAATTTAAAACGCCATTTTGAAAGTGAAGATGACCCATTAGATTTTTTTGCCTGTGAGATTATTTGTAGAACTAAATAACGACGTCTACGTTTTGCAAAAAAATCAGGTCAATAGCACATTCCGATAAGAAGATATGGCTTCTACAGCCCTGGCTGAGTATGTAAATTAAATGGAACAGCCGCCTATATCTAACAAACTAAAAACTTGCCGAACATAAATTGGACGACACATATAGAGCTCGTCGAGGTCTACTTGGATCTCAATTTTTAACCAAATCGGATGACGGGAACCACCCCAAATAGTCCAGGGTTAGGGTTAGGGTTAGGGTTAGGGTTAGGGTTAGGGTTAGGGTTAGGGTTAGAGTTAATCCGAAATGCCCGAACTTTCCTGGGACTGCTAAGGTCTGGCTCTAGGTTGTCTTGGTAGACCTAGGTAGGGTTATCATGGATCCGCGTAGGCTTAGCTTAGCTGCTCTTTTTTGGCCGAGTTACCAGGGTGCAAAGTTTGTACATAAGTCTATGGAAACAAATTTAAAACGCCATTTTGAAAGTGAAGATGACCCATTAGATTTTTTTTTGCCTGTGAGATTATTTTTGTACAGGAACTAAATACGATCTACGTTTTGCAAAAAAAATCAGGTCAATAGCACATTCCGATAAGGAGATATGGCTTCTACAGCCCTGGCTGAGTATGTAAATTAAATGGAACAGCCGCCTATATCTAACAAACTAAAAACTTGCCGAACATAAATTGGACGACACATATAGAGCTCGTCGAGGTCTACTTGGATCTCAATTTTTAACCAAATCGGATGACGGGAACCACCCCAAATAGTCCATATAGGCCAAGGGTTAGGGTTAGGGTTAGGGTTAGGGTTAGAGTTAATCCGAAATGCCCGAACTTTCCTGGGACTGCTAAGGTCTGGCTCTAGGTTGTCTTGGTAGACCTAGGTAGGGTTATCATGGATCCGCGTAGGCTTAGCTTAGCTGCTCTTTTTGGCCGAGTTACCAGGGTGCAAAGTTTGTACATAAGTCTATGGAAAGGGGGTTGGGTTAGGGTTAGGGTTAGGGTTAGGGTTAGGGTTAGGGTTAGGGTTAGAGTTAATCCGAAATGCCCGAACTTTCCTGGGACTGCTAAGGTCTGGCTCTAGGTTGTCTTGGTAGACCTAGGTAGGGTTATCATGGATCCGCGTAGGCTTAGCTTAGCTGCTCTTTTTGGCCGAGTTACCAGGGTGCAAAGTTTGTACATAAGTCTATGGAAACAAATTTAAAACGCCATTTTGAAAGTGAAGATGACCCATTAGATTTTTTTTTGCCTGTGAGGTTATTTGTAGAACTAATTACGATCTACGTTTTGCAAAAAAAATCAGGTCAATAGCACATTCCGTTAAGGAGATATGGATTATACAGCCCTGGGTGAGTATGTAAATTAAATGGAACAGCCGCCTATATCTAACAAACCAAAAACCTGCCGAACATAAATTGGACGACACATGTAGAGCTCGTCGAGATCTACTTGGATCTCAATTTTTAACCAAATCGGATGACGGGAACCACCCCCAAATAGGCCATATAAAGTCCAAAAACCTTGGCTGTTCCATTTAATTTCAAGTGCGCGCTATTAGCCAAGTAGCGACTACCAATTTATTAATAACTGTATAGGTTTTCGTTGAGCCAAAATTTTAAAATTGTCACATTGACTTGTTTCTTGTCTCATATTATAGGTAGATCAAAAGTGACACTGGATTTTGTAAAACAGTCTCTTACACTGCTGGCGACGCTGTCGCGCTCGGAGCGATCATGCGTAGCACATTAAAATGGCCTATACTTGATTTTTGTTAAAATTGTCGTACGGAGTTGGGTAATGTGTCATATGAAAGCTTGTGTTGAGTAGAATAAAAGATTCCAAGGGATCAAAATTGTAAACTGTCAAATACACTGTCAAAATGGCGGCTCAAAATTTGGACATACTTTTAGGCCTACATAGAGCTACAAATTTCAACATTGTCGTATTGAACTGGAAATTGGGTCATATAAAGGGTCATGTATTGTAGACGAAAGTTATCAACGGAATCAAAATTGTGAAACGCTAACTACACTCTGAAAATGAAGGGTAAACTTTTTACACACTTGAAAGTTCCGTGAAAAATTGAAGTTGTTTAGACTTTTTTGCTTGCCTGTAGTTTTATGTAAAATATCTGCTCAGAATAAGAATCTATACACTCTAGTAATGTGTGTCGTAAAAATAAATTTCCATATTTTTTAAAATTCTAGGGATTTTGAAGCGTACAACCTAACGTAAATTGGCAAAAAACATGATTTTTTTTGTTCAATTAAAGAAATTTGAACTTTAGCCCTAATTTTAGGAAGACGAAACTAGATATTGTTTTCTTCTGCTCATGCATTATAATCGGCAATATGTTGTCTCTAATATATGCAAATGATGTAGAAATCTAATGTACAATAAGTATTTGGCGTACATTTTAGCCGTTATATTTTTTTTAAAGTTTATGAAAATTTGCCGAAAAATGGCATAAACATGATTTTTGTCAAAATTGTCATACGGAGTTGGGAAATGTGTCATATGAAAGCTTGTGTTGAGTAGAATAAAAGATTCAACGGGATCAAAATTGTAAACCGTCAAATACACTGTTAAAATGGCGGCTCAAAATTTGGACATACTTTTAGGCCTACATAGCGCTACAAATTTCAACATTGTCGTATTGCACTGGAAATTGGGACATATGAAGGGTCACGTACTGTAAACGAAAGTTATCAACGGAATCAAAATTGTGAAACGCTAACTACACTCTGAAAATCACGGGTAAACTTTTTACACACTTGAAAGTTCCGTGAAAAATTGAAGTTGTTTAGACTTTTTTTGCTTGCGTGTATTTTTATGTAAAATATCTGCTCAGAATAAGAATCTATACACTCTAGTAATGTGTGTCGTAAAAATAAATTTCCATATTTTTTAAAATTCTAGGGATTTTGAAGCGTACAACCTAACGTAAATTGGCAAAAAACATGATTTTTTTGTTCAATTAAAGAAATTTGAACTTTAGCCCTAATTTTAGGAAGACGAAACTAGATATTGTTTTCTTCTGCTCATGCTTTATAATCGGCAATATGTTGTCTCTAATATATGCAAATGATGTAGAAATCTAATGTACAATAAGCATTTGGCGTATATTTTAGCCGTTATATTTTTTTTGAAGTTTATGAAAATTTGCCGAAAAATGGCATAAACATGATTTTTGTCAAAATTGTCATACGAAGTTGGGAAATGTGTCATATGAAATCTTGTGTTGAGTAGAATAAAAGATTCCACAGGATACAAATTGTAAACCGTCAAATACACTGTCATATTGGCGGCTCAAAATTTGGACATACTTTTAGGCCTACATAGAGCTACAAATTTCAACATTGTCGTATTTAACTGGAAATTGGGTCATATGAAGGGTCATGTATTGTAGACGAAAGTTATCGACGGAAACAAAATTGTGAAACGCTAACTACACTCTGAAAATGACGGGTAAATTTTTTACACACTTGAAAGTTCCGTGAAAAATTGAAGTTGTTTAGACTTTTTTTGCTTGCGTGTATTTTTTTTGTAAAATATCTGCTCAGAACAAGAATCTATACCCTCTAGTAATGTGTGTCGTAAAAAGAAATTTCCATATTCTTTAAAATTCTAGGGCTTTTGAGGCGTACAACCTAACGTAAATTGGCAAAAAACATGATTTTTTTGTTCAATTAAAGAAATTTGAAATTTGGCCCCCTAATTTTAGGAAGACGAAACTAGATATTGTTTTCTTCTGCTCATGCATTATAATTGGCAATATGTTGTCTTTAATATAATGCAAATGATGTAGAAATCTAATGTACAATAAGCATTTGGCGTACATTTTATCCGTTATATTTTTTTTAAAGCTTAGCAAAATTTACCAAAAAAATGGCATAAACATGATTTTTGTCAAAATTGTCATACGGAGTTAGGGTTAGGGTTAGGTTTAGGGTTAGGGTTAGGGTTAGGGTTAGGGTTAGGGTTAGGGTTAGGGTTAGGGTTAGGGTTAGGGTTAGGGTAAGGGTTTAGGGTTTAGGGTTTAGGGTTAGGGTTAGGGTTAATCCGAAATGTCCGAACTTTCCTGGGACTGCTAAGGTCTGGCTCTAGGTTGTCTTGGTAGACCTAGGTAGGGTTATCATGGATCCGCGTAGGCTTAGCTTAGCTGCTCTTTTTGGCTGAGTTACCAGGGTGCAAAGTTTGTACATAAGTCTATGGAAACAAATTTAAAACGCCATTTTGAAAGTGAAGATGACCCATTAGATTTTTTTGCCTGTGAGATTATTTGTAGAACTAAATACGATCTACGTTTTGCAAAAAAAATCAGGTCAATAGCACATTCCGATAAGAAGATATGGCTTCTACAGCCCTGGCTGAGTATGTAAATTAAATGGAACAGCCGCCTATATCTAACAAACTAAAAACTTGCCGAACATAAATTGGACGACACATATAGAGCTCGTCGAGGTCTACTTGGATCTCAATTTTAACCAAATCGGATGACGGGAACCACCCCAAATAGTCCATATAGGCCAAGGGTTAGGGTTAGGGTTAGGGTTAGGGTTAGGGTTAGGGTTAGGTTAGTTAATCCGAAATGCCCGAACTTTCCTGGGACTGCTAAGGTCTGGCTCTAGGTTGTCTTGGTAGACCTAGGTAGGGTTATCATGGATCCGCGTAGGCTTAGCTTAGCTGCTCTTTTTGGCTGAGTTACCAGGGTGCAAAGTTTGTACATAAGTCTATGGAAACAAATTTAAAACGCCATTTTGAAAGTGAAGATGACCCATTAGATTTTTTTGCCTGTGAGATTATTTGTAGAACTAAATACGATCTAAAAAAAAAAAAAAAAATCAGGTCAATAGCACATTCCGATAAGAAGATATGGCTTCTACAGCCCTGGCTGAGTATGTAAATTAAATGGAACAGCCGCCTATATCTAACAAACTAAAATCTTGCCGAACATAAATTGGACGACACATATAGAGCTCGTCGAGGTCTACTTGGATCTCAATTTTAACCAAATCGGATGACGGGAACCACCCCAAATAGTCCATATAGGTTAGGGTTAGGGTTAGGGGGTTAGGGTTAGGGTTAGGGTTAGGGTTAGAGTTAATCCGAAATGCCCGAACTTTCCTGGGACTGCTAAGGTCTGGCTCTAGGTTGTCTTGGTAGACCTAGGTAGGGTTATCATGGATCCGCGTAGGCTTAGCTTAGCTGCTCTTTTTGGCCGAGTTACCAGGGTGCAAAGTTTGTACATAAGTCTATGGAAACAAATTTAAAACGCCATTTTGAAAGTGAAGATGACCCATTAGATTTTTTTGCCTGTGAGGTTATTTGTAGAACTAAATACGATCTACGTTTTGCAAAAAAAAAAAAAATCAGGTCAATAGCACATTCCGTTAAGGAGATATGGCTTCTACAGCCCTGGGTGAGTATGTAAATTAAATGGAACAGCCGCCTATATCTAACAAACTAAAAACCTGCGGAACATAAATTGGACGACACATGTAGAGCTCGTCGAGATCTACTTGGATCTCAATTTTAACCAAATCGGATGACGGGAACCACCCCAAATAGGCCATATATATAGGGTTAGGGGGTTAGGGTTAGGGTTAGGGTTAGGGTTAGAGTTACGGCATATTGCCGTAAATATGGTTGGGAGCTAGGAGTTGTGCTTCGAGTATATGATAGGTCTGATGAAGGACAGTATGGATCCCCGTTGGGTTTTTGATACTCCAATTAAAAATACCTAACCCTAGGGGTCAAAGTTTGTACATAAGTCTATGGGAAAAAATTGAATTGCATTTTTGAGGGTGTATTTGGGCTTTTACAAATTTGAACCTATGAAGAAAGCTAAAGAGGTTGTTGACATCTACGTTTTGCAAAAAAAATCAGGTCAATAGCACATTCCGATAAGGAGATATGGCTTCTACAGCCCTGGCTGAGTATGTAAATTAAATGGAACAGCCGCCTATATCTAACAAACTAAAAACTTGCCGAACATAAATTGGACGACACATATAGAGCTCGTCGAGGTCTACTTGGATCTCAATTTTAACCAAATCGGATGACGGGAAGCACCCCAAATAGTCCATATAATCCAAGATGGCGGCTAAAAAAGTTTGTCCAAAATTAATGAAAATCGTATTTTTGGAAAGCTAATTTTTATGCTATATGGGAAAAATATTAAAAATTCAAAAATCACGGCTTCAAAAATCCAAGATGGCGGCTAAAAAAGGTTTGTCCAAAATTAATGAAAATTGTCTTTTTGGAAAGCTAATTTTGTATGGGGAAATATTTAAAAATTTAAAAACTCAAAAATTCAAAAATCCAGGATGGCGGCTAAACAAATTTGTCCAAAATTTGACCCTTGATTAACCTTTGACCTTTTATGTGACCGTTGACTTTGTAGTTAACCACATCAAATATGATTTCACACAGGATATATCACTCATAGAAAGAGAGAACATATAATACGACTTACCTGGAGCTATCCAATGGCTCAAATGACATGTGTAAAACTCAAATGACCAAAGTATCACATTTAAGAAATTTACGGTGGCTTTGAAACAAGTCTTTAATATTCGTTTTTAAGTTATTATAAGTTCCTTGAAGTTCATATTTGAGATGAAGGATTGGTATGAGGAACTCTTTTCACCACCGAGGTCAAAGGTCAATCAGAGGTCAAATGTACAGTTTTTCTCATAAAATCACTAAACAAGGTCAAAGGTCAACGAATTGTATATCATAGTAAAGTATGTTAAATAAGCTTTAATATGAGACACTAACCATTTCTATAGTGCATTTCGTTCTTGAGATATTTTTTTTCTTAAATCCAAGATGGCGGCCCAAAAATTGTCCAAAATTAACGAAATGGTATTTTTAAAGCTAATTTTTACGCTATAAGGGGAAAATATTTAGAAATTCAAAAACTCACGTCTTCACAAATCCAAGATGGCGGCCAAAAAAAGTTTGTCTCAAATTAATTCAAATGTTAATTTTGGACAGCTAATTTTTTATGCTATATGAGAAAAATATTTAAAAAATCAAAAACTCACATCTTCAAAAATCCAGGATGGCGGCTAAAAAAGTTTGTCCAAAATTTGACCCTTGAATAACCTTTGACCTTTTGTGTGACCTTTGATTTTGCTTTTAACCACATCAAATATGATTTCACACAGGATATATCACTCATAGAAAGAGAGACTACATAATACGCCTTACCTGGAGCTATCCAATGGCTAGGGTTAGAGTTAATCCGAAATGCCCGAACTTTCCTGGGACTGCTAAGGTCTGGCTCTAGGTTGTCTTGGTAGACCTAGGTAGGGTTATCATGGATCCGCGTAGGCTTAGCTTAGCTGCTCTTTTTGGCTGAGTTACCAGGGTGCAAAGTTTGTACATAAGTCTATGGAAACAAATTTAAAACGCCATTTTGAAAGTGAAGATGACCCATTAGATTTTTTTTTTTTTGAGATTATTTGTAGAACTAAATACGATCTACGTTTTGCAAAAAAAATCAGGTCAATAGCACATTCCGATAAGAAGATATGGCTTCTACAGCCCTGGCTGAGTATGTAAATTAAATGGAACAGCCGCCTATATCTAACAAACTAAAAACTTGCCGAACATAAATTGGACGACACATATAGAGCTCGTCGAGGTCTACTTGGATCTCAATTTTTAACCAAATCGGATGACGGGAACCACCCAAATAGTCCATATAGTTAGGGTTAGGGTTAGGGTTAGGGTTAGGGTTAGGGTTAGGGTTAGGGTTAGGGTTAGGTTAGAGTTAATCCGAAATGCCCGAACTTTCCTGGGACTGCTAAGGTCTGGCTCTAGGTTGTCTTGGTAGACCTAGGTAGGGTTATCATGGATCCGCGTAGGCTTAGCTTAGCTGCTCTTTTTGGCCGAGTTACCAGGGTGCAAAGTTTGTACATAAGTCTATGGAAACAAATTTAAAACGCCATTTTGAAAGTGAAGATGACCCATTAGATTTTTTTGCCTGTGAGGTTATTTGTAGAACTAAATACGATCTAAAAAAAAAAAAAAAAATCAGGTCAATAGCACATTCCGTTAAGGAGATATGGCTTCTACAGCCCTGGGTGAGTATGTAAATTAAATGGAACAGCCGCCTATATCTAACAAACTAAAAACCTGCGGAACATAAATTGGACGACACATGTAGAGCTCGTCGAGATCTACTTGGATCTCAAAAAAAACAAAAACGGAAGACGGGAACCACCCCAAATAGGCCATATATAGGGTTAGGGTTAGGGTTAGGGTTAGGGTTAGGGTTAGAGTTACGGCATATTGCCGTAAATATGGTTGGGACTAGGAGTTGTGCTTCGAGTTGATAGGTCTGATGAAGGACATATGGATCCCCGTTGGGTTTTGATACTCCAATTAAAAATACCTAACCCTAGAGGGTCAAAGTTTGTACATAAGTCTATGGGAAAAAATTTTGCAAACGTATTTGCTTTTGAAGATGAACCATTAGAAATTTTTTTTGCCTGTGAGGTTATTTGTAGAACTAAATACGATCTACGTTTTGCAAAAAAAATCAGGTCAATAGCACATTCCGATAAGGAGATATGGCTTCTACAGCCCTGGCTGAGTATGTAAATTAAATGGAACAGCCGCCTATATCTAACAAACTAAAAACTTGCCGAACATAAATTGGACGACACATATAGAGCTCGTCGAGGTCTACTTGGATCTCAATTTTAACCAAATCGGATGACGGGAACCACCCCAAATAGTCCATATAGGCCAAGGGTTAGGGGTTAGGGTTAGGGTTAGGGTTAGGGTTAGGGTTAGAGTTAATCCGAAATGCCCGAACTTTCCTGGGACTGCTAAGGTCTGGCTCTAGGTTGTCTTGGTAGACCTAGGTAGGGTTATCATGGATCCGCGTAGGCTTAGCTTAGCTGCTCTTTTTGGCCGAGTTACCAGGGTGCAAAGTTTGTACATAAGTCTATGGAAACAAATTTAAAACGCCATTTTGAAAGTGAAGATGACCCATTAGATTTTTTTTTGCCTGTGAGGTTATTTGTAGAACTAAATACGATCTACGTTTTGCAAAAAAAATCAGGTCAATAGCACATTCCGTTAAGGAGATATGGCTTCTACAGCCCTGGGTGAGTATGTAAATTAAATGGAACAGCCGCCTATATCTAACAAACTAAAACCTGCGGAACATAAATTGGACGACACATGTAGAGCTCGTCGAGATCTACTTGGATCTCAATTTTAACCAAATCGGATGACGGGAACCACCCCAAATAGGCCATATAGGGTTAGGGTTAGGGTTAGAGTTACGGTTACGGCATATTGCCGTAAATATGGTTGGGAGCTAGGAGTTGTGCTTCGAGTATATGATAGGTCTGATGAAGGACAGTATGGATCCCCGTTGGGTTTTTGATACTCCAATTAAAAATACCTAACCCTAGGGGTCAAAGTTTGTACATAAGTCTATGGGAAAAAATTGAATTGCATTTTTGAGGGTGTATTTGGGCTTTTACAAATTTGAACCTATGAAGAAAGCTAAAGAGGTTGTTGACATCTACGTTTTGCAAAAAAAATCAGGTCAATAGCACATTCCGATAAGGAGATATGGCTTCTACAGCCCTGGCTGAGTATGTAAATTAAATGGAACAGCCGCCTATATCTAACAAACTAAAAACTTGCCGAACATAAATTGGACGACACATATAGAGCTCGTCGAGGTCTACTTGGATCTCAATTTTTAACCAAATCGGATGACGGGAAGCACCCCAAATAGTCCATATAATCCAAGATGGCGGCTAAAAAAAGTTTGTCCAAAATTAATGAAAATCGTATTTTTGGAAAGCTAATTTTTTATGCTATATGGGAAAAATATTAAAAAAAAAAAAAATCACGGCTTCAAAAATCCAAGATGGCGGCTAAAAAAGGTTTGTCCAAAATTAATGAAAATTGTATTTTGGAAAGCTAATTTTGTATGGGGAAATATTTAAAAATTTAAAACTCAAAAATTCAAAAATCCAGGATGGCGGCTAAACAAATTTGTCCAAAATTTGACCCTTGATTAACCTTTGACCTTTTATGTGACCGTTGACTTTGTAGTTAACCACATCAAATATGATTTCACACAGGATATATCACTCATAGAAAGAGAGAACATATAATACGACTTACCTGGAGCTATCCAATGGCTCAAATGACATGTGTAAAACTCAAATGACCAAAGTATCACATTAAGAAATTTACGGTGGCTTTGAAACAAGTCTTTAATATTCGTTTTTAAGTTATTATAAGTTCCTTGAAGTTCATATTTGAGATGAAGGATTGGTATGAGGAACTCTTTTCACCACCGAGGTCAAAGGTCAATCAGAGGTCAAATGTACATTTTTTCTCATAAAATCACTAAACAAGGTCAAAGGTCAACGAATTGTATATCATAGTAAAGTATGTTAAATAAGCTTTAATATGAGACACTAACCATTTCTATAGTGCATTTCGTTCTTGAGATATTTTTTTTCTTAAATCCAAGATGGCGGCCAAAAAAATTGTACAAAATTAACGAAATGGTATTTTTTAAAGCTAATTTTTTACGCTATAAGGGGAAAATATTTAGAAATTCAAAAACTCACGTCTTCACAAATCCAAGATGGCGGCCAAAAAAGTTTGTCTCAAATTAATTCAAATGTTAATTTTGGACAGCTAATTTTTATGCTATATGAGAAAAATATTTAAAAATCAAAAACTCACATCTTCAAAAATCCAGGATGGCGGCTAAAAAGTTTGTCCAAAATTTGACCCTTGAATAACCTTTGACCTTTTGTGTGACCTTTGATTTTGCTTTTAACCACATCAAATATGATTTCACACAGGATATATCACTCATAGAAAGAGAGAACACATAATACGCCTTACCTGGAGCTATCCAATGGCTAGGGTTAGAGTTAATCCGAAATGCCCGAACTTTCCTGGGACTGCTAAGGTCTGGCTCTAGGTTGTCTTGGTAGACCTAGGTAGGGTTATCATGGATCCGCGTAGGCTTAGCTTAGCTGCTCTTTTTGGCTGAGTTACCAGGGTGCAAAGTTTGTACATAAGTCTATGGAAACAAATTTAAAACGCCATTTTGAAAGTGAAGATGACCCATTAGATTTTTTTTTGCCTGTGAGATTATTTGTAGAACTAAATACGATCTACGTTTTGCAAAAAAAATCAGGTCAATAGCACATTCCGATAAGAAGATATGGCTTCTACAGCCCTGGCTGAGTATGTAAATTAAATGGAACAGCCGCCTATATCTAACAAACTAAAAACTTGCCGAACATAAATTGGACGACACATATAGAGCTCGTCGAGGTCTACTTGGATCTCAATTTTTAACCAAATCGGATGACGGGAACCACCCCAAATAGTCCATATAGGCCAAGGGTTAGGTTAGGGGTTAGGGTTAGGGTTAGGGTTAGGGGGTTAGAGTTAATCCGAAATGCCCGAACTTTCCTGGGACTGCTAAGGTCTGGCTCTAGGTTGTCTTGGTAGACCTAGGTAGGGTTATCATGGATCCGCGTAGGCTTAGCTTAGCTGCTCTTTTTGGCCGAGTTACCAGGGTGCAAAGTTTGTACATAAGTCTATGGAAACAAATTTAAAACGCCATTTTGAAAGTGAAGATGACCCATTAGATTTTTTTTGCCTGTGAGGTTATTTGTAGAACTAAATACGATCTACGTTTTGCAAAAAAAATCAGGTCAATAGCACACTCCGTTAAGGAGATATGGCTTCTACAGCCCTGGGTGAGTATGTAAATTAAATGGAACAGCCGCCTATATCTAACAAACTAAAAACCTGCGGAACATAAATTGGACGACACATGTAGAGCTCGTCGAGATCTACTTGGATCTCAATTTTAACCAAATCGGATGACGGGAACCACCCCAAATAGGCCATATATAGGGTTAGGGTTAGGGTTAGGGTTAGGGTTAGGGTTAGAGTTACGGCATATTGCCGTAAATATGGTTGGGAGCTAGGAGTTGTGCTTCGAGTATATGATAGGTCTGATGAAGGACAGTATGGATCCCCGTTGGGTTTTTGATACTCCAATTAAAAAATACCTAACCCTAGGGGTCAAAGTTTGTACATAAGTCTATGGGAAAAAATTGAATTGCATTTTTGAGGGTGTATTTGGGCTTTTACAAATTTGAACCTATGAAGAAAGCTAAAGAGGTTGTTGACATCTACGTTTTGCAAAAAAAAAATCAGGTCAATAGCACATTCCGATAAGGAGATATGGCTTCTACAGCCCTGGCTGAGTATGTAAATTAAATGGAACAGCCGCCTATATCTAACAAACTAAAAACTTGCCGAACATAAATTGGACGACACATATAGAGCTCGTCGAGGTCTACTTGGATCTCAATTTTAACCAAAGCGGATGACGGGAAGCACCCCAAATAGTCCATATAATCCAAGATGGCGGCTAAAAAAGTTTGTCCAAAATTAATGAAAATCGTATTTTTGGAAAGCTAATTTTTTATGCTATATGGGAAAAATATTAAAAAAAAAAAAAAATCACGGCTTCAAAAATCCAAGATGGCGGCTAAAAAAGGTTTGTCCAAAATTAATGAAAATTGTATTTTTGGAAAGCTAATTTTGTATGGGGAAATATTTAAAAATTTAAAAACTCAAAAATTCAAAAATCCAGGATGGCGGCTAAACAAATTTGTCCAAAATTTGACCCTTGATTAACCTTTGACCTTTTATGTGACCGTTGACTTTGTAGTTAACCACATCAAATATGATTTCACACAGGATATATCACTCATAGAAAGAGAGAACATATAATACGACTTACCTGGAGCTATCCAATGGCTCAAATGACATGTGTAAAACTCAAATGACCAAAGTATCACATTTAAGAAATTTACGGTGGCTTTGAAACAAGTCTTTAATATTCGTTTTAAGTTATTATAAGTTCCTTGAAGTTCATATTTGAGATGAAGGATTGGTATGAGGAACTCTTTTCACCACCGAGGTCAAAGGTCAATCAGAGGTCAAATGTACATTTTTTCTCATAAAATCACTAAACAAGGTCAAAGGTCAACGAATTGTATATCATAGTAAAGTATGTTAAATAAGCTTTAATATGAGACACTAACCATTTCTATAGTGCATTTCGTTCTTGAGATATTTTTTTTTTCTTAAATCCAAGATGGCGGCCCAAAAAATTGTCCAAAATTAACGAAATGGTATTTTTTAAAGCTAATTTTTTTTTTTTAAGGGGAAAATATTTAGAAATTCAAAAACTCACGTCTTCACAAATCCAAGATGGCGGCCAAAAAAAGTTTGTCTCAAATTAATTCAAATGTTAATTTTGGACAGCTAATTTTTATGCTATATGAGAAAAATATTTAAAAATCAAAAACTCACATCTTCAAAAATCCAGGATGGCGGCTAAACAAGTTTGTCCAAAATTTGACCCTTGAATAACCTTTGACCTTTTGTGTGACCTTTGATTTTGCTTTTAACCACATCAAATATGATTTCACACAGGATATATCACTCATAGAAAGAGAGAACACATAATACGCCTTACCTGGAGCTATCCAATGGCTAGGGTTAGAGTTAATCCGAAATGCCCGAACTTTCCTGGGACTGCTAAGGTCTGGCTCTAGGTTGTCTTGGTAGACCTAGGTAGGGTTATCATGGATCCGCGTAGGCTTAGCTTAGCTGCTCTTTTTGGCTGAGTTACCAGGGTGCAAAGTTTGTACATAAGTCTATGGAAACAAATTTAAAACGCCATTTTGAAAGTGAAGATGACCCATTAGATTTTTTTTGCCTGTGAGATTATTTGTAGAACTAAATACGATCTACGTTTTGCAAAAAAAATCAGGTCAATAGCACATTCCGATAAGAAGATATGGCTTCTACAGCCCTGGCTGAGTATGTAAATTAAATGGAACAGCCGCCTATATCTAACAAACTAAAAACTTGCACATAAATTGGACGACACATATTCTACTTGGATCTCAATTTTAACCAAATCGGATGACGGGAACCACCCCAAATAGTCCAGGGTTAGGGTTAGGGTTAGGGTTAGGGTTAGGGTTAGGGTTAGGGTTAGGGTTAGAGTTAATCCGAAATGCCCGAACTTTCCTGGGACTGCTAAGGTCTGGCTCTAGGTTGTCTTGGTAGACCTAGGTAGGGTTATCATGGATCCGCGTAGGCTTAGCTTAGCTGCTCTTTTTGGCCGAGTTACCAGGGTGCAAAGTTTGTACATAAGTCTATGGAAACAAATTTAAAAGGCCATTTTGAAAGTGAAGATGACCCATTAGATTTTTTTTTTGCCTGTAAAATTTATTTTAGGGTTAGGGTTAGGGTTAGGGTTAGGGTTAGGGTTAGGGTTAGGTTAGGGTTAGGGTTAGGGTTAGGGTTGGGTTAGGGTTAGGGTTAGGGTTAGGGTTAGGGTTAGGGTTAGGGTTAGGGTTAGGGGTTAACAAAGGGTTAGGGTTAGGGTTAGGGTTAGGGTTAGGGTTAGGGTTAGGTTAGGGTTAGGGTTAGGGGTTAGGGGTTAGGGTTAGGGTTAGGGTTATGCCCGAACTTTCCTGGGTTAAGGTTAGGGTTAGGGTTAGGGTTAGGGTTAGGGTTAGGGTTAGGGTTAGGGTTAGGGTTAGGGTTAGGGTTAGGGTTAGGGTTAGAGTTAATCCGAAATGCCCGAACTTTCCTGGGACTGCTAAGGTCTGGCTCTAGGTTGTCTTGGTAGACCTAGGTAGGGTTATCATGGATCCGCGTAGGCTTAGCTTAGCTGCTCTTTTTGGCCGAGTTACCAGGGTGCAAAGTTTGTACATAAGTCTATGGAAACAAATTTAAAACGCCATTTTGAAAGTGAAGATGACCCATTAGATTTTTTTGCCTGTGAGGTTATTTGTAGAACTAAATACGATCTACGTTTTGCAAAAAAAATCAGGTCAATAGCACATTCCGTTAAGGAGATATGGCTTCTACAGCCCTGGCTGAGTATGTAAATTAAATGGAACAGCCGCCTATATCTAACAAACTAAAAACTTGCCGAACATAAATTGGACGACACATATAGAGCTCGTCGAGGTCTACTTGGATCTCAATTTTTAACCAAATCGGATGACGGGAACCACCCCAAATAGTCCATATAGGCCAAGGGTTAGGGTTAGGGTTAGGGTTAGGGTTAGGGTTAGGGTTAGAGTTAATCCGAAATGCCCGAACTTTCCTGGGACTGCTAAGGTCTGGCTCTAGGTTGTCTTGGTAGACCTAGGTAGGGTTATCATGGATCCGCGTAGGCTTAGCTTAGCTGCTCTTTTTGGCCGAGTTACCAGGGTGCAAAGTTTGTACATAAGTCTATGGAAACAAATTTAAAACGCCATTTTGAAAGTGAAGATGACCCATTAGATTTTTTTTCAAGGCCTGTTAAAATTTATTTGTTAGGGTTAGGGTTAGGGTTAGGGTTAGGGTTAGGGTTAGGGTTAGGGTTAGGGTTTAGGGGTTAGGGGTTAGGTTGGGGTTAGGGGTTAGGGTTAATAGCGAAAGGTTAGGGTTAGGGGGGTTAGGGTTGGAGTTATGTTAGGGTTAGGGTTAGGGTTAGGGTGTGGGGTTGGGTTAGGGTTAGGGTTAGGGTTAAAGGGTTAGAGTTAATCCGAAATGCCCGAACTTTCCTGGGACTGCTAAGGTCTGGCTCTAGGTTGTCTTGGTAGACCTAGGTAGGGTTATCATGGATCGTAGGCTTAGCTTAGCTGCTCTTTTTGGCTGAGTTACCAGGGTGCAAAGTTTGTACATAAGTCTATGGAAACAAATTTAAAACGCCATTTTGAAAGTGAAGATGACCCATTAGATTTTTTTTTTTTTGAGATTATTTGTAGAACTAAATACGATCTACGTTTTGCAAAAAAAATCAGGTCAATAGCACATTCCGATAAGGGGATATGGATTCTAGAGCACTGGCTGAGTATGTAAATTAAATGGAACAGCCGCCTATATCTAACAAACTAAAAACTTGCCGAACATAAATTGGACGACACATATAGAGCTCGTCGAGGTCTACTTGGATCTCAATTTTAACCAAATCGGATGACGGGAACCACCCCAAATAGTCCATATAGGCCAAGGGTTAGGGTTAGGGTTAGGGTTAGGGTTAGGGTTAGGGTTAGAGTTAATCCGAAATGCCCGAACTTTCCTGGGACTGCTAAGGTCTGGCTCTAGGTTGTCTTGGTAGACCTAGGTAGGGTTCATGGATCCGCGTAGGCTTAGCTTAGCTGCTCTTTTTGGCCGAGTTACCAGGGTGCAAAGTTTGTACATAAGTCTATGGAAACAAATTTAAAACGCCATTTTGAAAGTGAAGATGACCCATTAGATTTTTTTGCCTGTGAGATTATTTGTAGAACTAAATACGATCTACGTTTTGCAAAAAAAATCAGGTCAATAGCACATTCCGTTAAGGAGATATGGCTTCTACAGCCCTGGCTGAGTATGTAAATTAAATGGAACAGCCGCCTATATCTAACAAACTAAAAACTTGCCGAACATAAATTGGACGACACATATAGAGCTCGTCGAGGTCTACTTGGATCTCAATTTTTAACCAAATCGGATGACGGGAACCACCCCAAATAGTCCATATAGGGGCCAAGGGGGTTAGGGGGTTAGGGTTAGGGGTTAGGGTTAGGGGGTTAGAGTTAATCCGAAATGCCCGAACTTTCCTGGGACTGCTAAGGTCTGGCTCTAGGTTGTCTTGGTAGACCTAGGTAGGGTTATCATGGATCCGCGTAGGCTTAGCTTAGCTGCTCTTTTTGGCCGAGTTACCAGGGTGCAAAGTTTGTACATAAGTCTATGGAAACAAATTTAAAACGCCATTTTGAAAGTGAAGATGACCCATTAGATTTTTTTTGCCTGTGAGGTTATTTGTAGAACTAAATACGATCTACGTTTTGCAAAAAAAATCAGGTCAATAGCACATTCCGTTAAGGAGATATGGCTTCTACAGCCCTGGGTGAGTATGTAAATTAAATGGAACAGCCGCCTATATCTAACAAACTAAAAACCTGCGGAACATAAATTGGACGACACATGTAGAGCTCGTCGAGATCTACTTGGGGTTTTTAACCAAATCGGATGTAGGGAGGGTTACCCAAATAGGTTAGGGTTAGGGTTAGGGTTAGGGTTAGGGTTAGGGTTAGGGTTAGGGTTAGGGTTAGGTTAGAGTTAATCCGAAATGCCCGAACTTCCTGGGACTGCTAAGGTCTGGCTCTAGGTTGTCTTGGTAGACCTAGGTAGGGTTATCATGGATCCGCGTAGGCTTAGCTTAGCTGCTCTTTTTGGCCGAGTTACCAGGGTGCAAAGTTTGTACATAAGTCTATGGAAACAAATTTAAAACGCCATTTTGAAAGTGAAGATGACCCATTAGATTTTTTTTGCCTGTGAGGTTATTTGTAGAACTAAATACGATCTACGTTTTGAAAAAAAAATCAGGTCAATAGCACATTCCGTTAAGGAGATATGGATTCTACAGCCCTGGGTGAGTATGTAAATTAAATGGAACAGCCGCCTATATCTAACAAACTAAAAACCTGCCGAACATAAATTGGACGACACATGTAGAGCTCGTCGAGATCTACTTGGATCTCAATTTTTAACCAAATCGGATGACGGGAACCACCCCCAAATAGGCCATATAAAGTCCAAAAACCTTGGCTGTTCCATTTAATTTCAAGTGCGCGCTATTAGCTAAGTAGCTAATCACAATTTATTAATAACTGTATAGGTTTTCCTTGTACCAAAAATTATAAAATTGTCACATTGACTTGTTTCTTGTCTCATATTATAGGTAGATCAAAAGTGACACTGGATTTTGTAAAACAGTCTCTTACACTGCTTGGCGACGCTGTCGCGCTCGGAGCGATCATGCGTAGCACATTAAAATGGCCTATACTTGATTTTGTTAAAATTGTCGTACGGAGTTGGGTAATGTGTCATATGAAAGCTTGTGTTGAGTAGAATAAAAGATTCCAAGGGATCAAAATTGTAAACTGTCAAATACACTGTCAAAATGGCGGCTCAAAATTTGGACATACTTTTAGGCCTACATAGAGCTACAAATTTCAACATTGTCGTATTGAACTGGAAATTGGGTCATATAAAGGGTCATGTATTGTAGACGAAAGTTATCAACGGAATCAAAATTGTGAAACGCTAACTACACTCTGAAAATGAAGGGTAAACTTTTTACACACTTGAAAGTTCCGTGAAAAATTGAAGTTGTTTAGACTTTTTTGCTTGCCTGTAGTTTTATGTAAAATATCTGCTCAGAATAAGAATCTATACACTCTAGTAATGTGTGTCGTAAAAATAAATTTCCATATTTTTTATAATTTTAGGGATTTTGAAGCGTACAACCTAACGTAAATTGGCAAAAAACATGATTTTTTTTGTTCAATTAAAGAAATTTGAACTTTAGCCCCTAATTTTAGGAAGACGAAACTAGATATTGTTTTCTTCTGCTCATGCATTATAATCGGCAATATGTTGTCTCTAATATATGCAAATGATGTAGAAATCTAATGTACAATAAGTATTTGGCGTACATTTTAGCCGTTATATTTTTTTTAAAGTTTATGAAAATTTGCCGAAAAATGGCATAAACATGATTTTTGTCAAAATTGTCATACGGAGTTGGGAAATGTGTCATATGAAAGCTTGTGTTGAGTAGAATAAAAGATTCAACGGGATCAAATTGTAAACCGTCAAATACACTGTTAAAATGGCGGCTCAAAATTTGGACATACTTTTAGGCCTACATAGCGCTACAAATTTCAACATTGTCGTATTGCACTGGAAATTGGGACATATGAAGGGTCACGTACTGTAAACGAAAGTTATCAACGGAATCAAAATTGTGAAACGCTAACTACACTCTGAAAATCACGGGTAAACTTTTTACACACTTGAAAGTTCCGTGAAAAATTGAAGTTGTTTAGACTTTTTTGCTTGCGTGTATTTTTATGTAAAATATCTGCTCAGAATAAGAATCTATACACTCTAGTAATGTGTGTCGTAAAAATAAATTTCCATATTTTTTAAAATTCTAGGGATTTTGAAGCGTACAACCTAACGTAAATTGGCAAAAAACATGATTTTTTTTTTGTTCAATTAAAGAAATTTGAACTTTAGCCCCTAATTTTAGGAAGACGAAACTAGATATTGTTTTCTTCTGCTCATGCTTTATAATCGGCAATATGTTGTCTCTAATATATGCAAATGATGTAGAAATCTAATGTACAATAAGCATTTGGCGTATATTTTAGCCGTTATATTTTTTTTTGAAGTTTATGAAAATTTGCCGAAAAATGGAATAAACATGATTTTTTGTCAAAATTGTCATACGAAGTTGGGAAATGTGTCATATGAAATCTTGTGTTGAGTAGAATAAAAGATTCACAGGATAAAATTGTAAACCGTCAAATACACTGTCATATTGGCGGCTCAAAATTTGGACATACTTTTAGGCCTACATAGAGCTACAAATTTCAACATTGTCGTATTTAACTGGAAATTGGGTCATATGAAGGGTCATGTATTGTAGACGAAAGTTATCGACGGAAACAAAATTGTGAAACGCTAACTACACTCTGAAAATGACGGGTAAATTTTTTACACACTTGAAAGTTCCGTGAAAAATTGAAGTTGTTTAGACTTTTTTGCTTGCGTGTATTTTTTTTGTAAAATATCTGCTCAGAACAAGAATCTATACCCTCTAGTAATGTGTGTCGTAAAAAGAAATTTCCATATTCTTTAAAATTCTAGGGCTTTTGAGGCGTACAACCTAACGTAAATTGGCAAAAAACATGATTTTTTTGTTCAATTAAAGAAATTTGAAATTTGGCCCCTAATTTTAGGAAGACGAAACTAGATATTGTTTTCTTCTGCTCATGCATTATAATTGGCAATATGTTGTCTTTAATATAATGCAAATGATGTAGAAATCTAATGTACAATAAGCATTTGGCGTACATTTTATCCGTTATATTTTTTTTAAAGCTTAGCAAAATTTACCAAAAAAATGGCATAAACATGATTTTTGTCAAAATTGTCATACGGAGTTAGGGTTAGGGTTAGGGTTAGGGTTAGGGTTAGGGGTTAGGGTTAGGGTTAGGGTTGGGTTAGGGTTAGGGTTAGGGTTAGGGTTAGGGTTAGGGTTTAGGGTTTAGGGTTAGGGTTAGGGTTAGGGTTAGGGTTAGGTTAATCCGAAATGCCCGAACTTTCCTGGGACTGCTAAGGTCTGGCTCTAGGTTGTCTTGGTAGACCTAGGTAGGGTTATCATGGATCCGCGTAGGCTTAGCTTAGCTGCTCTTTTTGGCCGAGTTACCAGGGTGCAAAGTTTGTACATAAGTCTATGGAAACAAATTTAAAACGCCATTTTGAAAGTGAAGATGACCCATTAGATTTTTTTGCCTGTGAGATTATTTGTAGAACTAAATACGATCTACGTTTTGCAAAAAAAATCAGGTCAATAGCACATTCCGATAGGGAGATAAGGCTTCTACAGCCCTGGCTGAGTATGTAAATTAAATGGAACAGCCGCCTATATCTAACAAACTAAAAACTTGCCGAACATAAATTGGACGACACATATAGAGCTCGTCGAGGTCTACTTGGATCTCAATTTTTAACCAAATCGGATGACGGGAACCACCCCAAATAGTCCATATAGGCCAAGGGTTAGGGTTAGGGTTAGGGTTAGGGTTAGGGTTAGGAGTTAGGGTTAGAGTTAATCCGAAATGCCCGAACTTTCCTGGGACTGCTAAGGTCTGGCTCTAGGTTGTCTTGGTAGACCTAGGTAGGGTTATCATGGATCCGCGTAGGCTTAGCTTAGCTGCTCTTTTTGGCTGAGTTACCAGGGTGCAAAGTTTGTACATAAGTC
The DNA here is from genome assembly GCF_039555335.1 of Amphiura filiformis. Lineage (NCBI taxonomy): Eukaryota > Metazoa > Echinodermata > Ophiuroidea > Amphilepidida > Amphiuridae > Amphiura > Amphiura filiformis. The sequence continues at coordinate 2,452,443 of NC_092628.1, forward strand.
TATGGAAACAAATTTAAAACGCCATTTTGAAAGTGAAGATGACCCATTAGATTTTTTTTTTTTTTTTTTTATTTGTAGAACTAAATACGATCTACGTTTTGCAAAAAAATCAGGTCAATAGCACATTCCGATAAGAGATATGGCTTCTACAGCCCTGGCTGAGTATGTAAATTAAATGGAACAGCCGCCTATATCTAACAAACTAAAAACTTGCCGAACATAAATTGGACGACACATATAGAGCTCGTCGAGGTCTACTTGGATCTCAATGTTTAACCAAATCGGATGACGGGAACCACCCCAAATAGTCCATATAGGCCAAGGGTTAGTTAGGTTAGGGTTAGGGGGGTTAGGGGGTTAGGGTTAGGGTTAGAGTTAATCCGAAATGCCCGAACTTTCCTGGGACTGCTAAGGTCTGGCTCTAGGTTGTCTTGGTAGACCTAGGTAGGGTTATCATGGATCCGCGTAGGCTTAGCTTAGCTGCTCTTTTTTTTGCCGAGTTACCAGGGTGCAAAGTTTGTACATAAGTCTATGGAAACAAATTTAAAACGCCATTTTGAAAGTGAAGATGACCCATTAGATTTTTTTGCCTGTGAGGTTATTTGTAGAACTAAATACGATCTACGTTTTGCAAAAAAAATCAGGTCAATAGCACATTCCGTTAAGGAGATATGGCTTCTACAGCCCTGGGTGAGTATGTAAATTAAATGGAACAGCCGCCTATATCTAACAAACTAAACACCTGCGGAACATAAATTGGACGACACATGTAGAGCTCGTCGAGATCTACTTGGATCTCAATTTTAACCAAATCGGATGACGGGAACCACCCCAAATAGGCCATATATAGGGTTAGGGTTAGGGTTAGGGTTAGGGTTAGGGTTAGGGTTAGAGTTACGGCATATTGCCGTAAATATGGTTGGGAGCTAGGAGTTGTGCTTCGAGTATATGATAGGTCTGATGAAGGACAGTATGGATCCCCGTTGGGTTTTTGATACTCCAATTAAAAATACCTAACCCTAGGGGTCAAAGTTTGTACATAAGTCTATGGGAAAAAATTGAATTGCATTTTTGAGGGTGTATTTGGGCTTTTACAAATTTGAACCTATGAAGAAAGCTAAAGAGGTTGTTGACATCTACGTTTTGCAAAAAAAATCAGGTCAATAGCACATTCCGATAAGGAGATATGGCTTCTACAGCCCTGGCTGAGTATGTAAATTAAATGGAACAGCCGCCTATATCTAACAAACTAAAAACTTGCCGAACATAAATTGGACGACACATATAGAGCTCGTCGAGGTCTACTTGGATCTCAAGTTTTAACCAAATCGGATGACGGGAAGCACCCAAATAGTCCATATAATCCAAGATGGCGGCTAAAAAAGTTTGTCCAAAATTAATGAAAATCGTATTTTTGGAAAGCTAATTTTTATGCTATATGGGAAAAATATTAAAAATTCAAAAAATCACGGCTTCAAAAATCCAAGATGGCGGCTAAAAAAGGTTTGTCCAAAATTAATGAAAATTGTATTTTTGGAAAGCTAATTTTGTATGGGGAAATATTTAAAAATTTAAAAACTCAAAAATTCAAAAATCCAGGATGGCGGCTAAACAAATTTGTCCAAAATTTGACCCTTGATTAACCTTTGACCTTTTATGTGACCGTTGACTTTGTAGTTAACCACATCAAATATGATTTCACACAGGATATATCACTCATAGAAAGAGAGAACATATAATACGACTTACCTGGAGCTATCCAATGGCTCAAATGACATGTGTAAAACTCAAATGACCAAAGTATCACATTTAAGAAATTTACGGTGGCTTTGAAACAAGTCTTTAATATTCGTTTTTAAGTTATTATAAGTTCCTTGAAGTTCATATTTGAGATGAAGGATTGGTATGAGGAACTCTTTTCACCACCGAGGTCAAAGGTCAATCAGAGGTCAAATGTACATTTTTTCTCATAAAATCACTAAACAAGGTCAAAGGTCAACGAATTGTATATCATAGTAAAGTATGTTAAATAAGCTTTAATATGAGACACTAACCATTTCTATAGTGCATTTCGTTCTTGAGATATTTTTTTTTCTTAAATCCAAGATGGCGGCCCAAAAATTGTCCAAAAACGAAATGGTATTTTTTAAAGCTAATTTTTTACGCTATAAGGGGAAAATATTTAGAAATTCAAAAACTCACGTCTTCAAAAATCCAAGATGGCGGCCAAAAAAGTTTGTCTCAAATTAATTCAAATGTTAATTTTGGACAGCTAATTTTTATGCTATATGAGAAAAATATTTAAAAATCAAAAACTCACATCTTCAAAAATCCAGGATGGCGGCTAAGAAAGTTTGTCCAAAATTTGACCCTTGAATAACCTTTGACCTTTTGTGTGACCTTTGATTTTGCTTTTAACCACATCAAATATGATTTCACACAGGATATATCACTCATAGAAAGAGAGAACACATAATACGCCTTACCTGGAGCTATCCAATGGCTAGGGTTAGAGTTAATCCGAAATGCCCGAACTTTCCTGGGACTGCTAAGGTCTGGCTCTAGGTTGTCTTGGTAGACCTAGGTAGGGTTATCATGGATCCGCGTAGGCTTAGCTTAGCTGCTCTTTTGGCTGAGTTACCAGGGTGCAAAGTTTGTACATAAGTCTATGGAAACAAATTTAAAACGCCATTTTGAAAGTGAAGATGACCCATTAGATTTTTTTGCCTGTGAGATTATTTGTAGAACTAAATACGATCTACGTTTTGCAAAAAAAATCAGGTCAATAGCACATTCCGATAAGAGATATGGCTTCTACAGCCCTGGCTGAGTATGTAAATTAAATGGAACAGCCGCCTATATCTAACAAACTAAAAACTTGCCGAACATAAATTGGACGACACATATAGAGCTCGTCGAGGTCTACTTGGATCTCAATTTTTAACCAAATCGGATGACGGGAACCACCCCAAATAGTCCATATAGGTTAGGGTTAGGGGGTTAGGGTTAGGGTTAGGGTTAGGGTTAGGGTTAGGGTTAGAGTTAATCCGAAATGCCCGAACTTTCCTGGGACTGCTAAGGTCTGGCTCTAGGTTGTCTTGGTAGACCTAGGTAGGGTTATCATGGATCCGCGTAGGCTTAGCTTAGCTGCTCTTTTTGGCCGAGTTACCAGGGTGCAAAGTTTGTACATAAGTCTATGGAAACAAATTTAAAACGCCATTTTGAAAGTGAAGATGACCCATTAGATTTTTTTTTTTTTGAGGTTATTTGTAGAACTAAATACGATCTACGTTTTGCAAAAAAAATCAGGTCAATAGCACATTCCGTTAAGGAGATATGGCTTCTACAGCCCTGGCTGAGTATGAAATTAAATGGAACAGCCGCCTATATCTAACAAACTAAAAACTTGCGAACATAAATTGGACGACACATAGAGAGCTCGTCGAGATCTACTTGGATCTCAATTTTTAACCAAATCGGATGACGGGAACCACCCCAAATAGGCCATATATAGGGTTAGGGTTAGGGTTAGGGTTAGGGTTAGGGGGTTAGAGTTACGGCATATTGGGACCGCTAAATATGGTTGGGAGCTAGGAGTTGTGCTTCGAGTATATGATAGGTCTGATGAAGGACAGTATGGATCCCCGTTGGGTTTTTGATACTCCAATTAAAAATACCGAACCCTGGGGGTCAAAGTTTGTAGACCTATAAGTTATGGGAAAAAATTGCTGCTGCTTTTTTGAGGGTGTAGTTTGTACATAAGTTTACAAATTTAAAACGCTATTTTGAAAGTGAAAGACCCATTAGAGGTTGATTATTTTAGACGATCTACGTTTTGCAAAAAAAAAAATCAGGTCAATAGCACATTCCGATAAGGAGATATGGCTTCTACAGCCCTGGCTGAGTATGTAAATTAAATGGAACAGCCGCCTATATCTAACAAACTAAAAACTTGCCGAACATAAATTGGACGACACATATAGAGCTCGTCGAGGTCTACTTGGATCTCAATTTTAACCAAATCGGATGACGGGAACCACCCCAAATAGTTATTAGGGTTAGGGTTAGGGTTAGGGTTAGGGTTAGGGTTAGAGTTAATCCGAAATGCCCGAACTTTCCTGGGACTGCTAAGGTCTGGCTCTAGGTTGTCTTGGTAGACCTAGGTAGGGTTATCATGGATCCGCGTAGGCTTAGCTTAGCTGCTCTTTTTGGCCGAGTTACCAGGGTGCAAAGTTTGTACATAAGTCTATGGAAACAAATTTAAAACGCCATTTTGAAAGTGAAGATGACCCATTAGATTTTTTTTGCCTGTGAGGTTATTTGTAGAACTAAATACGATCTACGTTTTGCAAAAAAAATCAGGTCAATAGCACATTCCGTTAAGGAGATATGGCTTCTACAGCCCTGGCTGAGTATGTAAATTAAATGGAACAGCCCTATATCTAACAAACTAAAAACTTGCCGAACATAAATTGGACGACACATATAGAGCTCGTCGAGGTCTACTTGGATCTCAATTTTAACCAAATCGGATGACGGGACCACCCCAGTCCCCCAAATAGGTCCAGGGTTAGGGTTAGGTTAAGGGTTAGGGTTAGGGTTAGGGTTAGGGTTAGGGTTAGGGTTAGAGTTAATCCGAAATGCCCGAACTTTCCTGGGACTGCTAAGGTCTGGCTCTAGGTTGTCTTGGTAGACCTAGGTAGGGTTATCATGGATCCGCGTAGGCTTAGCTTAGCTGCTCTTTTTAGCCGAGTTACCAGGGTGCAAAGTTTGTACATAAGTCTATGGAAACAAATTTAAAACGCCATTTTGAAAGTGAAGATGACCCATTAGATTTTTTTTTGCCTTTGAGGTTATTTGTAGAACTAAATACGATCTACGTTTTGCAAAAAAAATCAGGTCAATAGCACATTCCGTTAAGGAGATATGGCTTCTACAGCCCTGGGTGAGTATGTAATTAAATGGAACAGCCGCCTATATCTAACAAACTAAAAACCTGCGGAACATAAATTGGACGACACATGTAGAGCTCGTCGAGATCTACTTGGATCTCAATTTTAACCAAATCGGATGACGGGAACCACCCCAAATAGGCCATATATAGGGTTAGGGTTAGGGTTAGGGTTAGGGTTAGGGTTAGGGTTAGAGTTACGGCATATTGCCGTAAATATGGTTGGGAGCTAGGAGTTGTGCTTCGAGTATATGATAGGTCTGATGAAGGACAGTATGGATCCCCGTTGGGTTTTTGATACTCCAATTAAAAATACCTAACCCTAGGGGTCAAAGTTTGTACATAAGTCTATGGGAAAAAATTGAATTGCATTTTTGAGGGTGTATTTGGGCTTTTACAAATTTGAACCTATGAAGAAAGCTAAAGAGGTTGTTGACATCTACGTTTTGCAAAAAAAATCAGGTCAATAGCACATTCCGATAAGGAGATATGGCTTCTACAGCCCTGGCTGAGTATGTAAATTAAATGGAACAGCCGCCTATATCTAACAAACTAAAAACTTGCCGAACATAAATTGGACGACACATATAGAGCTCGTCGAGGTCTACTTGGATCTCAATTTTACCCAAATCGGATGACGGGAAGCACCCCAAATAGTCCATATAATCCAAGATGGCGGCTAAAAAAGTTTGTCCAAAATTAATGAAAATCGTATTTTTGGAAAGCTAATTTTTTATGCTATATGGGAAAAATATTAAAAATTCAAAAAATCACGGCTTCAAAAATCCAAGATGGCGGCTAAAAAAAGGTTTGTCCAAAATTAATGAAAATTGTATTTTTGGAAAGCTAATTTTGTATGGGGAAATATTTAAAAATTTAAAAACTCAAAAATTCAAAAATCCAGGATGGCGGCTAAACAAATTTGTCCAAAATTTGACCCTTGATTAACCTTTGACCTTTTATGTGACCGTTGACTTTGTAGTTAACCACATCAAATATGATTTCACACAGGATATATCACTCATAGAAAGAGAGAACATATAATACGACTTACCTGGAGCTATCCAATGGCTCAAATGACATGTGTAAAACTCAAATGACCAAAGTATCACATTTAAGAAATTTACGGTGGCTTTGAAACAAGTCTTTAATATTCGTTTTAAGTTATTATAAGTTCCTTGAAGTTCATATTTGAGATGAAGGATTGGTATGAGGAACTCTTTTCACCACCGAGGTCAAAGGTCAATCAGAGGTCAAATGTACATTTTTTCTCATAAAATCACTAAACAAGGTCAAAGGTCAACGAATTGTATATCATAGAAAAGTATGTTAAATAAGCTTTAATATGAGACACTAACCATTTCTATAGTGCATTTCGTTCTTGAGATATTTTTTTTTTCTTAAATCCAAGATGGCGGCCCAAAAATTGTCCAAAATTAACGAAATGGTATTTTTAAAGCTAATTTTTTACGCTATAAGGGGAAAATATTTAGAAATTAAAAAACTCACGTCTTCACAAATCCAAAAAAAAAAAAAAAAAAAGTTTGTCTCAAATTAATTCAAATGTTAATTTTGGACAGCTAATTTTTATGCTATATGAGAAAAATATTTAAAAATCAAAAACTCACATCTTCAAAAATCCAGGATGGCGGCTAAAAAAGTGTGTCCAAAATTTGACCCTTGAATAACCTTTGACCTTTTGTGTGACCTTTGATTTTGCTTTTAACCACATCAAATATGATTTCACACAGGATATATCACTCATAGAAAGAGAGAACACATAATACGCCTTACCTGGAGCTATCCAATGGCTAGGGTTAGAGTTAATCCGAAATGCCCGAACTTTCCTGGGACTGCTAAGGTCTGGCTCTAGGTTGTCTTGGTAGACCTAGGTAGGGTTATCATGGATCCGCGTAGGCTTAGCTTAGCTGCTCTTTTTGGCTGAGTTACCAGGGTGCAAAGTTTGTACATAAGTCTATGGAAACAAATTTAAAACGCCATTTTGAAAGTGAAGATGACCCATTAGATTTTTTGCCTGTGAGATTATTTGTAGAACTAAATACGATCTAAAAAAAAAAAAAAAAATCAGGTCAATAGCACATTCCGATAAGAAGATATGGCTTCTACAGCCCTGGCTGAGTATGTAAATTAAATGGAACAGCCGCCTATATCTAACAAACTAAAAACTTGCCGAACATAAATTGGACGACACATATAGAGCTCGTCGAGGTCTACTTGGATCTCAATTTTTAACCAAATCGGATGACGGGAACCACCCCAAATAGTCCATATAGGCCAAGGGTTAGGGTTAGGGTTAGGGTTAGGGTTAGGGTTAGGGTTAGGGTTAGGGTTAGAGTTAATCCGAAATGCCCGAACTTTCCTGGGACTGCTAAGGTCTGGCTCTAGGTTGTCTTGGTAGACCTAGGTAGGGTTATCATGGATCCGCGTAGGCTTAGCTTAGCTGCTCTTTTTGGCCGAGTTACCAGGGTGCAAAGTTTGTACATAAGTCTATGGAAACAAATTTAAAACGCCATTTTGAAAGTGAAGATGACCCATTAGATTTTTTTGCCTGTAAAGGTTATTTGTAGGGTTAGGTTAGGATCTACGTTTTAGGGTTAGGGTTAGGGTTAGGGTTTGGGTTAGGGTTTGGGTTAGGATTAGGGTTAGGGTTAGGGTTTGGGGTTGGGGTTGGGTTAGGGGTTAGGGTTGGGGTTAGGGTTAGGGTTAGGGGGTAGGGTTAGGGGTTAGGGTTAGGGGGTTAGGGTTAGGGGTTAGGGTTAGGGTTAGGGTTAGGGTTAGGGTTAGGGTTAGAGTTAATCCGAAATGCCCGAACTTTCCTGGGACTGCTAAGGTCTGGCTCTAGGTTGTCTTGGTAGACCTAGGTAGGGTTATCATGGATCCGCGTAGGCTTAGCTTAGCTGCTCTTTTTGGCCGAGTTACCAGGGTGCAAAGTTTGTACATAAGTCTATGGAAACAAATTTAAAACGCCATTTTGAAAGTGAAGATGACCCATTAGATTTTTTGCCTGTGAGGTTATTTGTAGAACTAAATACGATCTACGTTTTGCAAAAAAAATCAGGTCAATAGCACATTCCGTTAAGGAGATATGGCTTCTACAGCCCTGGCTGAGTATGTAAATTAAATGGAACAGCCGCCTATATCTAACAAACTAAAAACTTGCCGAACATAAATTGGACGACACATATAGAGCTCGTCGAGGTCTACTTGGATCTCAATTTTTAACCAAATCGGATGACGGGAACCACCCCAAATAGTCCATATAGGCCAAGGGTTAGGGTTAGGGTTAGGGTTAGGGTTAGGGTTAGGGTTAGGGTTAGGGTTAGGTTAGAGTTAATCCGAAATGCCCGAACTTTCCTGGGACTGCTAAGGTCTGGCTCTAGGTTGTCTTGGTAGACCTAGGTAGGGTTATCATGGATCCGCGTAGGCTTAGCTTAGCTGCTCTTTTTGGCCGAGTTACCAGGGTGCAAAGTTTGTACATAAGTCTATGGAAACAAATTTAAAACGCCATTTTGAAAGTGAAGATGACCCATTAGATTTTTTTGCCTGTGAGGTTATTTGTAGAACTAAATACGATCTACGTTTTGCAAAAAAAATCAGGTCAATAGCACATTCCGTTAAGGAGATATGGCTTCTACAGCCCTGGGTGAGTATGTAAATTAAATGGAACAGCCGCCTATATCTAACAAACTAAAAACCTGCGGAACATAAATTGGACGACACATGTAGAGCTCGTCGAGATCTACTTGGATCTCAATTTTAACCAAATCGGATGACGGGAACCACCCCAAATAGGCCATATATAGGGTTAGGGTTAGGGTTAGGGTTAGGGTTAGGGTTAGGGTTAGAGTTACGGCATATTGCCGTAAATATGGTTGGGAGCTAGGAGTTGTGCTTCGAGTATATGATAGGTCTGATGAAGGACAGTATGGATCCCCGTTGGGTTTTTGATACTCCAATTAAAAATACCTAACCCTAGGGGTCAAAGTTTGTACATAAGTCTATGGGAAAAAATTGAATTGCATTTTTGAGGGTGTATTTGGGCTTTTTACAAATTTGAACCTATGAAGAAAGCTAAAGAGGTTGTTGACATCTACGTTTTGCAAAAAAAATCAGGTCAATAGCACATTCCGATAAGGAGATATGGCTTCTACAGCCCTGGCTGAGTATGTAAATTAAATGGAACAGCCGCCTATATCTAACAAACTAAAAACTTGCCGAACATAAATTGGACGACACATATAGAGCTCGTCGAGGTCTACTTGGATCTCAATCTTTAACCAAATCGGATGACGGGAAGCACCCCAAATAGTCCATATAATCCAAGATGGCGGGTAAAAAAAGTTTGTCCAAAATTAATGAAAATCGTAGTTTTGGAAATCTAATTTTTTATGCTATATGGGAAAAATATTAAAAATTCAAAAATCACGGCTTCAAAAATCCAAGATGGCGGCTAAAAAAGGTTTGTCCAAAATTAATGAAAATTGTATTTTGGAAAGCTAATTTTGTATGGGGAAATATTTAAAAATTTAAAAACTCAAAAATTCAAAAATCCAGGATGGCGGCTAAACAAATTTGTCCAAAATTTGACCCTTGATTAACCTTTGACCTTTTATGTGACCGTTGACTTTGTAGTTAACCACATCAAATATGATTTCACACAGGATATATCACTCATAGAAAGAGAGAACATATAATACGACTTACCTGGAGCTATCCAATGGCTCAAATGACATGTGTAAAACTCAAATGACCAAAGTATCACATTTAAGAAATTTACGGTGGCTTTGAAACAAGTCTTTAATATTCGTTTTAAGTTATTATAAGTTCCTTGAAGTTCATATTTGAGATGAAGGATTGGTATGAGGAACTCTTTTCACCACCGAGGTCAAAGGTCAATCAGAGGTCAAATGTACATTTTTTCTCATAAAATCACTAAACAAGGTCAAAGGTCAACGAATTGTATATCATAGTAAAGTATGTTAAATAAGCTTTAATATGAGACACTAACCATTTCTATAGTGCATTTCGTTCTTGAGATATTTTTTTTTCTTAAATCCAAGATGGCGGCCCAAAAATTGTCCAAAATTAACGAAATGGTATTTTTAAAGCTAATTTTTACGCTATAAGGGAAAATATTTAGAAATTCAAAAACTCACGTCTTCACAAATCCAAGATGGCGGCCAAAAAAGTTTGTCTCAAATTAATTCAAATGTTAATTTTGGACAGCTAATTTTTATGCTATATGAGAAAAATATTTAAAAAATCAAAACTCACATCTTCAAAAATCCAGGATGGCGGCTAAAAAGTTTGTCCAAAATTTGACCCTTGAATAACCTTTGACCTTTTGTGTGACCTTTGATTTTGCTTTTAACCACATCAAATATGATTTCACACAGGATATATCACTCATAGAAAGAGAGAACACATAATACGCCTTACCTGGAGCTATCCAATGGCTAGGGTTAGAGTTAATCCGAAATGCCCGAACTTTCCTGGGACTGCTAAGGTCTGGCTCTAGGTTGTCTTGGTAGACCTAGGTAGGGTTCATGGATCCGCGTAGGCTTAGCTTAGCTGCTCTTTTTGGCTGAGTTACCAGGGTGCAAAGTTTGTACATAAGTCTATGGAAACAAATTTAAAACGCCATTTTGAAAGTGAAGATGACCCATTAGATTTTTTTTTGCCTGTGAGATTATTTGTAGAACTAAATACGATCTACGTTTTGCAAAAAAAATCAGGTCAATAGCACATTCCGATAAGAAGATATGGCTTCTACAGCCCTGGCTGAGTATGTAAATTAAATGGAACAGCCGCCTATATCTAACAAACTAAAAACTTGCCGAACATAAATTGGACGACACATATAGAGCTCGTCGAGGTCTACTTGGATCTCAATTTTTAACCAAATCGGATGACGGGAACCACCCCAAATAGTCCATATAGGGGTTAGGGTTAGGGTTAGGGTTAGGGTTAGGGTTAGGGTTAGGGTTAGGGTTAGAGTTAATCCGAAATGCCCGAACTTTCCTGGGACTGCTAAGGTCTGGCTCTAGGTTGTCTTGGTAGACCTAGGTAGGGTTATCATGGATCCGCGTAGGCTTAGCTTAGCTGCTCTTTTTGGCCGAGTTACCAGGGTGCAAAGTTTGTACATAAGTCTAGGGTTAGGGTTAGGGTTAGGGTTAGGGTTAGGGTTAGGGTTAGGGTTAGGGTTAGGGTTAGGGTTAGTTAGGGTTAGGGTTAGGGTTAGGGTTAGGGTTAGGGTTAGGGTTAGGGTTGTAGGGTTAGGGTTAGGGTTAGGGTTAGGGTGGGGGTTGGGGTTAGGGTTAGGGTTGGGGTTAGGGTTAGGGTTAGGGTTAGGGTTAGGGTTAGGGTTAGGGTTAGGGTTAGGGTTAGGGTTAGGGTTAGGGTTAGGGTTAGGGTTAGGGTTGGGGTTAGGGTTAGGGTTGGGGTTAGGGTTAGGGTTAGGGTTAGGGTTAGGGTTAGGGTTAGGGTTAGGGTTAGAGTTAATCCGAAATGCCCGAACTTTCCTGGGACTGCTAAGGTCTGGCTCTAGGTTGTCTTGGTAGACCTAGGTAGGGTTATCATGGATCCGCGTAGGCTTAGCTTAGCTGCTCTTTTTGGCCGAGTTACCAGGGTGCAAAGTTTGTACATAAGTCTATGGAAACAAATTTAAAACGCCATTTTGAAAGTGAAGATGACCCATTAGATTTTTTTGCCTGTGAGGTTATTTGTAGAACTAAATACGATCTACGTTTTGCAAAAAAAATCAGGTCAATAGCACATTCCGTTAAGGAGATATGGCTTCTACAGCCCTGGCTGAGTATGTAAATTAAATGGAACAGCCGCCTATATCTAACAAACTAAAACTTGCCGAACATAAATTGGACGACACATATAGAGCTCGTCGAGGTCTACTTGGTTCTCAATTTTTAAACAAATCTGATGAAGGGAACCACCCCAAATAGTCCATATAGGCCAAGGTTAGGGTTAGGGTTAGGGTTAGGGTTAGGGTTAGGGTTAGGGTTAGGGTTAGAGTTAATCCGAAATGCCCGAACTTTCCTGGGACTGCTAAGGTCTGGCTCTAGGTTGTCTTGGTAGACCTAGGTAGGGTCATCATGGATCCGCGTAGGCTTAGCTTAGCTGCTCTTTTTGGCCGAGTTACCAGGGTGCAAAGTTTGTACATAAGTCTATGGAAACAAATTTAAAACGCCATTTTGAAAGTGAAGATGACCCATTAGATTTTTTTGCCTGTAAAATTTATTTTAGGGTAGGGTTAGGGTTAGGGTTAGGGTTAGGGTTAGGGTTAGGGTTAGTGGGGTTAGGGTTAGGGTTAGGGTTAGGGGTTAGGGGTTAGGGGTTAGGGTTAGGGTTAGGGTTAGGGTTAGGGTTGGGGTTTAGGGTTAGGGTTAGGGTTAAGTTAGGTTAGGGTGCAAAGGGTTAAAGTTAGGTTAGGGTTAGGGTTAGGGTTAGGGTTAGGGTTAGGGTTAGGGTTAGGGTTAGGGTTAGGAGTTAATCCGAAATGCCCGAACTTTCCTGGGACTGCTAAGGTCTGGCTCTAGGTTGTCTTGGTAGACCTAGGTAGGGTTATCATGGATCCGCGTAGGCTTAGCTTAGCTGCTCTTTTTGGCTGAGTTACCAGGGTGCAAAGTTTGTACATAAGTCTATGGAAACAAATTTAAAACGCCATTTTGAAAGTGAAGATGACCCATTAGATTTTTTTGCCCGTGAGATTATTTGTAGAACTAAATACGATCTACGTTTTGCAAAAAAAATCAGGTCAATAGCACATTCCGATAAGAAGATATGGCTTCTACAGCCCTGGCTGAGTATGTAAATTAAATGGAACAGCCGCCTATATCTAACAAACTAAAAACTTGCCGAACATAAATTGGACGACACATATAGAGCTCGTCGAGGTCTACTTGGATCTCAATTTTTAACCAAATCGGATGACGGGAACCACCCCAAATAGTCCATAGGGTTAGGGTTAGGGTTAGGGTTAGGGTTAGGGTTAGTTAGGGGTTAGAGTTAATCCGAAATGCCCGAACTTTCCTGGGACTGCTAAGGTCTGGCTCTAGGTTGTCTTGGTAGACCTAGGTAGGGTTATCATGGATCCGCGTAGGCTTAGCTTAGCTGCTCTTTTTGGCCGAGTTACCAGGGTGCAAAGTTTGTACATAAGTCTATGGAAACAAATTTAAAACGCCATTTTGAAAGTGAAGATGACCCATTAGATTTTTTTTTGCCTGTGAGATTATTTGTAGAACTAAATACGATCTACGTTTTGCAAAAAAAATCAGGTCAATAGCACATTCCGATAAGGAGATATGGCTTCTACAGCCCTGGCTGAGTATGTAAATTAAATGGAACAGCCGCCTATATCTAACAAACTAAAAACTTGCCGAACATAAATTGGACGACACATATAGAGCTCGTCGAGGTCTACTTGGATCTCAATTTTTAACCAAATCGGATGACGGGAACCACCCCAAATAGTCCATATAGGCCAAGGGTTAGGGGGTTAGGGTTAGGGTTAGGGTTAGAGTTAGAATCCGAAATGCCCGAACTTTCCTGGGACTGCTAAGGTCTGGCTCTAGGTTGTCTTGGTAGACCTAGGTAGGGTTATCATGGATCCGCGTAGGCTTAGCTTAGCTGCTCTTTTGGCCGAGTTACCAGGGTGCAAAGTTTGTACATAAGTCTATGGAAACAAATTTAAAACGCCATTTTGAAAGTGAAGATGACCCATTAGATTTTTTTTTGCCTGTGAGGTTATTTGTAGAACTAAATACGATCTACGTTTTGCAAAAAAAATCAGGTCAATAGCACATTCCGTTAAGGAGATATGGCTTCTACAGCCCTGGGTGAGTATGTAAATTAAATGGAACAGCCGCCTATATCTAACAAACTAAAAACCTGCGGAACATAAATTGGACGACACATGTAGAGCTCGTCGAGATCTACTTGGATCTCAATTTTAACCAAATTTTTTGACTGGAAAATTTATTTGTAGGGTTATAGGTTAGGGTTAGGGTTAGGGTTTAGGGTTAGGGTTAGGGTTAGGGGTTAGGGTTAGGGTTAGGGTTAGGGTTAGAGTTAATCCGAAATGCCCGAACTTTCCTGGGACTGCTAAGGTCTGGCTCTAGGTTGTCTTGGTAGACCTAGGTAGGGTTATCATGGATCCGCGTAGGCTTAGCTTAGCTGCTCTTTTGGCCGAGTTACCAGGGTGCAAAGTTTGTACATAAGTCTATGGAAACAAATTTAAAACGCCATTTTGAAAGTGAAGATGACCCATTAGATTTTTTTGCCTGTGAGGTTATTTGTAGAACTAATTACGATCTACGTTTTGCAAAAAAATCAGGTCAATAGCACATTCCGTTAAGGAGATATGGATTCTACAGCCCTGGGTGAGTATGTAAATTAAATGGAACAGCCGCCTATATCTAACAAACCAAAAACCTGCCGAACATAAATTGGACGACACATGTAGAGCTCGTCGAGATCTACTTGGATCTCAATTTTTAACCAAATCGGATGACGGGAACCACCCCCAAATAGGCCATATAAAGTCCAAAAACCTTGGCTGTTCCATTTAATTTCAAGTGCGCGCTATTAGCCAAGTAGCGACTACCAATTTATTAATAACTGTATAGGTTTTCGTTGAGCCAAAATTTTTAAAATTGTCACATTGACTTGTTTCTTGTCTCATATTATAGGTAGATCAAAAGTGACACTGGATTTTGTAAAACAGTCTCTTACACTGCTTGGCGACGCTGTCGCGCTCGGAGCGATCATGCGTAGCACATTAAAATGGCCTATACTTGATTTTTGTTAAAATTGTCGTACGGAGTTGGGTAATGTGTCATATGAAAGCTTGTGTTGAGTAGAATAAAAGATTCCAAGGGATCAAAATTGTAAACTGTCAAATACACTGTCAAAATGGCGGCTCAAAATTTGGACATACTTTTAGGCCTACATAGAGCTACAAATTTCAACATTGTCGTATTGAACTGGAAATTGGGTCATATAAAGGGTCATGTATTGTAGACGAAAGTTATCAACGGAATCAAAATTGTGAAACGCTAACTACACTCTGAAAATGAAGGAAACTTTTTACACACTTGAAAGTTCCGTGAAAAATTGAAGTTGTTTAGACTTTTTTGCTTGCCTGTAGTTTTATGTAAAATATCTGCTCAGAATAAGAATCTATACACTCTAGTAATGTGTGTCGTAAAAATAAATTTCCATATTTTTTTAAAATTCTAGGGATTTTGAAGCGTACAACCTAACGTAAATTGGCAAAAAACATGATTTTTTTTGTTCAATTAAAGAAATTTGAACTTTAGCCCTAATTTTAGGAAGACGAAACTAGATATTGTTTTCTTCTGCTCATGCATTATAATCGGCAATATGTTGTCTCTAATATATGCAAATGATGTAGAAATCTAATGTACAATAAGTATTTGGCGTACATTTTAGCCGTTATATTTTTTTAATTTTTATGAAAATTTGCCGAAAAATGGCATAAACATAATTTTTGTCAAAATTGTCATACGGAGTTGGGAAATGTGTCATATGAAAGCTTGTGTTGAGTAGAATAAAATTCAACAGGATCAAAATTGTAAACCGTCAAATACACTGTTAAAATGGCGGCTCAAAATTTGGACATACTTTTAGGCCTACATAGCGCTACAAATTTCAACATTGTCGTATTGCACTGGAAATTGGGACATATGAAGGGTCACGTACTGTAAACGAAAGTTATCAACGGAATCAAAATTGTGAAACGCTAACTACACTCTGAAAATCACGGGTAAACTTTTTACACACTTGAAAGTTCCGTGAAAAATTGAAGTTGTTTAGACTTTTTTGCTTGCGTGTATTTTTATGTAAAATATCTGCTCAGAATAAGAATCTATACACTCTAGTAATGTGTGTCGTAAAAATAAATTTCCATATTTTTTAAAATTCTAGGATTTTGAAGCGTACAACCTAACGTAAATTGGCAAAAAACATGATTTTTTTTGTTCAATTAAAGAAATTTGAACTTTAGCCCCTAATTTTAGGAAGACGAAACTAGATATTGTTTTCTTCTGCTCATGCTTTATAATCGGCAATATGTTGTCTCTAATATATGCAAATGATGTAGAAATCTAATGTACAATAAGCATTTGGCGTATATTTTAGCCGTTATATTTTTTTTTTTTGTTTATGAAAATTTGCCGAAAAATGGCATAAACATGATTTTTGTCAAAATTGTCATACGAAGTTGGGAAATGTGTCATATGAAATCTTGTGTTGAGTAGAATAAAAGATTCCACAGGATACAAATTGTAAACCGTCAAATACACTGTCATATTGGCGGCTCAAAATTTGGACATACTTTTAGGCCTACATAGAAAAAACAAATTTCAACATTGTCGTATTTAACTGGAAATTGGGTCATATGAAGGGTCATGTATTGTAGACGAAAGTTATCGACGGAAACAAAATTGTGAAACGCTAACTACACTCTGAAAATCACGGGTAAACTTTTTACACACTTGAAAGTTCCGTGAAAAATTGAAGTTGTTTAGACTTTTTTGCTTGCGTGTATTTTTTTGTAAATATCTGCTCAGAACAAGAATCTATACCCTCTAGTAATGTGTGTCGTAAAAAGAAATTTCCATATTCTTTAAAATTCTAGGGCTTTTGAGGCGTACAACCTAACGTAAATTGGCAAAAAACATGATTTTTTTGTTCAATTAAAGAAATTTGAAATTTGGCCCCTAATTTTAGGAAGACGAAACTAGATATTGTTTTCTTCTGCTCATGCATTATAATTGGCAATATGTTGTCTTTAATATAATGCAAATGATGTAGAAATCTAATGTACAATAAGCATTTGGCGTACATTTTATCCGTTATATTTTTTTAAAGCTTAGCAAAATTTACCAAAAAATGGCATAAACATGATTTTTGTCAAAATTGTCATACGGAGTTAGGGTTAGGGTTAGTTAGGGTTAGGGTTAGGGTTAGGGTTAGGGTTAGGTTAGGGTTAGGGTTAGGGTTAGGGTTAGGGTTAGGGTTAGGGTTAGGGTTTAGGGTTAGGGTTAGGGTTAGGGTTAGGGTTAGGGTTAATCCGAAATGCCCGAACTTTCCTGGGACTGCTAAGGTCTGGCTCTAGGTTGTCTTGGTAGACCTAGGTAGGGTTATCATGGATCCGCGTAGGCTTAGCTTAGCTGCTCTTTTTGGCTGAGTTACCAGGGTGCAAAGTTTGTACATAAGTCTATGGAAACAAATTTAAAACGCCATTTTGAAAGTGAAGATGACCCATTAGATTTTTTTTCTCGTGAGATTATTTGTAGAACTAAATACGATCTACGTTTTGCAAAAAAATCAGGTCAATAGCACATTCCGATAAGAGATATGGCTTCTACAGCCCTGGCTGAGTATGTAAATTAAATGGAACAGCCGCCTATATCTAACAAACTAAAAACTTGCCGAACATAAATTGGACGACACATATAGAGCTCGTCGAGGTCTACTTGGATCTCAATGTTTAACCAAATCGGATGACGGGAACCACCCCAAATAGTCCATATAGGCCAAGGGTTAGGGTTAGGGTTAGGGTTAGGGTTAGGGTTAGGGTTAGAGTTAATCCGAAATGCCCGAACTTTCCTGGGACTGCTAAGGTCTGGCTCTAGGTTGTCTTGGTAGACCTAGGTAGGGTTATCATGGATCCGCGTAGGCTTAGCTTAGCTGCTCTTTTTGGCTGAGTTACCAGGGTGCAAAGTTTGTACATAAGTCTATGGAAACAAATTTAAAACGCCATTTTGAAAGTGAAGATGACCCATTAGATTTTTTTGCCTGTGAGATTATTTGTAGAACTAAATACGATCTACGTTTTGCAAAAAAAATCAGGTCAATAGCACATTCCGATAAGAAGATATGGCTTCTACAGCCCTGGCTGAGTATGTAAATTAAATGGAACAGCCGCCTATATCTAACAAACTAAAACTTGCCGAACATAAATTGGACGACACATATAGAGCTCGTCGAGGTCTACTTGGATCTCAATTTTTAACCAAATCGGATGACGGAACCACCCCAAATAGTCCATGGGGGGCCAAGGGTTAGGGTTAGGGTTAGGGTTAGGGTTAGGGGTTAGGGTTAGAGTTAATCCGAAATGCCCGAACTTTCCTGGGACTGCTAAGGTCTGGCTCTAGGTTGTCTTGGTAGACCTAGGTAGGGTTATCATGGATCCGCGTAGGCTTAGCTTAGCTGCTCTTTTGGCCGAGTTACCAGGGTGCAAAGTTTGTACATAAGTCTATGGAAACAAATTTAAAACGCCATTTTGAAAGTGAAGATGACCCATTAGATTTTTTTTGCCTGTGAGGTTATTTGTAGAACTAAATACGATCTACGTTTTGCAAAAAAAATCAGGTCAATAGCACATTCCGTTAAGGAGATATGGCTTCTACAGCCCTGGGTGAGTATGTAAATTAAATGGAACAGCCGCCTATATCTAACAAACTAAAACCTGCGGAACATAAATTGGACGACACATGTAGAGCTCGTCGAGATCTACTTGGATCCCAATTTTAACCAAATCGGATGACGGGAACCACCCCAAATAGGCCATATATAGGGTTAGGGTTAGGGTTAGGGTTAGGGTTAGGGTTAGGGTTAGAGTTACGGCATATTGCCGTAAATATGGTTGGGAGCTAGGAGTTGTGCTTCGAGTATATGATAGGTCTGATGAAGGACAGTATGGATCCCCGTTGGGTTTTTGATACTCCAATTAAAAATACCTAACCCTAGGGGTCAAAGTTTGTACATAAGTCTATGGGAAAAAATTGAATTGCATTTTTGAGGGTGTATTTGGGCTTTTACAAATTTGAACCTATGAAGAAAGCTAAAGAGGTTGTTGACATCTACGTTTTGCAAAAAAATCAGGTCAATAGCACATTCCGATAAGGAGATATGGCTTCTACAGCCCTGGCTGAGTATGTAAATTAAATGGAACAGCCGCCTATATCTAACAAACTAAAAACTTGCCGAACATAAATTGGACGACACATATAGAGCTCGTCGAGGTCTACTTGGATCTCAATTTTTAACCAAATCGTGACGGGAAGCACCCCAAATAGTCCATATAATCCAAGATGGCGGCTAAAAAAGTTTGTCCAAAATTAATGAAAATCGTATTTTTGGAAAGCTAATTTTTTATGATATATGGGAAAAATATTAAAAAAATCAAAAAATCACGGCTTCAAAAATCCAAGATGGCGGCTAAAAAAGGTTTGTCCAAAATTAATGAAAATTGTATTTTGGAAAGCTAATTTTGTATGGGGAAATATTTAAAAATTTAAAAACTCAAAAATTCAAAAAATCCAGGATGGCGGCTAAACAAATTTGTCCAAAATTTGACCCTTGATTAACCTTTGACCTTTTATGTGACCGTTGACTTTGTAGTTAACCACATCAAATATGATTTCACACAGGATATATCACTCATAGAAAGAGAGAACATATAATACGACTTACCTGGAGCTATCCAATGGCTCAAATGACATGTGTAAAACTCAAATGACCAAAGTATCACATTTAAGAAATTTACGGTGGCTTTGAAACAAGTCTTTAATATTCGTTTTAAGTTATTATAAGTTCCTTGAAGTTCATATTTGAGATGAAGGATTGGTATGAGGAACTCTTTTCACCACCGAGGTCAAAGGTCAATCAGAGGTCAAATGTACATTTTTTTCTCATAAAATCACTAAACAAGGTCAAAGGTCAACGAATTGTATATCATAGTAAAGTATGTTAAATAAGCTTTAATATGAGACACTAACCATTTCTATAGTGCATTTCGTTCTTGAGATATTTTTTTTTTTCTTAAATCCAAGATGGTGGCCCAAAAAATTTTTCTAAATTAACGAAATGGTATTTTTAAAGCTAATTTTTTACGCTATAAGGGAAAATATTTAGAAATTCAAAAACTCACGTCTTCACAAATCCAAGATGGCGGCCAAAAAAGTTTGTCTCAAATTAATTCAAATGTTAATTTTGGACAGCTAATTTTTATGCTATATGAGAAAAATATTTAAAAATCAAAAACTCACATCTTCAAAAATCCAGGATGGCGGCTAAAAAGTTTGTCCAAAATTTGACCCTTGAATAACCTTTGACCTTTTGTGTGACCTTTGATTTTGCTTTTAACCACATCAAATATGATTTCACACAGGATATATCACTCATAGAAAGAGAGAACACATAATACGCCTTACCTGGAGCTATCCAATGGCTAGGGTTAGAGTTAATCCGAAATGCCCGAACTTTCCTGGGACTGCTAAGGTCTGGCTCTAGGTTGTCTTGGTAGACCTAGGTAGGGTTATCATGGATCCGCGTAGGCTTAGCTTAGCTGCTCTTTTTGGCTGAGTTACCAGGGTGCAAAGTTTGTACATAAGTCTATGGAAACAAATTTAAAACGCCATTTTGAAAGTGAAGATGACCCATTAGATTTTTTTTTGCCTGTGAGATTATTTGTAGAACTAAATACGATCTACGTTTTGCAAAAAAAAAAATCAGGTCAATAGCACATTCCGATAAGAAGATATGGCTTCTACAGCCCTGGCTGAGATGTAAATTAAATGGAACAGCCGCCTATATCTAACAAACTAAAAACTTGCCGAACATAAATTGGACGACACATATAGAGCTCGTCGAGGTCTACTTGGATCTCAATTTTTAACCAAATCGGATGACGGGAACCACCCCAAATAGTCCATATAGGCCGAGGGTTAGGGTTAGGGGGTTAGGGTTAGGGGGTTAGGGTTAGAGTTAATCCGAAATGCCCGAACTTTCCTGGGACTGCTAAGGTCTGGCTCTAGGTTGTCTTGGTAGACCTAGGTAGGGTTATCATGGATCCGCGTAGGCTTAGCTTAGCTGCTCTTTTTGTTCGAGTTACCAGGGTGCAAAGTTTGTACATAAGTCTATGGAAACAAATTTAAAACGCCATTTTGAAAGTGAAGATGACCCATTAGATTTTTTTGCCTGTGAGGTTATTTGTAGAACTAAATACGATCTACGTTTTGCAAAAAAATCAGGTCAATAGCACATTCCGTTAAGGAGATATGGCTTCTACAGCCCTGGGTGAGGATGTAAATTAAATGGAACAGCCGCCTAGATCCAACGAACTAAGAACCTGCGGAACATAAATTGGACGACACATGTAGAGCTCGTCGAGATCTACTTGGATCTCAATTTTAACCAAATCGGATGACGGGAACCACCCCAAATAGGCCATATATAGGGTTAGGGTTAGGGTTAGGGTTAGGGTTAGGGTTAGGGTTAGAGTTACGGCATATTGCCGTAAATATGGTTGGGAGCTAGGAGTTGTGCTTCGAGTATATGATAGGTCTGATGAAGGACAGTATGGATCCCCGTTGGGTTTTTGATACTCCAATTAAAAATACCTAACCCTAGGGGTCAAAGTTTGTACATAAGTCTATGGGAAAAAATTGAATTGCATTTTTGAGGGTGTATTTGGGCTTTTACAAATTTGAACCTATGAAGAAAGCTAAAGAGGTTGTTGACATCTACGTTTTGCAAAAAAATCAGGTCAATAGCACATTCCGATAAGGAGATATGGCTTCTACAGCCCTGGCTGAGTATGTAAATTAAATGGAACAGCCGCCTATATCTAACAAACTAAAAACTTGCCGAACATAAATTGGACGACACATATAGAGCTCGTCGAGGTCTACTTGGATCTCAATTTTTAACCAAATCGGATGACGGGAAGCACCCCAAATAGTCCATATAATCCAAGATGGCGGCTAAAAAAAGTTTGTCCAAAATTAATGAAAATCGTATTTTGGAAAGCTAATTTTTTATGCTATATGGGAAAAATATTAAAAAATTCAAAAAATCACGGCTTCAAAAATCCAAGATGGCGGCTAAAAAAAGGTTTGTCCAAAATTAATGAAAATTGTATTTTTGGAAAGCTAATTTTGTATGGGGAAATATTTAAAAACTAAAAAACTCAAAAATTCAAAAATCCAGGATGGCGGCTAAACAAATTTGTCCAAAATTTGACCCTTGATTAACCTTTGACCTTTTATGTGACCGTTGACTTTGTAGTTAACCACATCAAATATGATTTCACACAGGATATATCACTCATAGAAAGAGAGAACATATAATACGACTTACCTGGAGCTATCCAATGGCTCAAATGACATGTGTAAAACTCAAATGACCAAAGTATCACATTTAAGAAATTTACGGTGGCTTTGAAACAAGTAGCTAATATTCGTTTATAAGTTATTATAAGTTCCTTGAAGTTCATATTTGAGATGAAGGATTGGTATGAGGAACTCTTTTCACCACCGAGGTCAAAGGTCAATCAGAGGTCAAATGTACATTTTTTCTCATAAAATCACTAAACAAGGTCAAAGGTCAACGAATTGTATATCATAGTAAAGTATGTTAAATAAGCTTTAATATGAGACACTAACCATTTCTATAGTGCATTTCGTTCTTGAGATATTTTTTTTCTTAAATCCAAGATGGCGGCCAAAAAACTGTCCAAAATTAACGAAATGGTATTTTTTAAAGCTAATTTTTTACGATATAAGGGGAAAATATTTAGAAATTCAAAAACTCACGTCTTCACAAATCCAAGATGGAGGAAAAAAAAAGTTTGTCTCAAATTAATTCAAATGTTAATTTTGGACAGCTAATTTTTTATGCTATATAGAAAAATATTTAAAAATCAAAACTCACATCTTCAAAAATCCAGGATGGCGGCAAAAAAGTTTGTCCAAAATTTGACCCTTGAATAACCTTTGACCTTTTGTGTGACCTTTGATTTTGCTTTTAACCACATCAAATATGATTTCACACAGGATATATCACTCATAGAAAGAGAGAACACATAATACGCCTTACCTGGAGCTATCCAATGGCTAGGGTTAGAGTTAATCCGAAATGCCCGAACTTTCCTGGGACTGCTAAGGTCTGGCTCTAGGTTGTCTTGGTAGACCTAGGTAGGGTTATCATGGATCCGCGTAGGCTTAGCTTAGCTGCTCTTTTTGGCTGAGTTACCAGGGTGCAAAGTTTGTACATAAGTCTATGGAAACAAATTTAAAACGCCATTTTGAAAGTGAAGATGACCCATTAGATTTTTTTTGCCTGTGAGATTATTTGTAGAACTAAATACGATCTACGTTTTGCAAAAAAAATCAGGTCAATAGCACATTCCGATAAGAAGATATGGCTTCTACAGCCCTGGCTGAGTATGTAAATTAAATGGAACAGCCGCCTATATCTAACAAACTAAAAACTTGCCGAACATAAATTGGACGACACATATAGAGCTCGTCGAGGTCTACTTGGATCTCAATTTTTAACCAAATCGGATGACGGGAACCACCCCAAATAGTCCATATAGGCCAGGGTTAGGGTTAGGGTTAGGGTTAGGTTAGGGTTAGGGTTAGGGTTAGGGTTAGAGTTAATCCGAAATGCCCGAACTTTCCTGGGACTGCTAAGGTCTGGCTCTAGGTTGTCTTGGTAGACCTAGGTAGGGTTATCATGGATCCGCGTAGGCTTAGCTTAGCTGCTCTTTTTGGCCGAGTTACCAGGGTGCAAAGTTTGTACATAAGTCTATGGAAACAAATTTAAAACGCCATTTTGAAAGTGAAGATGACCCATTAGATTTTTTTTCTTTTTTTTTTATTTGTAGAAGTAATTACGATCTACATTTTGCAAAAAAAATTAGGTCAATAGCAGGGTTAGGGTTAGGGGTTATGGCTTTACAGCCCTACGGGGTTGAGTATGTAAATTAAATGGAAGGGTTAGGGTTAGGGTTAGGGTTGGGGTTGGGGTTGCCGAACATAAATTGGAGGGTTGGGGTTAGGGCTCGTCGGTTACTTGGGTTCAGGGTTTTAACGAAAAATCGGATGACAGGTCTAGGGTTGGGGTTATGGGTTAGGGTTAGGGTTAGGGTTAGGGTTAGGGTTAGGGTTAGGGTTAGGGTTAGAGTTAATCCGAAATGCCCGAACTTTCCTGGGACTGCTAAGGTCTGGCTCTAGGTTGTCTTGGTAGACCTAGGTAGGGTTATCATGGATCCGCGTAGGCTTAGCTTAGCTGCTCTTTTTGGCTGAGTTACCAGGGTGCAAAGTTTGTACATAAGTCTATGGAAACAAATTTAAAACGCCATTTTGAAAGTGAAGATGACCCATTAGATTTTTTTGCCTGTGAGGTTATTTGTAGAACTAAATACGATCTACGTTTTGCAAAAAAAAAATCAGGTCAATAGCACATTCCGTTAAGAAGATATGGCTTCTACAGCCCTGGCTGAGTATGTAAATTAAATGGAACAGCCGCCTATATCTAACAAACTAAAAACTTGCCGAACATAAATTGGACGACACATATAGAGCTCGTCGAGGTCTACTTGGATCTCAATTTTAACCAAATCGGATGACGGGAACCACCCCAAATAGTCCATATAGGCCAAGGGTTAGGGTTAGGGTTAGGGTTAGGGTTAGGGTTAGGGTTAGGGTTAGGGTTAGAGTTAATCCGAAATGCCCGAACTTTCCTGGGACTGCTAAGGTCTGGCTCTAGGTTGTCTTGGTAGACCTAGGTAGGGTTATCATGGATCCGCGTAGGCTTAGCTTAGCTGCTCTTTTTGGCCGAGTTACCAGGGTGCAAAGTTTGTACATAAGTCTATGGAAACAAATTTAAAACGCCATTTTGAAAGTGAAGATGACCCATTAGATTTTTTTTGTGTTATGTAAACTAAGGTTATTTGCAAAAAGATCAAGGGTTAGGGTTAGGGTTAGGGTTAGGATTAGGGTTAGGGTTAGGGTTAGGGTTAGGGTTAGGGTTAGGGTTAAGGGTTAGGGTTAGGGTTAGGGTTGGGGTTGGAGTTAGGGTTAGGGTTAGGGTTAGGGTTAGGGTTGGGGTTAGGGTTAGGGTTAGGGTTAGGGTTAGGGTTAGGGTTAGAGTTAATCCGAAATGCCCGAACTTTCCTGGGACTGCTAAGGTCTGGCTCTAGGTTGTCTTGGTAGACCTAGGTAGGGTTATCATGGATCCGCGTAGGCTTAGCTTAGCTGCACTTTTTGGCTGAGTTACCAGGGTGCAAAGTTTGTACATAAGTCTATGGAAACAAATTTAAAACGCCATTTTGAAAGTGAAGATGACCCATTAGATTTTTTTTGCCTGTGAGATTATTTGTAGAACTAAATACGATCTACGTTTTGCAAAAAAAATCAGGTCAATAACACATTCCGATAAGAAGATATGGCTTCTACAGCCCTGGCTGAGTATGTAAATTAAATGGAACAGCCGCCTATATCTAACAAACTAAAAACTTTGAACATAAATTGGACGACACATATAGAGCTCGTCGAGGTCTACTTGGATCTCAATTTTAACCAAATCGGATGACGGGAACCACCCAAATAGTCCATATAGGCCAAGGGTTAGGGTTAGGGTTAGGGTTAGGGTTAGGGTTAGGGTTAGAGTTAATCCGAAATGCCTGAACTTTCCTGGGACTGCTAAGGTCTGGCTCTAGGTTGTCTTGGTAGACCTAGGTAGGGTTATCATGGATCCGCGTAGGCTTAGCTTAGCTGCTCTTTTTGGCCGAGTTACCAGGGTGCAAAGTTTGTACATAAGTCTATGGAAACAAATTTAAAACGCCATTTTGAAAGTGAAGATGACCCATTAGATTTTTTTTGCCTGTGAGATTATTTGTAGAACTAAATACGATCTACGTTTTGCAAAAAAAAATCAGGTCAATAGCACATTCCGTTAAGGAGATATGGCTTCTACAGCCCTGGCTGAGTATGTAAATTAAATGGAACAGCCGCCTATATCTAACAAACTAAAAACTTGCCGAACATAAATTGGACGACACATATAGAGCTCGTCGAGGTCTACTTGGATCTCAATTTTAACCAAATCGGATGACGGGAACCACCCCAAATAGTCCATATAGGCCAAGGTTAGGGTTAGGGTTAGGGTTAGGGTTAGGGTTGGAGTTAGGTTAGGGTTAAGTTAGGGTTAGGGTTAGAGTTAATCCGAAATGCCCGAACTTTCCTGGGACTGCTAAGGTCTGGCTCTAGGTTGTCTTGGTAGACCTAGGTAGGGTTATCATGGATCCGCGTAGGCTTAGCTTAGCTGCTCTTTTTGGCCGAGTTACCAGGGTGCAAAGTTTGTACATAAGTCTATGGAAACAAATTTAAAACGCCATTTTGAAAGTGAAGATGACCCATTAGATTTTTTTTTGCCTGTGAGGTTATTTGTAGAACTAAATACGATCTACGTTTTATTTTTTCTCATAAAAAAAAAAATCAGGTCAATAGCACATTCCGTTAAGGAGATATGGCTTTACAGCCCTGGGTGAGTATGTAAATTAAATGGAACAGCCGCCTATATCTAACAAACTAAAAACCTGCGGAACCTGAATTGTACGACACATGTAGAGCTCGTCGATAGCTACTTGGATCTCAATTTTTAACCAATTTATTTTAGGGTTAGGGTTAGGGTTAGGGTTAGGTTAGGGTTAGGGTTAGGGTTAGGGTTAGGGTTAGGGTTAGGGTTAGGGTTAGAGTTAATCCGAAATGCCCGAACTTTCCTGGGACTGCTAAGGTCTGGCTCTAGGTTGTCTTGGTAGACCTAGGTAGGGTTATCATGGATCCGCGTAGGCTTAGCTTAGCTGCACTTTTTGGCCGAGTTACCAGGGTGCAAAGTTTGTACATAAGTCTATGGAAACAAATTTAAAACGCCATTTTGAAAGTGAAGATGACCCATTAGATTTTTTTTGCCTGTGAGGTTATTTGTAGAACTAATTACGATCTACGTTTTGCAAAAAAAAATCAGGTCAATAGCACATTCCGTTAAGGAGATATGGATTATACAGCCCTGGGTGAGTATGTAAATTAAATGGAACAGCCGCCTATATCTAACAAACCAAAAACCTGCCGAACATAAATTGGACGACACATGTAGAGCTCGTCGAGATCTACTTGGATCTCAATTTTTAACCAAATCGGATGACGGAACCACCCCCAAATAGGCCATATAAAGTCCAAAAACCTTGGCTGTTCCATTTAATTTCAAGTGCGCGCTATTAGCCAAGTAGCGACTACCAATTTATTAATAACTGTATAGGTTTTCGTTGAGCCAAAATTTTTAAAATTGTCACATTGACTTGTTTCTTGTCTCATATTATAGGTAGATCAAAAGTGACACTGGATTTTGTAAAACAGTCTCTTACACTGCTTGGCGACGCTGTCGCGCTCGGAGCGATCATGCGTAGCACATTAAAATGGCCTATACTTGATTTTTGTTAAAATTGTCGTACGGAGTTGGGTAATGTGTCATATGAAAGCTTGTGTTGAGTAGAATAAAAGATTCCAAGGGATCAAAATTGTAAACTGTCAAATACACTGTCAAAATGGCGGCTCAAAATTTGGACATACTTTTAGGCCTACATAGAGCTACAAATTTCAACATTGTCGTATTGAACTGGAAATTGGGTCATATAAAGGGTCATGTATTGTAGACGAAAGTTATCAACGGAATCAAAATTGTGAAACGCTAACTACACTCTGAAAATGAAGGGTAAACTTTTTACACACTTGAAAGTTCCGTGAAAAATTGAAGTTGTTTAGACTTTTTGCTTGCCTGTAGTTTTATGTAAAATATCTGCTCAGAATAAGAATCTATACACTCTAGTAATGTGTGTAGTAAAAAGAAATTTACATATTTTTTTTAAATTCTAGGGATTTTGAAGCGTACAACATAACGTAAATGGGCAAAAAAACATGATTTTTTTTTTGTTCAATTAAAGAAATTTGAACTTTAGCCCCTAATTTTAGGAAGACGAAACTAGATATTGTTTTCTTCTGCTCATGCATTATAATCGGCAATATGTTGTCTCTAATATATGCAAATGATGTAGAAATCTAATGTACAATAAGTATTTGGCGTACATTTTAGCCGTTATATTTTTTTTTAAAGTTTATGAAAATTTGCCGAAAAATGGCATAAACATGATTTTTGTCAAAATTGTCATACGGAGTTGGGAAATGTGTCATATGAAAGCTTGTGTTGAGTAGAATAAAAGATTCAACGGGATCAAAATTGTAAACCGTCAAATACACTGTTAAAATGGCGGCTCAAAATTTGGACATACTTTTAGGCCTACATAGCGCTACAAATTTCAACATTGTCGTATTGCACTGGAAATTGGGACATATGAAGGGTCACGTACTGTAAACGAAAGTTATCAACGGAATCAAAATTGTGAAACGCTAACTACACTCTGAAAATCACGGGTAAACTTTTTACTTGAAAGTTCGTGAAAAATTGAAGTTGTTTAGACTTTTTGCTTGCGTGTATTTTTATGTAAAATATCTGCTCAGAAGAAGAATATATACACTCTAGTAATGTGTGTCGTAAAAATAAATTTCCATATTTTTTTAAAATTCTAGGGATTTTGAAGCGTACAACCTAACGTAAATTGGAAAAAAACATGATTTTTTTTGTTCAATTAAAGAAATTTGAACTTTAGCCCCTAATTTTAGGAAGACGAAACTAGATATTGTTTTCTTCTGCTCATGCTTTATAATTGGCAATATGTTGTCTTCTAATATATGCAAATGATGTAGAAATCTAATGTATAATAAGCATTTGGCGTATATTTTATCCTTTATATTTTTTTTTTGAAGTTTATGAAAATTTGTTGAAAAATGGCATAAACATGATTTTTGTCAAAATTGTCATACGAAGTTGGGAAATGTGTCATATGAAATCTTGTGTTGAGTAGAATAAAAGATTCCACAGGATACAAATTGTAAACCGTCAAATACACTGTCATATTGGCGGCTCAAAATTTGGACATACTTTTAGGCCTACATAGAGCAACAAATTTCAACATTGTCGTATTTAACTGGAAATTGGGTCATATGAAGGGTCATGTATTGTAGACGAAAGTTATCGACGGAAACAAAATTGTGAAACGCTAACTACACTCTGAAAATGACGGGTAAATTTTTTACACACTTGAAAGTTCCGTGAAAAATTGAAGTTGTTTAGACTTTTTGCTTGCGTGTATTTTTTTGTAAAATATCTGCTCAGAACAAGAATCTATACCCTCTAGTAATGTGTGTCGGAAAAAGAAATTTCCATATTCTTTAAAATTCTAGGGCTTTTGAGGCGTACAACCTAACGTAAATTGGCAAAAAACATGATTTTTTGTTCAATTAAAGAAATTTGAAATTTGGCCCTAATTTTAGGGAAGACGAAACTAGATATTGTTTTCTTCTGCTCATGCATTATAATTGGCAATATGTTGTCTTTAATATATGCAAATGATGTAGAAATCTAATATACAATAAGCATTTTGCGTACATTTTATCCATTATATTTTTTTTCAAAGCGTTAAAAAATAAAAAAAAAATGGCATAAACATGATTTTTGTCAAAATTGTCATACGGAGTTGGGTTAGGGTTAGGGGTTAGGGTTAGGGTTAGGGTTAGGGGTTAGGGTTAGGGTGGGTTAGGGTTAGGGTTAGGGTTAGGAGTTGGGTTAGGGGTTAGAATAAAAAGTTTAGGGTTTAGGGTTAGGGCTTAGGGGGTTAGGTTAATCCGAAATGTCCGGGTTAGGGTTGGGGTTGGGACTGCTGGGGTTGGGTTGGGGTTGAAGGTTGTCTTGGTTAGACCCTGGGGTTGGGGTTATCATAGGGGATCCGCGTAGGGTTGGGCTTAGCTTAGGGTTTGGCTGAGGACAGGGTGCAAAGTTTGTACATAAGTCTAGGGAAACAAATTTAGAACGCCTTTTTGAAAGTGAAGGTGACCCATTAGGTTGCGGGTTTTTTGCCTGTGAGGGGTTATTTGCTCAGAACTAAATTGGGGTTTTGCAAAAAAAAAGGGTCAGGGTTAAAATTAGGGGTTAAGAAGATTGGGTTAGCCCTGGCTGAGTATGTTGGGGTTTGGAACAGCCGCCGTATCAAGGGTTAGGGGTTGGCAAAACATAAATTGGACGACACATTAAAGCTCGTCGAGGTCTTTGGATCTCAATTTTAGGATTGGGGTTATAGTCCATTAGGCCAAGGGTTAGGGTTAGGGTTAGGGTTAGGTTAGGGTTAGGGTTAGGGTTAGTGTTAATCCGAAATGCCCGAACTTTCCTGAGACTGCTAAGGTCTGGTTCTAGGTTGTCTTGGTAGACCTAGGTAGGGTTATCATGGTACGTGTTAAGCATTAGCTTAGCTGCTCTTTTTGGTCGAGTTACCAGGGTGCAACGTTTGTACATAAGTCTATGGAAACAAATTTAAAACGCCATTTTGAAAGTGAAGATGACCCATTAGAGTTTTGTGTTTGGTTGTGAGTTATTTGTAGAACTAAATACGATCTACGTTTTGCAAAGGGTTGGGGTCAATAGCAGGGTTAAATTGGGGCTTAGGGTTATGGGTTGGGGTACAGCCCTGGGTTAGTTACAAATTAGGGTTGGGTTGGGGTATATTAACTGGAAACTTGGGGTTGGAACCTAATAAATTGGACGAAACATAGATTTCGTCGAGGTTAGGGTTGGATTCAATTTTAACCAATTTCGGATGGGGTTAGGGGTTAGGGTTAGGGGTTAGGGTTAGGGTTGGGGTTAGGGTTAGGGTTGGGGTTAGGGTTAGGGTTAGGGAGTTAATCCGAAATGCCCGAACTTTCCTGGGACTGCTAAGGTCTTGCTCTAGGTTGTCTTGGTTGACCTAGGTAGGGTTATCATGGATCCGCGTAGGCTTAGCTTAGCTGCTTAGGGTTTTTGGCCGAGTTACCAGGGTGCAAAGTTTGTACATAAGTCTATGGAAACAAATTTAAACGCCATTTTGAAAGTGAAGATGACCCATTAGAGTTTTTTTTGCCTGTGAGGTTATTTGTAGAACTAAATACGATCTACGTTTTGCAAAAAATCAGGTCAATAGCACATTCCGTTAAGGAGATATGGGGTCTACAGCCCTGGGTGAGTATATGTAAAATTAAATGGAACAGCCGCCTATATCTAACAAACTAAAAACCTGCGGAACATAAATTGGACGACACATGTAGAGGGTCGAGATCTAGGGTTTGGATCTGAGGGTAACCAAATCGGTTGGGGAACCACCCCAAATAGGCCATATATAGGGTTAGGGTTAGGGTTAGGAGGTTGGGGTTAGGTTAGAGTTACGGCATATTGCCGTAAATATGGTTGGGAGCTAGGAGTTGTGCTTCGAGTATATGATAGGTCTGATGAAGGACAGTATGGATCCCCGTTGGGTTTTTGATCCTCCAATTAAAAATACCTAACCCTAGGGTCAAAGTTTGTACATAAGTCTATGGGAAAAAATTGAATTGCATTTTTGAGGGTGTATTTGGGCTTTTACAAATTTGAACCTATGAAGAAAGCTAAAGAGGTTGTTGACATCTACGTTTTGTAAAAAAAATCAGGTCAATAGCACATTCCGATAAGGAGATATGGCTTCTACAGCCCTGGCTGAGTATGTAGAATTAAATGGAACAGCCGCCTATATCTAACAAACTAAAAACTTGCCGAACATAAATTGGACGACACATATAGAGCTCGTCGAGGTCTACTTGGATCTCAATTTTTAACCAAATCGGATGACGGGAAGCAACCCAAATAGTCCATATAATCCAAGATGGCGGCTAAAAAAGTTTGTCCGTAAAATTAATGAAAATCGTATTTTGGAAAGCTAATTTTTATGCTATATGGAAAAATATTAAAAAATTCAAAAAATCACGGCTTCAAAAATCCAAGATGGCGGCTAAAAAAAGGTTTGTCCAAAATTAATGAAAATTGTATTTTTGGAAAGCTAATTTTGTATGGGGAAATATTTAAAAATTTAAAAACTCAAAAATTCAAAAATCCAGGATGGCAGCTAAACAAATTTGTCCAAAATTTGACCCTTGATTAACCTTTGACCTTTTATGTGACCGTTGACTTTGTAGTTAACCACATCAAATATGATTTCACACAGGATATATCACTCATAGAAAGAGAGAACATATAATACGACTTACCTGGAGCTAT